>NW_022589786.1:2119250-2375532 GCF_004348235.1 Phoca vitulina
TACACTTGGAATCCCCTCATATTCAAAATTGATCATATAATGAAATCAATTTTATAATGATCATATTATATATAATATATATATATATATATTAGTCCCACAGGTCACAAAGCTTGCATTGGATTATTTTTGGTCTTTTCCTCTTTTTCTCCAGATTGGATTTTTTCTATTGCTCTATCTCCAACCTCCCTGACCCTTCCTTCTGTCATCCCCCATGACTGTTAAGTCAATCCAGTAAATTATTTATTTCAGATATTCTATTTTTTTCTGCTCTAGAATGTCTAGATTTTTATAGATTTTTTCCCAGATTCCTTATTTGTTTATTTATTATAATAATTATTTTACTTCCTATCCCTGAGTATGGCTGTAATAGCGGCCTTGTCTGCTAAGACCAACATTTGGGTTCTCTCTGGGTCAGTCTCCTGTGATTGGCTTTTAGTCTCAAGTTTGAGTCACAGTTTCCCTGCTTCTTTGTATGGTAGTAATTTTGGTTGTTTCTAGGACATGTGAGTGGTACCTTGTAATGAGAAGCCATCCAAGTGCTTTAAGGAGAGAGATAACACGAGGACCTTTTTGCTCAGAAAGGGGACTTGTGGCCAGCAAGGAGAATGGAGTGAGTGTGGGTAGAACAGCTGGAGACGGCTGCAGGCTGCCATTTTGCAGACAAGACATGATGAACATTTACTAGAAAGATGGCGGTGCCAGGTTGGAACTGGGTAGAATAGGTTGGAGAGAGACCTGGAATGGACTTCGGTATTGGCTGCCGCTGAAGCCATCTTCTCCTAGATGATACACTGGTACCTTTTACCCAACAGGCCAAACAGAATTCCATTCATCAACTTCGGAAGAGGGAAATTGCAATCATTCCTGATGCTTCCTGCTTTTCACTCTCAACAATCGACTAGCTTCCAAGTCCCAGCAATTCTGCCCTTAAGATTTCCTCTCTCCATCCATCTACTACCACTGATTGCAGAGCTTATCCTTTTTCACCCAAATGAGTAAAATAGCCTCCTAACAGATCTCCCTATCTCCAGTCTCACTCTTTTCTTACTTGTCCTCTGTCCTGTTTGCATGGCCATCTTTTCCAAAGACCTAAGGTAATCATGTTATTTCTGTTTAACAACTTTTCAGGGCCCATATTTGGTACAAGAGAAAGTCCAAAGTCCATAGCATGGCATATGATTCTCATGACATAGGTATTTTTCCTTTCATTTTCTCAGCAAATATTTTTGTGTATCTCCTATTTGTTTGAAAAAAATAGGGGAAAGTGACTGAGATCTTTGTCCTTCCATTGCCAATAGTCTAATGAGGGAGACAGAGACGAATTTCAGCTTCCTCTACTTCCTCCTCTGCCCTCAGCAATCTCCCCTAATTTTCTCCAGTGTGCAGAATGTTTTGCCATAATTAACTGTGTTAGTCTATTGCTGGGTAACTCTGAGCCGTTTCCTCTTCTTTCCTTACCTCCTTCCCTTCCTGATAAGAAGACTTAAATCAAATACCACTTTGTCCAGCTCCCCACAGTCATGGTATAATCATTTTCCCACCTATTTATTTAAATCTCGATAAAGAATCTACTCCTTGGGGGGATGCCTGGGTGGCTGGCTCAGTTGGTTAAGCGTCTGCCTTCAGCTCAGGTCATGGTCTCAGGGTCCTGGGATCGAGCCCCGCATCGGGCTTCCTGCTCAGCGGGAAGCCTGCTTCTCCCTCTGCCTGATGCTCCCCCTGCTTGTGTTCTCTCTCTCTGACAAATAAATAAATAAAACCTTTAAAAAAAAAAAAAAGAATCTCCTGCTTGGGAAGCAGATACTTTTATAACGGTCCTTATAATTTCACATTTAACTTTCTGTTTCCTCTCCTGTCTTTTGCAGTCAATTATGAAATCTTTGAGAGCAGGGAGCTGGTCTAAGTCATCTTTTGCTCTGTCATTTAGCGATTGCCCTTCCCCCAGTCTGCAACCAATTGTTTATTGACTCTTTTACCTGCTTCTCGTTTTACAAGTGGGGAAATAAAAGTCCAGAGAGGGGAAGTGACATGTCTTGCAAAAGGCCTTGGACTTGTTTAAGGATCACTGTTTCTAAGTAGGGGGTTGTCAATATTTCTCTGAGTAACATACTAGAAGGTTTCTTGGAAGTGGCAGCACTTGAGACGAGCCGGCAAGTTTGAGTAGGACTTGGGATTGTAGATATGCACATGGAAGCTGGTAGAAGTTGGGCTGGGGGTGAGGAATTTGATCAGTAGCTTGATGCCTCTACAAGCTGAATCTACGAACACAGATCGCTGTGTTCAGCTGGAAAGCAAGGGGGCTGTAATGAAAAAGGCCTAACCTGCAAAGAGAAACACCTGGGTTCTACGCAGATGCACCCCTCACTGTGTGGTCCTGGACAAGGTCCCGTCTTCCTTCTGAGCACCAGTTTCTAATAATAAAATAAACAATATCAATAGTAATAACAACAGCCACTTAGAGTTACTAAACCTTTCCTATGTTCCCGGTACTATTCTTATCCCTTTATGTTTTATAGATGAGGGTACCTACTTTTAAAGAGTTGAGATAACTTAACCAAGGTTACATAGCTAATAAGTAGTGGAAGTAGGATCCTTGCTCCAGAATATTGGATTAAATCATCTAAATTCCAGCTTAAGTATAAGGACTTTAAAGGAGTTTCTGCCGCAACAAACTTTAGCCATCCTTGGCTTATGACAAGAGTCTCTCTCTTGCAAGGTGACCTATGTGCCTAGATCCCTCCCAGCTAGAGAAAACTGCCCACATGGAGAGCATGGAGATTAACTCTGGTTTGCACACACATAAAAGACATGAATCATTTGAGGCTCTAGTTACACTCTGAATTAGCTGTGAAGGGAAGTCATTATTTTTTAAAAATAGTTTCAGTACACAAAAGACTTATCTTCATGGTCCTATATTTCACTGTTATTTTCCATCTCCAGATATTATCAATCATATGAACAATTTAGCAAAGCACTTTCACACACATTATCTTATTCAGTCAACACAACTGCCTGTTTTCCAGATGAGGACACAGACATTACCAGTGATTTTCCTAAAAGCATACAGACAGTAAATGGTGATGGTGATTGAATTCCAAATACCCCTCTTTGCCATCTTCCCACCTCGAGAACATGGGCTAGCCACAAATACAAGTAAGCTGATCTGTAATTTACTGAAATTATCTGCAATGTACTGGATTTACTAAAATGTGAATCTCTTAATCACCAAATAATAAGCATCCCAACCATCTTGGCTCGCTGCTTTGGAGCATATTGAAAGCTTAGAGTTGGAAGTATTCTTAGAGGTCCACCACTGCTCTTGTCTCTTGACCTGTTCAGCCTTCAGTTCTTGAAACACCCCCATTAGGTGGTGGCCCAGCCTTCCAAGGTATCCCCTTTGATCTCTGAGTAGCTTTGAAGGTTAGTAACCTTCTTCTATAGAACAAAACCTGCTTCTTGACATGGCCACCCACTGGTGCTCAATCAGCCTTTTGCTCTTTCTCTCTAGCAACTTCTCAGGTAATTAATTACAGTTCTCATCCTCTTTGATTCTTTTCATTTCTTCTGTGGCCTTGTCTTGGTCTCAGTTTCCTCATCTATAAAATGGGTAAATGGACTGGTCTTATTGGACCTCCATAAAGCTTTCCTCTTGCGATCCTATGATATTTTAAATAGCTGTATAATTATTCCCTAAAACCCAAAAAACCTCCTCACTGCCAGAAACTCTATTTTTATTGAGGTCTATGACATATCACATTGTATTAGTTTCAGGTATACAACATGATGTGATATTTGTATGCACTGTGATGTGATCACCACAATAAGTCTAGTTAACATCCATCACCATGGTTATAGAACTTTTTTTTCTTGTGATAAGAATTTCAAAATTTACTCTCTTAGTGGCTTTCAAATATGTAATCCAGTATTCTTAACTACAGTCCAGGAACTCTGAAAGGAAGGTGTTTCCTAACATTTTGCCCATTGTGTCTTTTCCTTCCTTCCATTTTGTTTGTGTTCTTCTGGAGATGGAGAAAATAGTCCAGAGAAGGGGGAGCACTTGCCTTATTGTCGATGTCGCTGTGCCCTTCAGCTGGGAGGAGACTGGACGTGGTCAGGGATGCTGAAAGTCCCAAACAGCCCCTCCCATTCCCACCTTGGCTTCCAGCTTTACTTCCAAATTACAGGGTGGTTTCCAGATAAAAATCCTGATTGACTGGCATTCACCCAAGGTCCCATACAACCTCCTCTCTGGCACCTTCTCGTCGATTCCTCATACACCCAAGTGCATCTGTGATGTCCACTGCAAAATCTTCTCTGGTGAAGGGATAAAGTCTTCAAAATATTTATGAAATATTTATGAAAATACAGGGAGAACCAAATGTTTAGGAAATCTGATTAGATCCATGCACTAGTGTGTGACCCAATAATAACAATAAAAGTAACAAAAAATAATTATTTACCGAAGAGTAAATATATTCCAGATACTAAGCCTAGAACTGTATGTGCTTCATATTATTTAATTCTCACAGTAATATTATGAGGTAGGTACTGCTTTCATCACCATTTTATAGATGGTGAAACCAAACTTTAAAAGGATATGCGTGTCTCCCGCCCAGTGTCCTACAACTGACAAATGGTAGAACCAGAACACCAGCCCACGTTTGTCTCTCATTCGTGTCTGAACACTTCACACTATACAAACTGCCTTATTTTTAAAATTGTTTTAAAATTTTTGCATCTATGTATCACTTCTTCTGTGAAGGCTTCCAGGATGCCCCCCCAAATCTGACTTAGAGCTCTCCACTGTATTTCATTGTATCTGTGCTTCATTTATGCTAATGTTTAACACACTGTTTAAATCTCATTTGTCTTTCTTCCATTCTAGGCAGTAAACTACTTGAAGGCAAGAGCTGTTGTCTGTTTGTTTTTCCTTGCTCAAGCATATTTATCTTCTCACAGATAAGATTTTAGGGCATTCTTTCTCTAGAGGCTTGTCAATAGCTCTTGGTTTTATGGCCAAATTCAAAAATTGCTGGATGAGGGGATGACAAACCCTACCCAGCCCTTCTGAGGCAATTAGGGGACTCTCCTGGGTGTTCCCAGAAGGGATGGAAACTCGGGCTTTGTGTTCAGGAGAAGGAACGGTCTGAACTGAGAGGTAGCTTCTCTGAGATTAAGAAATATTGTGGTGTTTCAGGGTTTTTACAGAGAACTTTCTGGAACACTGACTGCTAAATATCTATGGATCATGTAATCTAAGTCATGGGTTCTTGAGAGAAGCCAAGAGGACTCTGTAGCTGAGCCTGGGCTCAGTGCAAAGAAAGCATATAAGGACCCCATCTGAGCACATCTGGAGGACCAGTGATGGCCAGCAGCGTGGAACAGCAACAACAGGAGTAACGCTGGTGGGCACTTGTGCTTTAATCAGAACCCAGCCTTCCCTGCTTTCCAGCCCATTCAAGCTCCTGAGGGTCGTGCACCACCTTAAAGAAGGCAATCCCTCAAGCATGACAAATTTCATTTACTATCAACCTTCGTGTTTGGGGACCGAGACATTTATTACAGCAAAATCATGGAGCAAACTCAGACCTGGTCAATTACATATGCATATTAGTGTATGTGCACAAAACATTTCTGGAAAATGTGCAAGAAACTGCCGACAACAGTTGCCTCAAAGCAGTGAGACTGCAGATCTGGGGAGAGGGGGAGCTAACATTTTTCACTGGAAATGTCTTTGTATTGCCTAAATATTACATCATGTGTATGTATCATTTGTATAATAATATAAACAAATAGTTTATATTATAATAATATAAACAAATAAAACAAATATTATTATAAACAAATTTGTTTATAATAATATAAACAAATATTACACATTTATTTGTGTAATAAATGTAATAAAATGTAAATACTAGGCTCAAATTCTTGTTTTTATGATTTTTTTATTAACATATTATGTATTATTTGTTTCAGGGGTACAGGTCCGTGTAAGATTTTATTTTTAAGTAACCTCTGTACCCAACATGGGGCTCGAATTCACAGCCCGGAGATCAAGAGTGGCACGCTGTACCGACTGAGCCAGCCAGGTGCCCCATTAGGCTTAAATTCTTAATGATTGGAAGTTAATCAGTTCTAGGCAGAGACCCCATTTGAGCCTACACTGTGGCTTTTTGAGGACTCAAGGGGAAGAAATGTGGGGCAGGTCTGCCCAAAGTTTATTTACACAGCGCACTACAAAGTCTCCTGAGCAGTGGACCAGAAAAGGATGGAAAGAAAGACTGAGAATGATAATGGTAACAAGGGAAGAAACTGACATTTAATCAAGGAAAGCACTAAATTCTTTACATGGATCATCTCACTGAAGCAGGTATCATTATTCTTTCTGTGGAAACTGAGGTCTGAGAGCCTGAATAACCACCAAGTAGCAAAGCTAAGACTGAATTCCAGGAAACCTGAAGCCAGAGCTAAGCTCTGGGCTTGTGCATGATGACTCCGTGTGAGCGGGACCCGTCATCTGATATGCAGATTCTAACCCCTCAACCCCCCCACTCAGCCTTCTTTATAGCATAACTGACTCCAGTGGTGATTGAAGCAACCACACATGAACCCCACCAAAAAACAGCACATCCCACTTCCCCACCTGGACAGCCAGTCTTTGGATTACATGGGAGACACCTCTTGAAGACTCCCAAAGTATCTAGAATGAATAGGGAGCACTAGGGTTTCCGTAGAGAGGACAGAGGGGCAGAGCCAAAGAAATACCATCTTGTGGTTGTTATCATGACCCTATTTTTACTCCCTGTGGCTTGGGAAATTCGGTTTTTCATAATGATGTTTAAAGAAATGGGAAATGTCAAAGCAGGGGCTCCTTTCCCCAAGTCACGAGAATAGGATTTTGTTAGTTTCTGCAAAGCCGTCTTTACCTGAGGTTTCACTGTGGGAGAAGAACCTGCCTTCGGTCTGCTGGCACCCATGACCCTGGAACCCAAGAAGTGGGGGGAGGAGAGGATGGCCAACACACTCATGCTAAGACTCTGCTATGTGCCCTCCTCGGTGGGGAGTGGTAACTTAGCTCCCGGTTTCCGGAGGCTGTGCCCACGGCGCGGGAAATCACCACGTTCTCATTGACCGTAGAGCTCAAGACTCAGCCCCACAGCCGCTGAACACACTGAATACCAAACTGTCTGATCTGGAGTGAGAAAGGAACTGCAAGTTCATCTGTTCAGTGGTTTTAATTTTTGTTTATCTTTATAAGGAGCAGAATCCTCCTCCTTTTCTTTTTCCAGTTGAGCTCTTATGCAAGAAGTCTCCCCACGCTGAAGGGATCGGGGCTCCCCCACTCTCCCCCCCCACCCCACACACCTCCCCCAGGCATTGCTTCTCTCCTGCTCTCCTGCCATGTGGGCAGAAGTGCCGTGAGCCTTGCCAAGTAGGAAGCTTACAATCTTCCCATGCCACTTCCTGGGATCTATCCCTGCTCCGGGGGATCTCCCAAACCTTTTGGGGTGTTCCCACATGCCTCCCATTCCCACCCCAGGTTTGGATGTGCCACCTCCCTGGTCTGGCAGGAGCGGCTCTTGTCTCGTATCCTCATCCTTCTTATTCCATGGCTGATACATAACCTATGCTGTGATTCTCCTGGCTTGGTTCTTTATAGTAAAGCCCATAGTCAAGAAATAACTTTTTCCCCCTCTCAGTAAGATGGTGTTTTTGCAAATCAACAGTGTTTTCCTATTAGATTGTATATTGTTTAACTACGGGCTATAAAATCTCTAGGAACTATTAGGTGTTATGTAAAATACAAAACAGCTGGCTTAATATTTTAAAAAAATACTATTCCCATGAAATATTCAAAATTATCCCAGTAGTTTTACTTAGAGATCTGAATTATGCCAACCATCTTCTGGCATTTCTATATGTGAGAAATTCAGGGAGAAGGCAGAGATAGGCAAATTAATATTTACTGAGTGTCCACAGTACCAAGGCACCGTGCCAGGTGTTTTATATCCTTTTTTTAATCCCCATAATAATATTTGTGTGAATATCATTCCCATTTTACAGAGGAAGTAAACAAGTCTCAAGAAGAGATTATATAGGGGCGCCTGGGTAGCTTAGTCAGTTAAGTGTTTGACTCTTGATTTCCACTCAGGGTCATGAGATCGAGCCCTGAATGGGCTCCACACTCATCACAGAGTTTGCTTGAGATTCTCTACCTCTGCCCCGCTCCTCACTCCTGTGGGTTTGCTTTCTCTCTAAAAATAAACAAACAAACAAACAAAACAAAAATAACAAAAAAAGAGATTATAAAACTTCCAGGTGATCTGGCTAGATGTGATGAAGGCAAGATTCTCACCCAGTGCCCCAGGCCCCCAAACTCATTCACTTTTCCCCTTTCTGCAGTCAGCAAAATACCAGTCACTGAAAGCCTAATGACATGGTTGGGTTTCAGGTCCTGCATGTGTTATTTATAGCACATGACGCCCCTTGCAATAACCAATGGACATGATATATTTATGACTGTTTGTCTAGTTTTTGGAGTAAGCATAATGTACGGACCTTAAATGTTAGTGATGGCGGGTAGCTGTGCGTTTGCTTTCCGACCTACCATGGGTCCTACCCTTGAATGGTTTGTTGTGAGATCTTTGGTTACCAACAAAGAACCAATGATAACGTTATTGGGAAAATTAAAGCTGCTCTTTGGTGATCTGCTTTTCAACAGAGTTTCCAGGAGAGCTTGACAGTGAGGAGAGGGCAGTGCCTAGACACGTCAACATGGATTTCCTGAGGTCCTGACTTAGAGGAGAGGCCACGAGCCCCGCCGAGGGCACCCCCCCCCCCCCCCCGCTCACTGACCATGAAGGAGCCTCATAGAGACTCATAACTGACATCCTGGCAGCTGAGCCAGGAGAGTCCCCAGGGGAGAGGGTTGTCCAAGTAAATATAACTCTCTCACTGTGAAAATCCTCTCAGCCCTGTAGGGAAGCCTGTGACGCGGATACCCTCATCAAAGGTAATCACATCACTGAGGTATTTCTCACAGATTCGGGAGCTGAGACTCCCCAGGCCACTGCTGAGGTAACCACTCCATAATTAATGATGTACAACTCACCTACTTCCTAAGAAGAATTGGGGCGGCCTATGACAATACTGGTAAAGGGCTGGAATTATATACAATGTGTTCTTCAAGTATGGGTGCAATCCCAAATTTAAATTGACTCGTATTCCATAAAATGTCCTTTTTAATAATTTAAGTCGTCCTTTATATATGTGTGTGTGTAGGGGAGTTACCGAGATACATGTGCGTGTGTGTGTGTGAGACGGGTTAGTCCAGTTTAGAAAAGAACACTGGCCAGGACTGAGATTTAGACTGTAACCCTGGCTTTTCTGACAGCACACTGCAGGTCATTGAATTTTTCTGAGCCTCAGTTCCTCAGCTCTAAAGCAAAAGATGTTAAGCTTCCTTTGGTATCGACTGATACCTATTAAGCATAAGATACGCAACAGACTTTTATGATCAGCTGCTCCATTTGGTCCCCCCAGAACGCTTGGTCAGATTTACCTTTCATACATTCCCAGTGCAGCTCCCTTCATAACACTTATTGCAGGTGAAATAAAAGAATACTTTCTATAATTTCACTGCTTGATATTTATTTCTTTGAAGACCCTGTAAGATCCAAGAGGACAGGGACTGTGCCCTCTCGTCCCACACTGTACCCTTGTGGCTGGCTCAGTACTGGCTCATGCTTTTTGGATGAACAAGTAAATAATCAAAGGCAGGAATCCGTGAGGAAGGTATTAGTTCTGAGGTGCTGAAAAATGGCCCCTTAATACACGAACTCTGATTTGCTGCGCTCTCGTCATGGCTACACATCCCCTCTGACCTCATTGTCTAACCCAAGGGCTCCCCAACCCAAATGCCAGTCTGGATCCTTTTGCTCCCCTCTTCAGTTTCCACCACAGCCTGTCCCCCCCTCCTCTGTGGATGTTATCGTCTCAGCCTCAGTGGTAATACCCCTTCACCAGCCTTCCCCTGTCTCTCCAAGCAGTCCTCTCTTCCTTTTTCAGCTCTTCCTCAGGATGCCCTACACATGGTGTCTCCTGGGGTTTACCGTCTCACTCCTTTGCCCTCAAACTAGGTATCCTAGACTATCAGTATAGACATGGATCGAATTCACCCCAGTATTGACAAGATACGCACCAAAGAGGAGTTCAAATGTTTAGGGGGTAAATATTTCTCGAATGGTGATCCTATAAATTTCCATGACGCTAACCATCCTTTTTTACTATTCCCGTGTACATTGCCAGCTCTCTACCTCTTTCTATATTCCAGATTAGTAAATTTATTTGTTCCCTTGGGCCGCCACAACAAAGTATCCCGAACTGGGTGGCTTAAAGGAACACAAATTAATTCTCTCACAGTTCAGGAGGTCAGAAGTCCAAAATCAAGATGTCGGCAGGGCTGGTTTCTTCTGGGATCTAAGGGCAGAAACCGTCCCATGCCTTTCTCTCCTGGCTTCTGGTGATCGCCAGCAGTCTTTGGTGTTTCTTGACTTGTGGATGCATCACTCCAAGCTCTACCACCACATCCATGTCACTGTCTTCTCTGTGTCTCTGTGTGTCCTCTTATGTCTCCTCTAAGGAAACTCTAACTGAATTTTAGGCTTCCTTAATCCAATGTGATCTCATCTTGATCTTCACCTTGATTACATCTGAAAAGACCCTATTCCAAATAAGGTCCTATTCTGAGGTTCCAGGAGGACATGAATTCAAGGAGGACATCATTCAACCTGCTGCAATCTACCCACTAGCCCCTCAAAATTCACATCCAGTCCATGCACAGGAGTACATTCACCCCACCCCGACATCTTCTAAAGCCTTAGTTCATTCCAGCATCAACTCAAAATTTCGTATCTCATGTAAATATCATCAACTCAGAATGTCCCAAGTCTCATTATCTAAATCGAGTCTGGGTGACACTCTGGGTTTCATCCATCCTGTGGCAAAAGTCCTTCTCACCGATGGCCCTGTGAAATTAAAAAACAAGTTATCTGCTTCCAAAATGCAGAGACAGGCACAGAATAGCCATTCCCATCCCCAATGGGAGTAGTGGGGAGGAATAAAGAGATCTCTAGTCCCAAGCAAGTGCAAAAACCAAGTGGGCAAATTCCATTGGATTTTTTTTGGCCTGGAAATAATCCACTGTGGCTTGATTTTTGAACAGTTTGACTATGTAAAAATAAAAAAATACCTACACAGCAAAACAAACTATGAGCAAAATTAAGACAACATTGGGAAAAGTGCAACTTATATGACCAACCATGTGTTGTTTCCTTTAAAAGATAAAGAGCCTCTGAAAAATGATAAAATAAGACTAACACCCATTAGAAAAGTAGGCAAAGAATAGATGAGATATTCACAGAAAAGGAAATTCAGTTGGCTCTTAATTATATGAAGATAAGATCCGCATCACTCGTAATGAGAGAAATACTTTAAAACTTTGCCAAGATGAACGATGTAAGTTGGACAACTTATTTGGAGGGCAATTTGATGGTGTTTCATCAAATTACAAATGCAGGTACTCTTTGATCCAGCAATTGCACTTCTGGAAATTTATCTTACAGATCAATTAACAGACATGCAAAATGACAAAGAACAAGGTTAGTTACCGCAGCACTGGTCACAATAGCAAAATATTAGAAAATACATGGGTGAACATTAACAGTGAGCTGTTTAAATAAATATATTATGCAGCCACTAAGAAATGAAAATCTCTTTATATCAAGGTAAGGAATGTTCTCCAAGATATATTTGTTAAGTGAGGGGGGAAAGGAAGCAGTCTGCAGAACTCTGTATGGGGGCAAAAATAACATGTGAGTATATTTGAACATGCATGCAAAATATATCTCTGGAAGGCTACTCAAGAAAGTGTTGACATTGGTGGCAGAAAACTTGTTGGCCAGGGGCTCTCTAAAACTTTTTGTAGCTTTTGAATTTTGAGCCCCAAGAATAGTTTACCTATCATGATTAATTAATTAATTAATGGAATTCTTTAGAAAGTTATTAGAGACTATCATTTAAGCATAGCGGGGTGTGAATATGATTTATCTCTACTCCATCCTGAAGCCCACTAAGTAGACAGTGAAGGAAATTTTTTAAAGTCATGAGTCAACAGTGACAAAAGAGAAGAGAAGACAGTCGCCAATTTGTGATGCCAGCAGAATCTTGGAAGGAGAGAGAGGCTATGACCCCCTGCTCCCAGGAACGGGGCTCCAGGATTTCTTAAGAGTGGGAACAGGACAGAGACAAAACACACATACTAAAAAATAAATGGCAGCATCAGCAGGTTCTTCAGAACTACTGAGATAAATAATAGAAGATACACTTAAAACAGTTGAAAGTGGTTGGCTCAGGAATGGAGCTTTATAGGAACCAGTGGGGCAGAAGACTGCCATTATAAACTATAGCTTGAAATTTTTAAACTATATGCATGTATTATCACTTTGGAAAAAGTGCCTTAAGAAATTCTTCTTTTTCTTCTTCTTCTTCTTACTATTATTATTATTCTTCACAGTGTCCTACTAATATACTTGAATTTTTGCTGACATGGATAAGCCTTTACACAGCTAGAAATGACCAAAATTGACCCAAAAAGAAGCAGAGAGATGTAAACTGACTAATGAACCAAGGGAAAAATTAGAAAAAAAAAAACTTTAAAGAACTATTACTATTTCCACAAAAAAATAATTAGTAATACAGATTTTTTTCAAATTTTCACCAAAAAACTCCATGTTTTTAAATAACAAGAAAATTGTTATAAAAATTCATTTTATTATGGGCTGATTCAAACCTGAATCTAAGCAAGTAAAATTCATCCACATAGTAAGAGAATTATTCCCTACGATTTAATACAGTTTATCATTACAAAACTGGAAAAATTCAAAGAAAACTAGCAACATAGTAAACCAAAGCAAAAACCATCAGAAAGACTTTTGATAAAATTCTCTATCAACCTTGAATAGAAATCGGGCAGATATTAGGAATAAGAAGAAAAATGAGATATGTTTTCTGTCCTCCAGGAATTTGGTGTGTTTTTTATATTGAAAAATGTAAAAGGGATTATTTAACATACAAAAGAACATTTAATAAAAAATAATGCATATTGAAATTATCGCACTCACTGAGCAAATAACTTTGCAATGATTCTGTGAGTCAGATGCTCTTGGATAGTGGATTGTGTAAGGATGAATCAGACACTAACCCTGAATTCAATAATCATGATCACTGTCATGGTCATTATCATAATAGCAGATATTGCTTATGTGCTAAAGCTGAAAACCTTACATAGGACTAGTGACCAGTAGCTCCCCAGGCAGTAGAAAAGGCAGTGGATGGTTGAGCGAGACTGGCAGGATGTTGGAATGAAGGGTTTGAGGGAACGGGGAGAGAGGCTTAGAGTCAGGGAGAAGAACTATGGAGCTGGAGATGCTGGGGAGGGGGGGCAGGTACAGGTGAGGACAGGTACCAGATGGCAGACAACAATGCAATAAACAAAATGACAACCACCCAAATGCCCCAAATTAGAGTCAGATAAGGTGCATCGTGACACATGAAAGCAACAGAGTACCATGTAGCTATAAAAGAGAGGACTACAAAGGCCATAAAGATGCGCCGATAGATCCTGGAATCTTGGATCCCGGGCAGTTTTGCAGAACACTGATATCTATGGATGCTAACATGGACTTCATTTAAAGAAATCCAAGGACCATTAATGGACAAAATCATGAATCAATTCATGTTGTGGCATGCAAATCCTAGCACTTTGGGAAAGCATCAAGTACAAGTTTTTGAAGACCCTGGGGCCTACCATCATTATGCATTCAAGATTTGGGTTTGAATAACTTCATCAAGACTTAGATCCTCTTCAAAAGCCTCAAGTCTCATCTGCATTAAAGCTCTCCACTGAACCCTCTCACAAAAGTAAAAGCTTACAGGGACTAAAATCCACTAATACATTCCATTTTATATCCTTTCCTCTGATTTCTCTTCAATTTCCTTGGCCTTTAGAGTCTTTCATATTGCTTATGTTTCTTTAGTTTGGAGCCAAGGAAACAGTGCCTTCCAAAAGAATAGATGTCCTGTGACCATAAGTTTTCATCAGTAGAGAAGCATAAACTTGGTATAAGTCTACAATCAGGTCTTTTGTTGTATCCTACAAAAACTTGAATCAACATAAGAAATGAGAATGGAGTGGTAAAAATATTTGATGTCAGATTATACCATCAGTGGTTTAGAGAAAAGAGCCCTTCACCTAAAAGTTAATTGTTCTTATTATCTGCCTGGGAAAGTCACATAACCTCTCTGGACCTTAATTTCATCTGTAAAGTAAATCTGATATTATTTCCCCTGCCTACCTCATAGGGTTGTTGTGAGGGTCAAATGAAATAATATATATAAAAAGGACTTATTAAAAAAAAAAAGAAAGAAAAGATGCACCGATAAAATAATGCTAAGTGGAAAAAATAAAACAATAGATTGTGAAGACCCAAGAATTAAAGGTGAATAAAATCTCTGTTTGCACAGTGATAATGACAGGAAGAAATCATAGACTAGGGGGAATAGCTTCCAAAAGAGTCTCTTTGGTTCCTTCATGGTGTTACGTAAGTATGCACATTTTCTTTAAAGGAAGAATATCTTTGTTCACTCCCAAATTATCTCCTCTGCTGAATCAGAAGAGACCTGTCATGACTCTAGAAATTCCAAAGGAAACTCTCTTCTCTTTCTCTACTCTGGGGCCCACAATTAGTTGTTCCTTATGCAAGCCTGAGGGAACATTTATAAATAAAAGACAGGTTTAATAAACTTCACCAAGTGAGTCCCAGTTCAGAAACGCCAGCAGATGTCTGAAACAGCTAAGAACATGAACAAGTTTATCGTTTTATTTCACCTGGAATATCCACAGTGCCAATGAGTTTTTATAGCTGGAAGGTAGCCTATAAATCTAGTCTAGTGGATTTTAATGTATTTTTAAAATTTTTTTATTTTTTCAATAGGCTCCACACCCAATGTGGGGCTTGAACTCACGACCCTGAGGTTAAGAGTCACATGCTCTACCTACTGAGCCAGCCAAGTGCCCCTAGTCTAGTAGATTTTAAGTTCAGTTACAGAGATGACTCAGAGGTGACCTATAGGAGAAAGGGGTGACAGGGTGACAAGCAGACCCCATTCCTTTGTCTCTCCCCCCGTACTTCATCCTGGTGCTCCAGGCACACAATTGCCCGGAGCAGTATCTGCTTCAGATGCTGGGGTTCCCACACTTGGCACCATATGAGAATCAAATGGGAAGATTTAATAACATACAGAGTCCTGGGGTCAACCCTGTACCCTAGACGTACTGACTCAGAATCTCTAACAACAGCCCAGCAATCAGGATAGTTTCAAAGCTCTTTATCTGATTCTGTTGCAATCCAAATACAGAAACCCTCTCTACGGAGGGCTGGAAAGAGAGAGACATGTGGTCTTTGCTACAATGCTTCCAGTTATGGGAGCTTCTTCCCCTCAGAAAGCAGTTTTAATCACTAACAGAGAACCAACATTCCATGGAGCTGAACTCACTCTTTTTGCCCTTTGATGCCATCCAGAGCCAATGAGCTACCCTGTTCCCAGGACAGGTGAGGTGACAAAAGCTGGTGGCCATCTTCACAGTTGTGCTTCCGTCGTTTCTTCTGCTAACCAGCTCCATCCACCTTTGCCACGATGGTCAGCAAGATTCAAGACCGGTCAATCATAATTCCTTACCTTCTGGCCAGAGTTGGTGACCCAACCCAATCTACTCAGAGTACTTCTGCAAGACTTCTTAAAACTAAAGCCAGAATCAAGAATCTTCTCTTTCTGAAGTCATAGGCCTGCAAAAATATAAATTTGGAGCCACGGGTGGCCACGTCTTGAGCCTTGTTGCAGTGGATGCTGTGATGAGCCACCAGATTCACCACTGAGACATTGGCAGGTACTCCCCCAAAAGTCATGAGTTTTGCCTGCTGAAGGCTCACAATTGAGTCTTTCCCCTGGGCAATGGGAGCTGCCTTGCCCATGCTTATCACACCCTGCGTGCAGCCAGGCCACATCCAGAGACAGGCGAATATAGAGGTATAAAGACCTGCTCCTGTACCTCAATCCAGGACGACCCCGAAGAGCTGTCCCAGCTCGAGAGCTCCCTGTGGGGTGGGCCAAGGCCTTGGCTCTAAGAGCACTGCAGCTGGACTTCTCCCTCTACCTGGGCCTGCGGGCTTCGCTCCTCCACAGCTGTTGTTCCAAACAGCCTTCCAAGCAAATCGCCATCTTACAGTTTGTTTTCCCAGGAACCCAACCCATATTCCTGGGGAGGAATCCCATCTAGAAGGAAGAAAGGGATCTGAGCAGTGACAGCTGAGATGAGAGATACCCAGAGGGAACCCTAATGTCACCCGTGGTTCCCCAATTCTCCTCTTCTCCCTAATTTTCCAGCTGTGTATAATCACACGTGGTTCCAAACATCCCACCACCTGACAGCGGGATGCTCAGAACGGAGTATAATTGTCCAAATGTGGGCTTGCTAGGCCAGAGGATGGAGGAATTTTACACTCATCGTACTTGTATTAATTTAGCTGGAGATTAGCTCAGCTTTTTAGCAGCCCAAAAATTCTGTTGGCTTTTTGGAGCTTGTGTTTAACAAAGACTCCTACATCCCTTTCTGTCAAGCCAGCTCCCTCTGCCTGCACCCAAACATCATTTACGCTTCTCAAAAAGCCGCCTCAACTTTATGACTGGCAATATTTCTTAGCCCTTTTAAACACATACCCCAAACATGAGCCAAGATCTGGAAGGGGCCAGGGGAAGGGGACATGGGAGGTGTATTTTGCTGTTTATAATATGAAAATAGTATTCGGAACACACTTTTTTTCCCAAAACTGCACATATTCTCCACCCATCCCATGTTAACCCCCTTGAGAATTATAGAGGACATCTCTGATGATGGCTTGGAGTTCTTATAGTTTTTATTTGGAACTTTTAATCAGATCTAATGTGTGTTATGCATATAGCAAGAGTCCCAGTGACGTTGCCTGTAATGTGGCTATGTTTGACAATTATACCCCTGGTGATTAAATCCCACCATGAAAATTGAAGTGGTGACAGATTTGGGGCAAGTTTGTTTTCTTTCATTTCTAACTATGAAATGTTTGGAGCTAGATGGGACTTTAGAGATCTTCCGGTGCCTCAATGGCTGACACTCTACTCCTCTGACACTCTTGGCTCCAAGAGCCCATGGCAGACATTGCTCATTGAACCCAGCACTCTGCACACAGAGACCCCCAGGGCCCCGTGATGCCCCATAATTCTCAGTGTACCACAACAGACAGCTACTCAACAAGTAACTGGTTCTGGCAAACTAGATGAACTTAATTTTCTTCACCCCTTCTAATCACCCTACTTTTTATATTGACCCAATTTCTACTATGTTTAGCAATCAAGCTTAAATTCCTGGTTCCCAACTCAGTGCTCTCTCCATCTGCCCTTTCTGAAAATTCTCCAATCTTTTCAACCATTATAGGTCTACAAACTGGTCACGTGTGCAGAATTCTGGGCCCAAATTCAACAGGTGTGTCCTACATTACTGAATGGTTTCATAGCCATTCCTCAAGATGCTTGTGACACATAGAAGAACCTAGAGGCCATCTGGAGGAGGAGAGGTGGCTGAGCTAGGGCTCAGTCGCCACAGGGCCTCACACACTTCAATAATAATAATAAAATGCTGAGACAAATAGAAACATGTCCTTTACCCAGTGACTCATAGCTCTAAGCTGATCCCACAATGGCCCCACCTCACTATTAAAAAAATGAGAGAGACAGAAAGACAGAGAGAGTGAGAGAGGGAGAAATACAATTCCATGTATGTCCATGTACGTCTGTTTGGTAACCACAACAACCGGCCATAAATGGGAAGTGATTCCTGACAAGTGGTTTTGTCTGAAGTCGAGGTCATCCCTCAGGCTCCTGAGCTATCACCTAGGGCCTTGATGAAGCAGGTGACCCTTGGGCTATTTGGCCCCCCTGAAAATGTGAAATCTCTCTAGCACTCATACCTCACACCAGGAGAATTACAGAGCTGTAGTCAGGATGGAAAACCACTGGCTGGCATGAGGTGCCCTGGGAGCCAGTCAGAAATTACAGGATGATGTGTCAGGATCCAGGAAAAGATGGGTGTGATGATCATGTCATTCTTTCTCCTTGGCACAGAAAGAACACACCTGAGTCTCCAGCCTCCATCCCAGAGGGTCTGAGGCCAAAGTACAATGAACCTTAGGGACACCAGGCACGATCCCAGCACCTCACATATGAGAATGAGGCCTAGAGAGGGGGAGAGACCTGCTCAAGGGCACACAGCAAGTATGGTTGATGCTTCCAAGAGGAGGTTCTTGGAGTAAAGAACCTGGAGAGGAGTAAAGGAAGGAAGCTGAAAACATGTAAACATCAAAAGCAATGATAAGCTAAAAAAAAGTCATCCAGTGAAACACCACTTACTCCTTGCAGAGCTGCTTGCCGAAGAAAGAAGTGCCATCCCCAGCCCCTACCCCCAGTGGGTCTCCCTTCTTCCCCAGCTCTGACTCTTACGAATGTAAAATGCTAGCTGGAAAGTGACTCACTTAGGGCACAGACTTTGTGACTCAGTCTCTGCTCTCTAACCACTAGACCAAGCTCCTTGTGACTTTAGGGGATTTTACGAAATCTATGACAAGCTGGCAAGAGAGGAATTCTCCTTGCTTTAAAGATAAATAGGTATTTTGTAAATGCATAGTGGCGGGTTGCATGAAATAAAAGACAAAGTAGTTCATAATTCATTCAGCATGCTTTAAGCTAGGATCAATGCTCAAGTGTACTATCCCTTTTAATTCTGATAACAACGCCATGAGTAAGTAAATATGCTCATTCTGTGTTTTCAGAAGCTAAGGATCAGACATAATAAGTAACTGGAAATGGAGTTTTAGAAAGGTTAGATGACTTACCCAAGGGGACAGAGCCAGGATTCAAGGCCAAGTCATCCCGGCTTCCTCTGTCCTCCTCTCTCGTTTCCCAAACCCACACCTGACTATAACATTTTTCACATGGTCAAGGCATAATTAACTCTGTTATTTTATCAACACAACAGTTCTGTGTTGGCAAAGAATTTGTCGCATGCAAAAAAAAAAAAAAAAAAAACATAGGTTTCGAGGTAGAAAATCAGCACAGCCTTGAGAAAATCACATCCTGTATGCGAACAGCAGCCTTCCTCCTCCCTTAGATGGGAGTAACGAGAGCACCTACGTGGTGCGCTCACTTTAAAGATGAAATGACATCATGTAAGTGAAAAGCACTTTACATAAACTGCCAAGTGTCATTCAGTGAAAGGTGAATAAGGTCACGGAGCAGGACAGAGTTGGCAACAGGACAAACGAAGGGCCAACCCAATGGACTGCGTCTAGTGTAAAATCATTACGTGGCCCACAGCAAGTGATAATAGTAATATAGATGTACGTAATGCCTAAAGCTTGATCATTGATATAGAGTTTTTTAGAATTTTCTTCACACCAATAACCAATACCATGGTTTAAATCTTTTTTTTTTCTTTATTCAGTATAGCCATTTACCATTCTCAGGCTGGAATAGATGTCAGGGAAGCTACAGCAGCCCAAGGTAACAACGCGATATCTAATTCCAAGAGCTCTCTTCTGAGGTAGGTGCTGTGCAGTTATGGAAACAAGCACAAGGGTCCCTGGCCTCGGGCTCCACAGCCTGTGGGTGGAGGACTAGGTGTGAACTTAGGTCTGGTTGGCCTCTCAGACCCCCGAGTAGCTCTGGCTTACCCAGCCAGCCACAACGTCCCCGCGCCCAAAGCAGATACCAGAGCATGGAGGTCCCCTCAGAAAGAGCAGCGCTGGGACTGGTGGAAGGAGCCGGAAACTCCGACCGGGAAGGCCATTCTGCCCTAGAGGAGAGGATGAAGCCTTCCCACATGCCTCCAGGGCTCACCTCAAATGACTTTCTCTGCCCCCATGAACAGCAACTCATGCTGCTCTGAGTCAGGCCTCTTATTTCTTTCTCATTTTTCTCCCCAGGATATTTTCCCACATTGCTTTTTCTGGACTTCTTCTTTCCTTAAATCCTCAACTCACCCCGCAGGACCCTGCCCTTTCCTTTCTCCCCAACCCCACTTCCCAGTTTCTCCCTCAGCCTGTGACTTATTCCTGAGTTAACTGGGGAGGCCCCAGCCTCTTCCTGCCTGCATCGGGGCCCTGTGGGCCTCGGACAACCCAACAGCAGACAGTCTAGGGAATGGGCTCCAGAGTCTGCCTCTCTGCGTCTTAAATCCTGGCTCTGCTCTTAAGGGCTGTGTGACCCTGAACTAGCAACTCAGCTTTTTACATAAGCTTCAAAGGACTGGTCTCATAGAACCACCGGGAGGATTAAAGGAAATGATGCTTGTCGAGGGCACATTACATGATACTTACTCTCAATGTATATACTTTTATGCACTTGGGATTCGATCATTGGTGCTCTCTTTGCCCATCCCTCCTCCAATCTCTGGGCAAACATCTCTTCTTTCCTAAAGCCAAATCCTCCATTTCCTCATGCTTTCCAACCTTCCCCAGGAACCCAGGCCCTGAGCTGTTCCTCCTCTCCACAGCATCACCTACTTTCTCGTCTGCCCTCTACCTCCTTCTCCTCTTGGACCTTCATGTCCATTACAGACACCACCCCTGGCAGGCTAAGCTGGAAACCTGACACTCACTCATAGTCCCCCGAGGCCCATGATTCTTCCCTCAGTGCCTCCCTGCCTTTGCCTCTCCTGGCATATCTATCTCATTGTCCTCCATGCTGTCAACCCCCCTCCCTTGGTCACCACACCTCCCCCTCTCCAATCTTGCCCCCTTCCTCCCTGTGTTCTCCATCCTTGGAGAACCCTTTCCTCTCCTGCAGGGCGGGTAGTACTGAGCCTTCAAGCATGACTTAGCCAGCTGTCTCTCATCATTTCTATCTGTTTTCAATGCTCTGAGTCTGCCCAGTTTTCAAATCATATTATTATACATTTATGCTTTCTGAGTTATAAGCATCTCAGATACATCTCTCATATGTCCATGCGTCCTCTTACCATGCCTAATTGAGTGCCAGATACAGAAAAGTCCCTGAGAAAATGTGCATTGATTGACTGATAGGGAATCAGTCTGCAAGCTTTAGGAAAAAGGAGATATCTGAGTGAAGAATTGCATTAGCTAACATTTCCCCATCCTTACTATGTGCTAGGTGATGGAGTCAGTGCTGGGAAAACAACAAATGAAAGAATGGGATCTACTACTGTGCCACACATCTCACTTGTACTGTTCACTTAATCTTCATAACTGTATTCAGTAAGCACTACCATTATACCCATTTTACAGAAGAGGATAAATGACTTGCCTGTCCTCACCCCCGAAGTAAATGCTAGAGCTGGCCACATATCTGCTTGCCAATGAATTCAACTCAATATTAAATTTGAAAAATCAACTCAATTTCTCAAAACATACTCAAGACGTACAGAGTCCTAAAAGTGACTGGAGATCCTTCTAGGAGTCAGGTGAGTGTATAGTCCAAGGCTTTCTCAATCCCAGTGCCTTTGTACTACTGCCTGTGAGTCAAGATATGATCTCAATTCAATACAAGCCATAACAAATAGCACCTACAACTGTATTTAGAAGCAACCGAGACATTTTTCTTGACATTCTACAATTCTGTAACATTCTTCATAAAGATCAAAGCTAGTATTTTGGAGGTTAAAATTACATTTGCCTTGAAAAATAATTTAAAAAAACACACTAAAGCTTTCATGACTATCAAACTAAAATACTCTGAAGAAAGCTATGTGTTTCAGAGTGTTTAATGAATTAGGCTACTCAGAACTAGCAGGGATCAAGTCGACAGTGCCTTTATTTTTAAAGTCCTGTGCTTGTGTCTATGAGCCAAGGAATTATAAATAAAATACTATTTCTTTCTCTCTAATTTATAGTCTAGTAGTTGGGTTATTGGGATGAGCATAGTAACAGAAATAATCAGGCAGTGCCATTTATTAAAACAATTAACCCCGTGGAGAGAAATATTTGAGGCCCAGTTATGCAGCTAAACCATGCAAATAAACATAATTTGAGCCTTGACTAAACGTTTTATTCACTTCTTCAACAAATACTTCTTGAATTTCTACTATATGCCAACCATTCTTTCAGGCTCTGGAGATAAAGGTGAAGAAGACAGTCAACTCTCCTTCCCTCTTGACTCTTATATGACCCAAGATGATATGACATAATGTAGGTAGTGGTAAAGCTATGAAGAGAAAGTAGCAGAGCATGCAGTCAGAAAGTAGCCAATGAAGGAAGTGGGGGCTTGAGGTCCAGAGGTCCAGGATAACATCACTGGGAAAATGATATGTGAAGAAGACTGAGTGAGGGGAGGGAGTGAGCCATGTGAGGTTCTGGGCTAAGAGCATCCCAGGCAAAGGAGAGAAAGTGCAAAGGCCCTGAAACAGGTGGAGCTTGGCATCTGTGAGGAAAGGCCAGTGTGGCTGGGAAGATGTAGAAAGGGTTGGGGATTAGGTTGGAGAAACAGAAGGGGCACATCCTTGAGCTCTGAAGGGTCTGTATTTTCTTCTGCATGTTTTGGGAAGCCACTGGAGGATTCCCAGCAGAGGAATGACATATATGATCTAAGCTTTTAAAAGACTACTCTGTACCTGATTGTTACACTTAACAGTCCCTGAGACATCAGGTGATTTCTAAAACACCTGGGGGTTTGTGGCTTTTCATGGTTCATCTGAGATGATTTGACTAAGGAGGGAACATGGATATCCCAGTGTAGAGAGGACAGTTTAGCCCGCAGCAAGGAGGAAGCTGTTCTTGGCGATGGTAAATAATGTATGTGGTGATGAGGCAGAAGTCAGTTTATGTTATGTAAATTAGCATTTCCCAAAGTAGCTTGCACTCACACTATTTTAAGGTGTGGGAATAAAGTTTATAAAATAAAGAGTTGAGTCAGCTGGGGAAATACTCTGTTCAGAAAAGGTAACCTGGTCTCTTTCCTGGAAGCTTCCTCAGAAACTTCAGCATGCTCATTTACACCTGGACTCTTCCAGACGAGGCTGGAGTTGACAGGGTTCCCCAACTTATTTGCCACAGGATCCTTCCCCGCACACAATGCTGGGAAATCCCAGTGTGGCAATGTCAGCTTAAAACCAGCTAAGACCTATTTGGAGATGAAAACAGGGGTATAATTAATAGACCTTGAAGCTATGGATCGGGCATTTGGGGTAAATACGAGTCCAATGTCAACTTAGAGTTGGATGAAGTTCATAACAAATAAAAACACGAGAAGGTCACTTTTGCTGTCCTGTTGAGAACTGTAAGATAGAGCAGACCTCTCAGAGCATATCAGGGAGTTTGCAAGATGACCCACTGACATGCGGGAAGAAAACATGGTGACATCTGGTTATATTTATCTTGCTTCAAAAAACCATAAAGAAACTCATATTCTAATATTTAATACATGGATTGAAAGCGGCACATGTCGTATGATTTATGAGTATGTACATTAGGCTTAGATGTTCAAAAGGTTATGGATAGGGGTCATGGAAAGCTTGGAGTGAGATGACCTGGAGAAGGAAGTGCCTGGTGCTTGCACTGAGCTGTGGTGTGGAAGTCAAGGGGAAAGAACAAAATCAAGAACTTGATGGGAGTGGGATTTCTGGGGAAAGGGTATGGGGAGCAGGAGGTGGTCATCAGCAGAACTATGACAAAATGAGCACAGAGGGGACTGAATGATGGCTCCAAGACTTGGAGCTCTGGAGTTGGTTGAAGTTTGTGTTGGGGAAATTGAGCAGGAATAGAACAAGGGGGCCAAGCAATCGTTATGCATCCATGCTGCGTCACTTAGAGTACTTAGCCCACTGCCTGGAACATGGCAAGTGTTCAACAAATATTGGCAATTTGAATTAATGAGTGAGGGACTGAATCAGTGAATGAGGATATGCAGAGGGCTCGGCAAGAGAATATAGAGTAGGAAAATTGGGGCAAAATGAAAATCCTCTTCCAGATCAAGATTCCACAAATGCTATTTCCTAAAAATAAAATTTAAAAAACCATCGTAACATCATTTGATACTTGTTAATTTGTTTTTAACATGAGATCAATGCTGTTTTCAAAAGAGCAATTTCCTGGATGTATCTATACTTTTTATGATAGACTTTAAAAACGTTATGTCAGGGGCACCTGGATGACTCAGTCATTAAGCGTCTGCCTTTGGCTCTGGTCATGATCCCAGGGTCCTGGGATCGAGCCCCATATTGGGCTCCTTGCTCGGCGGGAAGCCTGCTTCTCCCTCTCCCACTCCCCCTGCTTGTGTTCCCTCTCTCGTCTCTCTCTGTCAAAAAAATAAAAATAGAATCTTTAAAAAACAAACAAAAAACCATTATGTCATATATGTTCATTACAGAAAAATCAGAAAATGCAAGTAATCAAAAGAAAAGGAAAAAAAATAAAGCATATTATACCACCACCCAGAGATAACCCAGGCATATATGTACAAAAATGGGCTTGTACTATATATACACTACTTTGTAATTTTCACTTAACGATATGTTCTAAAGATTTATTTATTTATTTGAGAGAGAGAGAGAAAGAGAGTAGGGGGAAGGGCAGAGGGAGAGGGAGAGAAATTCAAGCAGACTCCGTGCTGAGCGTGGAGCCCAACACGGGGTTTGATCTCATAACCCTGAGATCACAACCTGAGTCAAAACCAAGAGTCAGGCGCTTAACCCTCTGCGCCACCCAGGCACCCCCAGCGATGTGTTCCAACTATCTATACATGTCAATAAATATGCTTCCATGAGGTCATTATTAACATCTGCATAACATTCCATTATATGGAGATATTACAATATACTTAGCCAATCCTCTATGATTGCACCAGTAAGCTGGTTTTTTGCCTCTTTGTTTTCATTCTAAAGATGCTGAAATAAATGTACAGCAACTATATTTTTGTCCATGTTCTTAAATACCTGGGGGTTGAATTACTGAGTCATTTTAAATGTCTTTGATATGCATTTTCAAATTGCCCTCCAGTAATTGTGAATGAGATTTCATAACTTCTGTGAACTCTTTACTTTAAACTTCACGTTCCCACATACTCACACCTTACCTGTTTTTTGCAGCAACCCCATGGGCAAGACTCGTCCCTATTTCACAGGTGAAAAAGAATTCCAAAGCAGGTATAAGCCATTCTCAAGGTTACACAGCACACACACTGAGCTCCCATGAGGGCACTTTGAACGTCAGTGGATGAGATGCCAACATGTCAATGAAAAATATCAGCACCCTGATCCGTAATTTTCTCCTCAACAGCAAAATACACGAGCTCAAGTTTCTAATGAGGGTGTTTCAAAATTAAACAATACTTTGACATTGAATTCTCTTTCCTTGTAGAAAAGGCCTCCTGATATCTTGCCAAATAACTAACTTTGCTCTTGAGTGAGTCCCTTTGTTAAACATGGTTGCTTATAACTGGCACGGGCTGTTAGTAATGTTTATGGTATGGGAATGTTCTTGTTTGCCTTTAAGCAGTAGAAGAATCAGAGAAATAGAGCTCAAAAGGGCCTGGCAGATCGTTTCAGTGGCACTCTCAACTAGTAGAGATAAGGAAGCCTGTCTGTGTCTAATTGGGCAAGTGACTTGCCCAAGGTCATACAGTCAGTGGGTAGCACAGATAGGATCAGAGAAGGAAGCCTCCTGACCTCCAGCCAGAGCTCCGGTTAGCATCGCAAAATCTTATGACTAGATTTTACCTTAAAATCATGGAGTTTATCCATGTAATTTTGCATTTGAAGAAACTGAGGCCCAGAAAAAGGAAATAACTTTACTCAGTGCAGCACAGGTAATTAATAGAAGAGCGTGGGTGAGGGTCCAGATGTCCTGACTCCCAGCTGTGAGGCTGGTCCCAGATTCTACTCTACTCCACTAGAATCCATGCCAAAAGCCAGGACCAGGGTGGGCTGAGTGAGGCATTCACCTCAAGGGCAAATTTTAAGGAGGCCCTAAGATAAATAATATTTTCATGCAATATTTCTAAATGAAAATTAATACAAAATATCCGCAATGAACAAAATATCCAAACTTTAAATAAAGCTGGGATCTGACCCTACGTTACGTGATTCACTTCACTCGCTTCACCCTAAACTTGGCCCAGTTGGAGCCTCTCTTTTATTTGAAAATTTGGTATTTTGCTCATCGTGGGTATATTTGCATGAATTTTTGTGCCTGAGGAAAGTGCCTCACTCACCTCACCCTAGTCCCAGAGCTCTGGAAAGACCTCCAGAGTCTGAGCCTGAGGAGGCCATATAAGTAAGGCTCCAGAGATGAAAAAGATTGCTCAGGAGGAGCTAAAGGCCTATGACTAATGGGACCAATCACCTGCACAGAAGAGCCCTCCAGCCAGGTCCTGGGGCCATGGCAACGGAAGAAATTATTTATGGACCTAAAGCTGTTAATAACTCAAGTTCTCATGACACTAACTTGAAGTATTCAAAGATTAATCATTTAGTATTCTCTATAAAGTTTGGTACTTAGCTTCATAAAATCAGATGTTTAAGCACTGGATGTGAGGAACTGGTTTGTCAACTAATAGGAAAGAAATCTGAGCATTTTAATTGACCACAAGCTTAACATGACCCCCTAATGGGAGGTGACTGTCAGAAACGCAAATGGAATCTTGGGCTGAATTCATGGGCTCATGGTTTCTGGGATCTGTGAGTCTAATTCCATGGGAACTCAGAGCCAAGAGAACATATTTGGGCCTCTCTCTAGGGAAGGCTCAAGGCTGCTATTTGAGGC
The DNA here is from genome assembly GCF_004348235.1 of Phoca vitulina. Classification (NCBI taxonomy): domain Eukaryota; kingdom Metazoa; phylum Chordata; class Mammalia; order Carnivora; family Phocidae; genus Phoca; species Phoca vitulina. Next base: position 2,146,172 of record NW_022589786.1, read on the forward strand.
TGGAAGAAGGGTCATTGTTATGTGTTGAATGGTGCCCCCCCCCCAAAAAAAGAAGTTAAAGTCTTAACCCCCAGTGGATGTAACCTTATTTAGAAATAGGGTCTTAGCCGATGATGAAGTTAAGGTGAAGTTATTAGGGTGGGTCCTAATCCAATATGACTGGTGTCCTTAACAGAAGAGGAACTTTGGACAGAGGGACAGACACACACACAGGAAAAAAGCCACGTGAAAATGAAGGCAGAGATCGGGGTGAAGTATGCAAGCCAAGGAACAACGAATGTTACCAGAAAACCACCAGGAGCCAGGAAAGGGGTATGGAACAGATTCTCCCTCAGTGTCCTCGAAGGAGTGAACCCTGCTGACACTTTGACTTTGGACCTCTAGACTCCAGATCTGGGAGACAATGCATTTTTTTATTTTAAGCCACCCAGTTTATGGCAACCCTAGGAAATGAACACAGTACTCCTCAGAGCATTTGACCCAGGAACACTTGTGTGCCTGAAAGAAGCAGGGAAAACCCATCCATTCAGAGTCCAATAGACAAAGCCAATCCCATGCTGATCACAGGGCCTGGCACATGGGAGACATGGCAATGCCTATTCATTAAGAAAGAAGTGAGTTTCAAAGTGATCGATTATTGCTAGAGGTAAAAAGAAGGGATTGAGGCACCAGGCTATCTTCCTTCAACTTCTCACTCATACTAAGCATGAACCGTTTAAAACCTCATTCTATTTTCAGGAGATGAATCATAGGGTATCAGACAAACAGCATCATAGGGATTATCAAATTCAACCCTCTACTCTAAACGTGAGGAAAATAGGATTCAGTGAGTTAGGGGACCAGTTCTTTCTATATGCTTGTCTCCCTCCCATACAAGGGAACTGTTTTCCCTTTTTTTCCCCCATCAAACATTAACATATCCCCTAGTACTTTGCTGGTATTTACAGTTTAAATTTAAATAAGAAATTATTGGGGTGCCTGAGTAGCTCAGTCAGGGAAGCGTCTGACTCTCGATTTGGGCTCAGGTTATGATCTCAGGGTCATGAGATTGAGCCCCGCTTAAGATCCTCTCTTTCCATCTCCCTCAGCCCCTCCCCCTTCTCAAAAAAAAGAAAAAATACAAAATGTAAAAAATGAGAAATATTTTAAGATCAACAGTCAGGAAAGAGATGATGTCTATTGGCCGTTCTCTTGAAGGAATAGCAGTATCTGGCATTCATAGAGAATTTATTTTGTGCCAGGCCCCCTGCACAAAGTACTTCAACTGAATTATCTCCTTTAGGGCTCACGGCAATGCTACTAGGTGGGTTTTTATCCCTGACCGATGGGTAAGTAAAAAAGGTTCACAGAAGAAAAGCAGCACCTGCCCAAGCGGGAGAGGTAAACCCAGATTGTTTTCTGAAGTCCATGTTCTTAACCCACTCTGCCATGATGCAGCTGGACAAGCTTGAGAGGAAGCAGTGGGGGAGGGTCTGGGCTCGGACCAGGGAATTTGGGTACCACCTGCACCCCGCTACCAATCTGCGTGGAGCCTTAAGCAAATTTCTTCACCCCTCACTCAGCTCTCAATTTCCTCACCTGCAAACAGATGTGGCTGGCCTAGATCATGGATGTGGAAATCTTTCCATCGTGGGCTCTAGCTTTTTCATTCATTCCACAAATACTTATCAAGTGTGCGTTATGTGCCCAGCACCATTCCTGACATCAAGAATGTAACAATAACCAATATCAACAAAGTCCCTGCATTCACAGAGCTTGTATTTTAGGGATGGGGGTAAGGGTGAGGAATACAAAATAAGCAGGGTAAAATTTCCAGAAAAAAGATAAGCCCCCAAAAGAAAACAAAGTAGGGTAAGAGTTTGAGAATGACAGGTGCAGAGCAGCGGATATTATATATGGAGTCATCAGTGAAGGCGCTCTGAGGAGGGGACCTCTGAGTAAAGAAAGGAATCATAAGAAGGAGGATAAGAAATGTACACAGGCTACTTGGGACTAAAGGCATTAATGCTGCAAGAGGGTCCACTGCTGGGAAATGACTGTTGAAAACGTCTCAGATTTAAATCAGATGTATATGGAAACTTTAAGCCTTTCCCCGCTTTTTTGTCTTTCATCGTTAAGTCCAATTTCATGATGGTATTTTAGTGTAATTTAGTAGCCTCAAAATTAGATAATTTGCTCAGGTCTAATCATTATTATCAACTGTTCTAAACTTAACTGAGTGATCCTGGCCGGGGTGGGTTGCAGGAAAGAGCAGCGGTAGGGGAATGTACGTAATTGCTGGTGTGTTGGCTGATTGGGTTAAAAGAGGTCTTTACTGAAAGATCTCAGATGATTGGAGTCATTCAGATTGCATTTGACCCACGTTTACATGTTAAACACTTCAAGAAGAAGTGGTTTTCCGGTCTATGGATTCCACCTCTTATATATCTCTGTTACCTCTTCCTTCTTTCCCTGTCCAGCTTGGCTGCTCAGGTCCAGGACACCACCATCTTTCACCTCTGCCTCCATTCTCATTCCCTCCCGATTCATTTTCTACCCTGTAGCCAGGGCGATATCTGTGAGGTGAAAATTGTATCACATCACTGTTCTCCTGAAAACAGACCATGGGTGGTGGCTATACAAATCATGGTGGTGGTGACCACACAACCATACGTGCTCGTCAGAATCCGTAGAGCTACAGACCTAGACAGAGTGAATGTCACTTTATGTAAACTATACTTCCATAAGCCCAACTTAAAAATTCTCCAGTAGTCACCGCTCTCCAGGTAGAAATCTAACCTTTCATGGGGCCATAATATTATGTCATGCTTAGATTGTTCCTTCTCAGCCTAGATTCAAAGCCCAGACTCATCACGTTACTTATTAACCGGGTAACCTTGACCAAGTCACCTTTGTACTTTGTACTCATTCTCCATATTTGTCAAAATGAAATAATAATAGTACTTACTTCTTAAACTTGTCATGAAAATTAAATGAGTTAATTCCTATAAAGCCCTTAGATTCTTATAAAGCACTTCTATAAATCAGATCCTGTTATGTAAGTGCTCATTAAATGTACAGTATTACCAACCAGCCTTATAATACCCTTTGTGATGAGGCCATGTGTTAGTTTGCTAGGGTCGCCATAACAGAGTGCCACAAACTGGGTGGCTTAAGCAACAGAATTTGGTTGTCTCCCGGTTCTAGAGGCTAGAAGTCCGAGATCAAGGCGTTGGCAGGGATGGCTCCTTTTGGGGACTGTGAGGGAGAGTCTGTTCCTCTCTCATAGCTTCTGGTAGTTTGCTGGACAAATTTTGTCTTTCCTCGTATTATAGATGCACCACCTCAATCTCTGCCTTCATCTTTACACTGTGTGAATCCTTTTCCCTGTGTGATGTCTGCCTCCACATTTCTCCCTTTTAATAAGGACGCCAATCACAGTGTAGGGGCCCGTCTTACTCCAGTGTGACCTCATCTAACTTTACTTATATCTGTAACAATCCTATTTCCAAAGAAGGTCACATTTGGAGATGCTAGCAGTTAGAACTTAAACATAAATTTTCTACATAACTCAACCTCGAACAGGCCCTGGCATGTTTGCTTATCATCGGTGTCCATAATATCTCTCTCAGCAACCTTCCACACCCTCCAGTTTGTTTGACAAACTCCTACATAGCCCTCAGATTTCACTTAGATATTCCTTGTTTGAGAAGACCCTCCCTAAAGTTTTTCCAACCCACCCACTCAGTTTAGGGACCTTTCTTATGTTCTCCCAGTGCCCCTGGGCTTCCCTGCCCACAACCTTTACCACTTTGCACTTTACCTGCCTGCTTACTGACCCGACTCCCCACAGCACTTCAAATCCCTCATGGACAAGGGTTGCTAACCAGGATGGATCCTAAGTAAATAGCTGTTGTATGAATGAATGCTAGGTTCTCTTCCCGTATTCTGGGCATCACCTATCTTATGCTTCTATGGATGAATGGAAGAAGAAAGCTGCAAAAATTAGCAAGCAAATTTTTTAAGCAACATAACCGTTAGAGTTTAGTTTGAAGATCAGACACCATGCTTGGTATTTCAAATGATAGGCATTTAATACAGGGACTTGATTGCAGTTGTCAGACGGTTGTGAAAACAAAAAGAGAATGCTGAGAAAATCCATATATGAGTAACTGCGGGAAACCGTTACCACCCCTAGGATGGAGGCAACAGAAGGGAAATGGAAAGGTTACCAGAAAGCAAGAGTGAGAGGAGAGTGCCCTGCATGGCCACGGCTGAGCTCTCAGACGGTGGCCGTGGCTCCAACCTCTGCCCCAGAGAACACCCACAACTGACACAGAGTGTGCTGGAAGTTGCAGAAGTAGAGCCAGGATGGCCCTCTGCTATCAGAGGGAAACATCCAGATACCCAGCAAGGAATTCCGGGCAATGCAGTCTGCAGACTCCCACCCCCAGCGTCACAGGGCAGAGAAGACAATAGGCACATAACCAGCACAAGCAAAGAACCCGATGCAAAAGCGTATCAAGTTCACATAGTTAGGAAAGATTCCTGCCATGGGTTTGCAATCCTGGCTCTGCCACAGGTTGACCTTATCCTTGGGCCAGCAGCTTCCCTCCTCTGAGCTTCTGGTTCCCCATCCGCGGCAGGAGGCAGAAACTAGATGGCCTCTCAGGGCCTCGGCAAGTATGAGCAGGGATGTGACAGAAGCACCGGGGAGCTGCTGGGGATTTCTGAATGATGCTGTCACTCAGAGGATCCTATCCCCAGCTTTAGCCATCAAATAAATACGGCACTTCCTTTTTCCCATTCTCCAGCTACTGTTTACATGCTCCAAAGAAGGCAGAGGAAGGAAGCCAGGACAGCCTTTCTCCAATATGGTGACTCTCTCAGGCAAACCTTTAATATGGTGATTCCAAAACAACCATGAAGGGGAATGTTCACATTCAGTTAAATAAACAGAAATGTGAGATGGAGAGTGTCGGGGAGGGGGGTGGAGAGGAGCAAGTCGGGAGGAAGCAACTGAAAAGTGGCTATGTTGTGTGTGCACACAGGGCCTGAGTCTACTGTGTGTCTGATTCACACCAGCACTATTTCCTCCAGCCCTCCTATGCTGGCCTTGCTCTCTGCCTCCCATGGTCTGCTTGGAGTTTCATCGTGGTGCAGGGAGATTCTGTTCAAGTCGCAGCTCAGCCACATGCCAGCTCAGAGGCCTAAAGCAAACCATTCATTGTGGCCTCCCATGAGCCTTAATTTCCTCACCCGCAGGTCAGCCTACCTCTCGAGATCATAAGGATCAAAGGAGCTAATGTGTGCGCAAATACTTTCCCAAGATGGTGCCATTTACAAGAGTGTGGTCATTTTATAAAAATGCATTAAGCATTGAAATGTGTTTATTAAAAGGAGGGTAACAATTACCCTCAAAAAAAAAAATAGTAAAACTACAAAAGAGAAGTAAAAAGTAATTTAAATTTAGTTTAATCTGATGTGGTAAGAAGCAATCTACTTAGGTAACAGAGCCTGTAGTATGAGTATCTATAGAATGAAAGCCAAGTACTCTGGATTTTATAGACATAGCTAAAATCTGCAGGGGCATCCTGTATTTCAGTCCAGCTTTGCAAAAGGAAACCATGTTTAGTGTAGAAAATTTGGGAAAGTATGGAGGAGAAAATAAAAACTGACTATAATCTCACTCCTCCCACACACAAAATTAAAATTTCTCCGTGAATTACACATGCTACCGGACTATGAGGGACAGACTGGTGAAAATGTTCTTTATTCCTTTCCTTCTTTTCTACTTCTTAACAGATTCAGAAACTGAGACTTCTCCTATGCCAGGTAAGGGTGGCAGTGCAAGGGCTGATGGAAACCAAGAAGGTAGTATAACAGGTGAAACAGCTGGGATTGGCCACTGCAATGCAATGTTGAATAGCCGCTGACCACTGGTGGGAAAGATGGGGGTCGTTAGGGAGGAGTGGGGACTGTGGCAAACTCAAGACCATGTGCTCCACAGGCTCCTTCCCTTCCACCCATTCTTCCATGTTTCCAGTGTGGCTGGATCACTGATATTTTTTTTCCCTTTAGTACTGTTATAATTCTATTCTTTATATTTGGTACATTGATCTGTCGGGAATTTATTTTTGTGTCTGATGTAATACAGGAGTTTAACTTAATTTATCCCCCAAATGTTAGCCATTTATTCCAAAACCATTTGTTCAATAGTCTATCTTTCCTCCCCTTACTTGAAATGCAAAATTGATTTTTGTATGTTGAGGTTATATCTGCCTACTTTCTTTTCTTTCTTTTTTTCTTTCTTTCTTTCTTTCTTTCTTTCTTTCTTTCTTTCTTTCTTTTTTTTTGTTGAAGTACAGTTGAAACACAAGGATTATTGATATTTTTAGGAGAAGTTGAGCATCTGGAATTTTATGTGAAAGTCCCCTACTTTCAAATATTAGTGCCTAATTAATTTTTTAACTCTCTCCACCAAGCCGAAGACATCTATAGGCTAGATGTGGCCACCAATTTGCAACCTCTGCTAAAGACAACGAGGGTAGGTAGGTTTCACTGAAAGTCTAGGCAGGGATGTAACGAGAGCAGATTTGTAGTTCAGGAAATTCCTGAGGCAGCTGGTGTGAGGGAGGGATAACATTCCAGATGACGGATAATTGGTGCCCTACTTGGGGCAGTGGAGGGGGCAGCTGGAAGGAGAGGTGAGGGTGTGGTATTGCTAGAATAGATGCAGGGAAGGGCATGCCCAAGAGGGGTGCCAAGGTTGCAGTGTTGCCTAGAGCCCTGGGTCCCACTGTTCAAGTCTGAGGAAGGAAGTGCCTTGTTTGAAAACAGACAACTGTGGGGGAGGAACTGCTTAGTATTAGAGATGCCTCCTCCCAAAATAGCAGAAAGACTAAACAAGCCCCAGGTGGCTGTAGGGCAGGACCTGTGGGCTGAGTTGCCTGGACCGGAGGCCAAGGAAAGGGAAGAGGAACGGAGTTGAAATGGAGTCCTACACCACAAAGGGGACAGAGGTGCTTCATTTGCAGAAGAGGCACGAAGGAAGTGGGAGCTGGCTGGCTTGCTTGCCAGAAGTATTTACCAAGCCTCCACAAGTGTCAGGGTTCCAGCCCGGGCTAGGTTTGCGGGATATAGTGATAAGCAAAGGGAAATGAAATCAAATGTTGTCCCTGCCCTGAGGGAGTCTTCTGGGAAAGATGGTGATTGAATAATCTCACGAATACACGCAAAGGCGCAAAACTGAGATTCGTGTTGGGAGGAGAGGGGCACCATGTTCTGAGGGTATCTCCCCAGAGGGTGGGGACCCACACTTCCAGAGGAAATGATGATTCAGCTGAGAGCTGAGAGATGAGTAACATTAAAAATGTAAACAGGGGGAAGGAAAGGCTTTTAGGCATCGGGAACAGCACGTGCAAATACCTGACTCATAGGAAGGTCTGAGAAGGCCAGTGTGGCTGCAGCAGGGCGTGGGAGCTGTCTTCAAAGGCCTGAGGCACTGTCAGATGAAGGGAGAATGAAGCTTGTTCTGTGTGGTCTGCAAATGCCTCACTTAGTGGTGCTGCGACATACTCTTTAGTAGAGACTGATGGAGGTGTTTAGAATTTGTTGTTTGCATTGAGTTCATTAAAATAAAAAGCTACCATTTATTCAAGTTTCACAGGTCCCCACCTCTGTTCTAAAGAATGGTCTCTTGAATCCTTCCTAAGAAGGCACGTGGTCCCCTTACCACTGCTGTGTAACAAACACTCCCTGAACTTAATGGCTTAAACAACAGCAATTTATTATTATCTCTTTTGCTTGCGGCAGGGGCTCAGCTGGGTGGGTTTTGCTTGGGGCTTCTCATGCATTTACAGTCACACGGTGGCTGGGGCTGGAGTCACCTGGAGGGTGGGGCGATGCTGGAATAGCTGGAAGAGGGGCGGGCGCATGCCACCTCCTGGCCAGCTTGGGCTGCCTCCTCGCATGGCAGTCTTTGGGTAGTGTGTTTGGTGGGGTTCTTCCCCCTCGAGCAAGTAACTCAGGAGAGACAGGTGGAAGTTACCAGTCCTTACAAAGACTAGCTCTGGAACTGCCACAGCGTCCCCTCTGTAGTCGTCACTAGTCACAGCCGTCACAAGTCAGAGCAGATTCAAGAGGGTGAGAGATGAAGCCCACCTTCTGATGGGGCAGCGGCACATCATACAGGAAGGAAGGAACTGATGACCAGCGTGGTGGAGATAAGCCCTCCTAGTCATTACAATTGCTGTCCGCATTTTACAGATGAAGAGATCCAGGTGAAGAGAGAAACCGGCCCAGTTATCACAAAACCACCAGCAAGTGGCAGAAGTAGGGTGTAGACTCAGGTCAGTCTGACTCGAGAACATCTGCACTTAATGAACCACCGTGTTCTTCCTTCAGTGCGGCAGGACGGGCCAATGGGAAAAGTCCTGGGTTCGGCTCCCAGCACTGCCTCCGACTTGTGGTGTGACATTGGGCGAGCTCCTTCCCGCCCGTGGGCCTTGGGCTCCTCTGTGCAGGAGAGTTGGAGGGCGGCTCTAGGAAGCTGGGGTTCTGAGGGTCTGAGTTCACCCTCTGAGCTGGTGGGTCACCAACTGGTCCCTCCCTTCACTTAGCGCATCCATGTGTCAGCTTGGAGCCTCTGCTCACCCTCCTTCCCTTTTCCTCTTAGCAACGCGCCACTTCCCTCCCCCGGCTGGGTTTACCCAGCTCTCCTCCGCTCTCCTGTAATCGTAACCAGTAAGCGATGCCGTAGGTCTCTCCCCTCCGCGGCCTCCCTTGTGCGGCTGGTTTCACTCTCCGCTTGGATCTTGACGGAGGCGGAGGCCGACATCCTTCCTATGCCAGACAGGGCCCCTCAGGCTCTGCTGCACTTTGCGGATGATTGCTATGTCCATTGCAAGAGCGTGTCAGACGAGAGCTTGTGTAAGTGAATCCACACTCTTCTTCTGTGCAAACTGCCAAGCTGTTCGCGTGGCGGCAAACCCACTGAGGTCAGGAACTGACCCTGACTCATTCATCAGGGTATCAACAGCACGGTAACAATGGCCTGGTCCATAGTAGGTAATCAAAACGTATTTGGTGGTTGCACCGGCTAATTTTTCTTTTTAAACCCTGCCATTCAATGGTTTGTTTCCATTTGAGGGTCTAGGTGATCCTCAGAAATATTTAGGTTCAATTTTCCTCTTTTGTCTATTCTAATTCCTGATCATGCTTTTCTCCCTATTGGTTTTTGTGAGTCTAATATCCCCCCCAACCCCACCCCGGGAACCTTCTCTTTCAACTTAAGCCTTTGAAATTTCAGATTGCTCCAGGTCTTTTCCTCTTTGCAGTTTCAGCTAAAACATAAGAATGAAAAGCTGTAAGGGAACTGAGAGTCAGAGCCCTTGGCTTCTGACCCATGCCTTCTCCCACCTCTACCATATTTCTCAGCTTCCCTCCTCACTGTGGGTCTTAGTTTCCCCATTTGGACCCTGGAAGGGTCAGAATATCAGTGGGGATCTTTTTAGCAATGGAAAATCGGCACAAACCTAATTTACGCAGAAGCAGGAGACAGAAAGAAGGTGGCTAGGAGTGGGGCAGCCCTAGGTGGCAGGGGACCCGGGGCCTCCCGCCAGTCCCCTTGCTGTCTGTGCTGCACTGAGGCCCCCTTTGCTGAAGTGGGGGCTCCACTGAGCTGGGCAAACGAGAGGGGCACCGCAATTCTGAGGCAGAATGATTCCTAGCCCTGCTAATCCACCGGACTGTCCGAAAGGGTCACGTCAGCAGACAGAGGCAGGGATCCGCACACACGCACACTCCGAACAGAACACGGGTCCCAGAAACAGCTTCGGCAAGCTCAGGCTTTTCTCGGAGAACTTCCTCATTTGTTCAGGTTTTTGCCATTTCTATTTTCATTTCCTAGTTTCTTCTCACACCCTTCCTCTTCCCCCACCGAAGAAGTTACTACAAATTCTAACAATTTCTACTTTTACGTCTTGGCTGTTATCTGTTGCACGGCCCCTCCCCACCCCCACTCCTGGTCTCCATAGACGAGATGACTTATCATTCAGTTCACCCACTTTTGGTTAAACTGTATCTCAGTTTCTTCACCAAAAAAGGGTAGTCAAAAGGAAGGACTCTGTGGCCATGACAGTATATTCTAGAATTCTGAGAGCATGACTTTTATTATTATTATTAAATTACACCTTTTAATAGTACTCGTCGTGGGGTGGAAGGATGGGTAAAATAGACCAAGGGGATTAAGAGCACACTTTCCATGATGAGCACTGAGAAGTGTGTACAAATGTTGAATCACTATATATTGTATACCTGAAACTAATGTAACACTGTATGTTCATTATAGTTAAATAAAAAAAATCGTACTCAGAGTGAAAAATCTCACAGAACAGATGAATAAAAGATGAAAGTAAAAGCCTATTGTCCTGCCCTCCCCACAGCCCCATCTCCCCGTCACCAGTCCCCTACATTAAACATTGCTAACTGTGTCTGAGTGTCTTTCCAGAGTATATTTGTGAAAATGGAAACATATGTTATTTATACAAAAAGGTGATTTACATACTACTTTGTTTCAACCCTTTTCCTTTAGTATCTTAGAGATAACTTTTAGAGATCTTTATCACCCCTACTGATCTCATTCTTTTGAACTGCAGGATAAAATCCACTGTAGAGTCGCACTCAGTTTTTGAATCTATTTGCATATCTCCTTATTGATACATACTTGTGTTGTTAGGTAGACGCCACATACCATGGTTCGTTTATCAAATGAGGATATATTACACTGTTGTACAGTGAGCCCTTTTTATAATATATTTTGGCTTCATATCAGCTGGTACAGAGCTTACTCTTTTTTTTTAAATAATGGATTCTATTTTTCATATCAGCTGGTACAGAGCTTCCTCTTTTTTTTTTTTTAATAATGGATTCTATTTTTTAGAGCAGTTTTAGGTTCCCAGCAAAGTTGAGAAGGAAGGTGCAGAGATTTCCCCTATACCCCTGCCCCCACATATATATACCAAAGAGGTACATTTATTACAGTTGATGAACCTACATTGACAGATGATAATCACCCAAGGTCCATAGTTTACGTCAGGGTTCGCTCTTGGGGTTGCACAATCTAAAGATTTCAACAAATGTACAATGACATATATCCACCATCATAGTATCATGCAGCCTAGTTTCACTGCCCTAAAAATCCTCTGTGCTCTGCCTCTTCATTCCTCCCTCCCCGCTAACCTCTGACAACGTCTGGTCTCTTTACTCTCTCCCTAATTTTGGCTTTTCCTGAAATTCACAGAGTTGGAATCACACAGCGTGTGTAGCCTTTTCAGATTGTCTGCTTCCACTTCGTAATATGCATTTATGTTTCTTTCATATCTTTTCATAGCTTAATAGCTCATTTCTTTTTAGTGCAGAATAAGATTCCATTGTCTGGATGGACCACAGTTTATTTATCCACTGACCTACTGAAGGACCTCTTGGTTGCTACCAAGTTTGGCAATGATGAATAAAGCTGCTACAAGTATCTGCGTTTGCATAATCATCCATGTATGTCAATACATTGTGCAGCCTTATTTCCAGTTTTTTTTTTTACTACTCTAAATAATATTATGCTAAATAATTTTTTTTTTTATTTTGCTAAACTGCAGTGACCGTCCTTTCCATATATGTTACAGATCTGCCTGCTTGGGACAATGACCATGTAACTGTAATGTGTGGTAACAGGGTCTTCCTGAGTCTTGCTCCAACCCTGAGTTTTTGTAAAGCATTACATTTTGCCGGTGTGGTAGATAAGAAAAGGTTTCTTGCTGTTTCTGGATTTTGCATGTAGATCCATTCACTTCCTCTTAGGCTCCGTGGCCCAGATGACCACCCCATATGTTCCCACAGCTTGCCCCAGGTCCCTCCCCCTGTGTCAGCCTGAACTCTCCTCTTGCTGAGGTCTGTCCTGTATTTTCCTGCAGCAATAAACACAGTCCCTATAGGAAAGCAGCCCTTTCCTGGCAACCAGCCCCACAGTCACACACACTTGTGCATTTGATTCACCACCTCTCCGGCGGCGGTAGATAGGAGAAGAGTCCATATCTGCTTTACAAAGGAGGAAACAAACACCTGGCACCAAGCGGAGAGCCATGGGGGCAGCACCATGTCACTCCCTGGCCGCATTGGTTTCTTTCCTTATCCGCCCCTCTGGCGGAATGGAATAGCTGTGAGACTATTTCACACCTCTGTGAAATAGTCTCATTTATCCCACTCTGGGCTTTTTTCCGGACTATCCCACCCCCTTCCATGATTTCCTGTAAACCTCAACTCCTTATCCCAGCATTCAGGGACTTCCAAAATACATAGTCCAAATCACACCTTATGTTCCCCGACCCATGGACCAGGTGGCCTAGCTCTCTGGGAATAATTGCTGTTTCTCGAGCATAGTTCAAAGTTTCCCACGTCTACATCCATTCCCATGGTTTCTTCTCTGTGGCATTCCCTCCTTCCACACCTGACTACCAAAGTCACGTCTGTCCTCCACGCCCAGCTCATGGCCACCAACCGAATGCAGCTCTTTGATTTCTCTTCATCGTCCCTCACATAACGAACAGGGCCAGGCTTCTGTTAATGCGGATCTATTTTAAGCCTCTTTTCTAGCCTTTACCACACACCCTGTCATATCATTAACCTTCTTATCTTTGCCGGGTTACAGTAAATCCTTGAGAGGCAGCACCGTGTTTAATGGCCAACCGTGACCCCCTAGGGCTTTCAGCAGGACCTGGGAGACGTAACTGAGATGCCCAAAACTCTGCCACAGATGTTTGTAACACAACAAAACTGAAATAACTCTATACAACCTGGTATACAATTTGCTTTTATACCTTAATGATAAAGCATGGACAACTTCCGGAGTCCACACATTTAGATCTACTTCATTCTCTTTAATAATTACACATCATGATATATGGGTTTCTTCTGGTTTACTTAATCATTTCCCCTTTCTGAACAATTAGTTTTGTTTTATTCTTTATGACAAACAAAATTGAAACTGGATCTTGACCTATATATCTGACACTGAAGGAACAAATTTCAAACAAGGGAATTGCTAGATGAAAGGATATATACATTTTACATTTTGGTGAATTCTACCAAATTACTCTCCAAACAGCTCTGCTAATTTATTTTTTCTTTTTAAGAATCTCATTAGTCTCTTGGCTAGAGACTCCCTGTTATCTGATGCTCACCTGTTCTTTTGGAGGTTTTCCCTAGGTCTCCTCCTCAGCGTTTATGTGGCAAGACAGAGGACCGAATTCGTCATTTTGCCCACAAAACCAAGTCCCTAGCTCTATCACAGTATTTACTTCATTACATGGCAGGCAGGTTCATGTACCCACCTCCCTTACCAGCGTGTGAGTTTCTTAAAGGCAAGGACCTTTGTTCAACTGCGTATTTTGTAATATCCCTCAGCCCCATATTTTAAGAATATCTAGGTAAATGTGTGTGTGTGTGTGTGTGTGTGTGTGTGTTGGGGTTGGGGACCTGTGCAGGAGGAGGGGAGAAGGGAAGGAGGTGGGAAGGAAGAGCACTAGGAGTGGAGGAAGGACATGGACAAAGTTCAGAGGCTCATGGCCAGTGACACCCAAATTCTGACATCCACCCTCTCTTTTAAGAAATTGTGATCAGGATGCTTGACCCCAAATCTTGGTCATTTAACCTTTTTCCCCATAAGTGATTGGGAACTGCTGCCTCTTTACCCCAGCCGTCTGGTAAAAGTCAGCTGCAAGGGCACTCCCACCTTCCCAGCCTGGACATGCAGTCCTTGCACTGGCTGGACTTCCGCACCTGAGTCCTGAGTTAGTGGGTCAGGGTCAGACGTCCAATCAGACAGAACTAGATTTGAAGCCCTTCTGCTCCTTTTACCTACCACGTTACCTGGGGCAGGCTGTAATTTCTTTAAAAAACCTCCATGTTCTCATCTGTAAAATGGGGATAACTGCATCTACCTCATAACGTTGCACAGAAATGAGAAAAGAGGAGAGTATGTCTAAGGCGCTATGCCCAGCTCCTGTATGTAATACACACACAGTTAATAAGAACTGTGTTTGTTGTCTCTTGGGCCCCTTGACCACCCCTCGACTTCAATGCCATTAGTCAAATCAGCCTTCTTATTTGACAGACGGAGGACCAGACTGAGACCCGGGGAGGGACAACCACACAGAGCTGTGAGGGCCAGGACAGGGCTCCCCCTCCTCTGGGCCCAGGGCATGTTTCACTGCCCCACAGTGGTTAGCCTAGCTGGGGCCTCCGGACCTCCTCTCCTTGACCCAGTGAGATCTCTCACTGGACATTGCTTTGGAGAGAGGTTGGCCCTGTTTCCTTTCCTGAGTGGACCGAAGGCACTTTTCTTCCTCTGCCCTTCTTCCCCCACCACGGCCAGCTTTCTGTTCTCCCCTCAGCCCTACTTCATGCCCTCCTCTGCTCCAGCAAACACTGCTTGATCCCCACAATCATTCTACTTCTTGCCTGTAGGGCCCACCGCACGTTATGCACTTTCTTTTCTGAGGCTCAAACCCTGGGAGGTTTGCAGTTAGCAGTTCTTCAGCCCAAGAGGCTGCGTAGACAAGCCCTTCCCTGTGGTAGGTGTCCCGAGTGCCATAGCTAACAGACCTTTCCACGGCATCTCTGAGTTTCATACCAATAGTTAACTTAGAATTTACTATGTGCCAAGCCAGTTCTAACCACTTTGCAGATATGAACTCATTTGTTCTTCTTAACAACCCCATGAGACTGTGAGATACTATTATCAACAACTCCCATTTACCGATGAGGAAATCGAGACACAAGGAGATTAAGTAAGTAATTGTTCAGGGTTCTACAGCTCAGAAACGGAGGAACCAGGCCTTCACACCAAGCAGTTGGCTCCAGAGTTGCTCCAGAGCTCCCCAGAGGACCAGGCTGTGCCTGGGTCACTGCCCGAAGCCACACACCGACTTTGCCTCTCCCCTCCATGGCTGGTTTCTCTTCCTTCCTCCATCAATCACTTGCACACAAACCTTCATCTCTGCAGCAGATACTGGGAAATCCAACCTAAGACATTTCCCAAAAATCCATCCCAAAGGTTGTACATTAGCAGTTTGATGTATTCAAAAGATTCTGTTTCTCCGTTGGATCAATTTATTTATTCATTTAAAAGATTGCCCCTGGAGAAATGAATAAAATGTCCTGAAATTGGAGGTGTGCTGGAAAATCCAGGATGATGATGATGATGATTAACACTTTTGGAAACTCTGTGCTAAGTTCCTTAAATGCATTATTTCATTTAACCACCAAAGGCATCCTCTGTGGGTACACTGCAGCTCAGGGAACACGTCCAGCGTAATGACAACCACCGACAGATACATCACCCCAAATCTCTTTATCTCCTAATCATTATGATATTCTATCTTGATGTCCAGTCCAAACCTCAAATTCTATATGGCCATATCTGAATTCATCACCACTTCCTGTCCTAAAGACCCTCATGCCACTGCTGGGCAATGGCCCTGTCTCCTTTGACTCAACTCCCCAACCCTCAACCCATCCAAGTTATGCTGATCTGTTCTATTGTCATGTCTCTTGGTTCTCTCCCTTCCTTTCCAAACCCACTTTTTCATGCATTCTTTCTATTACCTCAACAACCATTCTGGGAATTTTATCCCCTTTTTACAAAGAACCACTCTGAGGTCCAGAGGGCTTAAGCATATTGCTTGAAGCACTCAACTGGGTAAGGGCAGAGTCGCCATTGGAACCCAGACCCACCTGGTTCCAAAACAAAAATGTTTTTTTCTATCACAGCGGTGGGTCTCAGTAGCACAAGTCTGGGGCTGAGATCCCTTTAGATGGAAGAAGAAATGATTTTAAATACTTCAATAACACTACGTTAAAAACAGTGTAGTACTTAGGAGTTGTTCCCTTTTTGATTTTCTTTCCATCTTTTAAAATAGATGGAGAAAGTACCATTCAGTGCTAGAATACCATTAATATCTCCCCAGCACTTGCTAATCTTCCTTTTCAATAAAAAGAGAGCAAGCCTCAGGCTCAGAACTTTGGCAGGCAACAAAATCTAGCTAGAATTTATTAACATGGTTTCGTTTTCATGGTTACCTTCTATTTATGACAGATGACACTGGTTTTCCACATGCAGTAATGGCAGTAATACAAAATATTCTTTAAAAATAAATGTATTTGCATTTTAGAAATAAGTCAATGTCAAAAAAATATTTAGTAAATAATGGTACACCTGTTACTCGGAATAGCAGGAATCGCAATGGTGAAGTTTGGGGTGGGGAGGGGAACATAGCCAAGTTGTTTTGTAGGGTATTGACAGGTTTTGCTCGCCAGCTCCTCAATGGCTTCAGAGTCAAGAACTCAACTCCTCAGAGACCTTCCACATGCTTCCTTCCCACAACAGCCTCGTTCAGCTTAGAATAGGAGGGCCTTCGATGTCACCTAGGCCAACCTCATGTCATGGATGGATATTGAGGCTCAAAGAAAGAAGGTGACTTGATTAAGGTTATTTATAACGTTATAGCTGTTCTGGGCCCAGAGCCTGGGTCTCCTGATCCCCCAGCCATGTTCCCTCCTCTGCACCAAACTGCGTCCATCACACGGAAGTACACATCATCACACACCGTTCATTCCCATATCTGCAGGAGACACCAAGCGATGCCCCTCAGATTCAGCAAAAGAATTAAGCCCTATGCCTTAAGGCATCCGTTACATTGTATGTAACAACTTAATCTCTCTCTTATATCCCTAGGAGGGTAATAGTTAGGTACCATTCTTGGGAGAATTGGTAAGAAGAGTCACTCCGTTTTCTGCGAGGTTTAATTCTCTTGCAAAGCCCCAGCTGAGAAAAGTTGCTGGAGGTTAGCCTCTTCAGATGTCTTCAGGCCAAGGAGCCCTTCATATAACAAACTGAAGTCGCTCCTGCTTTCATTTAAGCCATCTCCTCTTGTTCAGTCCCCCTGAGACGTAGAGAGTTTATTAGCATGTCTCTCATAAAACGCTAGCGCAGCAGGAAATTAAATTCATCTGGTATAATCAGCTGTTCCGAAAGCTTTGTTGGTTGCTCTGCTTCTTTGTGGTTGCCAAGGTGACTGCAAATTGATTATTTGAGGACTTGTTTATGATCATTCCGGGTATTGATGTTAAGTTTAGACACTGACGGACCCAAGTATGAATAGATTTGCCATGATGGAAAGGAGTCTCCAAACCCAAGGGAACGAGGGATATTTAAGCTGAAGGGAAGGCTCAGGAGAACTCCAAGGGATTCTCCCGAAAGCTTGAGGACAGTCTTGGGGAAGAGAGAGGAGGCTTGTTTTGAGTGGCCTCAAGGGGGCAGACTTAAAATCCGCAGGCAGAAGCTGTAAGATGGATTTCAGTTCACTATCTGGACAGTCAGAAACATACAAAGGCAGAAGGTTCTGGTGAGCTTGCCCTTGCTAGAGCTGTCTGAGAGTTTTGGTGCATGTATTGTGTAACAGGCTGGTCAGACTGTAAGATGCTTCATTCAAAAACCATGAACACCCGGCATATTATATAACTCAGTGGTAATGGTAAGTTTTCAGTCATGTTTCTTTCTAAGGCACCAAGCTTTGTCCCTGTTTTCATTCTTTTTCACAGAAATTCAAATTAAAAACAAATTACTCATTATTCACGTTCAAAGTGTCCTTTCACACATAGGACTTGATAAGATCAATGTGCATTCTACATGTACATTTTGATTCAAAAATAAGAGAACAGTAAGAGTTATCTCTTTTGCAAGGGAGGATGCTGAACACTTTACATGCATTTAATCTCCTTTAATGTAAATTTAATGGGATGAAGGTATACAGAGGTAATATTCAAGACAGACATTTAAGACCACTTTTTAGAAAGAAATCTACAGATGTTTCTCTGCTCAGAGGATCATAAAGATGAAAGGAATCTCATCTAAGCCAAGAACGGGATAAGATTTTCCTAAGCTGTCCAGCTAATGGTGTGAGGACATTCCCTGGCACCACGGAACCTTACTCCTATTCAAACGTTTGTTCAGTAAATCAAAATGTGTTTTGTTTTGTTTTGTTTTGTTTCTGTTTGGCAGGCAGGAAACGACAAATCAGTGTCTTAAGGGATTGACAAAATATGTAATTAGACACTATCAATTACCATAAAAGAGCCTGCTTTTTCTTACATCAGAAGAAGGTGCATGTAGTCTAAGAACTTTCCAGTTCAGCTGAAGCACTAAGTCGCTAAGGCTGCAAGCCTAGTAAGCAGGGCCAAAGTACTCTGCTGGGAAATGAAGTGACAGCGTTGGGCAAAGAGCAGGCCTGGACCCTTTATCTTGCCTGCCACCTTCGACTAGACACTTCTTACTTCTGGACTTTAGTTTCCTCATTTGCAAACTGGAGGGGTGGGGGGAAATGAACGGAATGATCTCTTAAACTCTGTCCCATTCTAACTCTCTCTACTCCTGTAACTCTAAGAGGAGGTCAGGAGAAGACTCTTGGTGTGAAGACAGCATCTTGAAATTCCTACCAGCTTGGTGATGCAGCAGAGAGAAGGAGAGGGAGAGGGAGGGAGGGAGAGAGGGAGGGAGAGAGAAAGAAAAGGCGAGAAGGGGGTGGGGGGAGAGAAGGAGAGATTGTCCATTTGGGAAAGCTGATGGGTAAGAGCCTGGAACCTCCTCGTTGACATAAGCCGTCTTCCCTTCTTGATTTAGTGTTTGTGGGTTTTTAAAAAGGTGTTTCCAAAATAGTCAAAGTTAAACTTTTAGATGACTCATGTGTATATCTAAATGATCAATTAGTGTTTGTCTTAAAAGGGCTTTCTTTGTTCTTTTTGTTGTTGTCTTTATGGGAAGGTTAAACAATATGCTTATTTATTCCATAGCTTCGCAAAGAGGAAGGAGGTTTTAAATGGCTTCGTTCCACAATTTGGGCTAGATGTATATTTAAAGAAACTGTGTTGCATAACAGACACTGCTTCTTCCTAAAATGCATCATACCAGAGCCAGTTTTGGAAAACACAAATATGGGGTGGGTATATTTTGAAAACCATAGGAACATAATTGATCTTTAATTAATATTTGCGCCTTTGATGGGAAATATTTGCTTTTTAAGGCATCTGTCCTGTGAAAACAATCTCTGGCTGGTAAAGGAAGTTAAAGGGAGCATGCAGGTTAAATTTTGTTTCTGAGCTTTACTTCTACAGTAAAGACCCAAGTTACTTTTGTCCTAAAGTATTTGATTGTTCTATTAGAGAAGACTAAAAACACGTTCTAAACTACTAAGTGATTTGTATACATTTCATTTATAACCCATGTTTGTGTGGCATATATATGTGCAAAAGTACTTTCACATTTATTATCATATATTGCATTCTCACTCCGCCCAAAGGAAGTGACTTTATTCTCCACTTAGAGATGGAAGAAATTAGGCTCCATCTTTTTGACGTGCCTAAGGAAGGTAAGCTAGAAAGTGCTATGACAGGGGGTCTGGAACCTGAGTATTCCAATTTTGGTTGTAGTCTCTTGTCTAGCCTCCATTCCCCTCTGCATGTGATGATAGTGTACCTCGAAAAGATGAGTTTTAGAGTCAAGAAGACCTGGGTTCATCTCCTGCCTCTGGCACTGCCTGGCCCTGTGCCCTTGGGCAAGCTATTTTCCTCTTTGAGCCCCATTTGTGAATTAAGCTAAAAATAGTACTCCCCCCACCATGGGACTGTGGGAAGGATTAAATGGAATAATGCATGAAAAGTACATAGCAGAATGTTCCCTAAATGTTAGCCATTGTTATGTTATTATGTAATCTACAAAGTATGTTTGGTTACACTGCATGAAATGCTTTCAGTCTTTCAAAGAAGCTACTAATACTTGTGAAATCAAACCCTGAAAATTAATTTCTTTTTAACAGTAAAGTCATACCCCAGATGCAAAGGATAATATTTCCTGGACAAAGACCCTAGTCTGAAGGCTTGGTCTGACTTTTTTTTTTAAAGGAGAAATTATCTTCTTTCCCGTGGTTTCAAAACTTTCTTAATGTTAACACATCCTAATAGTCTGAGCCATATGAAATTGACACTTTTAAAGTCAGAAACCACAGAAGAGTGGCAATTTCATATGGCTCGACCCAACAGATCAACAAACTGCATGGCAGATGAAAGGATTTTTCTAGTTGCAGTGGGCTTGCTGAAGAAGATGAGGTTAAAAGGAAAATTATTCCATTTTCAACTCATCTTCATTCCCACAGATAACCAGGGAGTGATGCCACACTCCCAAGAATTACACATTTAAGCGCACAACCTTCTCTTTCTGTCCCCAAATGCATACATGCGTACCCCAGCTCCAGCTCCGAATGAAAACCAAGGGGTGAAATTGTATGTCTCAATGCCTGCAAATTCCCAAGGAGGGCACCAAAAGTACTTGACAGTGAGCGTGCTGAGGAAATCGGGCAGCTGTTGAAGTCGCCTCCTGTGGTCCTGCCAAATGTTTGAAAGGGAATGTGCCCTGTGTGCGTGTGTGTGTTGCGGGGGGAGGGGGAGTGTGGGGGGTCGTATGCACAAGTGAGGGGGTTTGGAGTACCTGGACGGGGACGTCCGAATCTGTGGCGCTCTGCCTGCCCCCCAAGCGAGCGTTTGTGTGTTGTTTACTTCTTTCTGTGTGTGTGCCCGTGCCTCTGGGCTTCTGGGTGCTTCTGTGTTTGTTTCTTGGCCCCGTCTCTGTTGGACAGGGGTGACTTTGTGCTGTGGGCTTCTGTGTGCGCGCTCACGCGAGTGTGCTTGTGGGTGCGCCGGCCGGGTGTGTCTCCGTGTCGGTGGCTGTGGTTCTGTATAAGTCTCGGCATGTCTGTCGGGGTGCCTGTGTGCCTGTCCGTGCGTGTCTGGGTGGGCACTGTCGTCTCTGTTTCCGAATGCTGGGGAGCGGCCGCCCAGGCGCCCAGGCCAGACAGGTAGCAGCCCCCAGAAGAGCCCAAGGCTCCCGGGTCGGCCGGCGAGCGCGCCAGCCCCAGCCGCAGGCCTCGGGGCCAGCAGGGAAGCCCGGCAGGGAGAGGTGGCCCGGCCGCCACCCTGGAGCAGCTGGGCCCCGCCCGGGCCAGCCCCAGGAGGGGGCGGGAGAGGGGAGGGGAGGGCGGGGAGGGGAGGGGACCTCGCCCTTTCGGGACTGCCCGCCCGCCATTGGCCGAAAGTTGCCGTACGTCACGGGGAGGGCAGTTCCCTAAAGTCCTGTGCACATAACGGGCAGCGCGCACTCCGGGGCTGCTTCTCCAGCGCGCCGGCCGGGTCCAACGCGCACGGGGAGCCCGGAGCACCCCGCAAGCTGAGTGCAGGACGCGCCCCCAGCACAGCCACCCCCCGGCCGCTGAATGAGGCTGCCCGGCGTCCGCTCGCTGCCCGCAGCGCCGCGCCGGAGGTCCGCCCGCTGAGGCGCGGCCGGTGCGCCGGCAGCCAGTGCGCTCACCTGCCAGCCTGCGCGCCATGGGGCAGCCCGGGAACCGCAGCGTCTTCTTGCTGGCGCCCAACGGAAGCCACGCGCCGGACCAAGATGGCACGCAGGAACGGAACGAGGCGTGGGTGGTGGGCATGGGCATCGTCATGTCGCTCATCGTCCTGGCCATCGTGTTTGGAAACGTGCTGGTCATCACAGCCATCGCCAGGTTCGAGCGTCTGCAGACGGTCACCAACTACTTCATCACCTCCCTGGCCTGTGCTGACCTGGTCATGGGCCTGGCGGTGGTGCCCTTTGGGGCCAGCCACATCCTCATGAAAATGTGGACCTTTGGCAACTTCTGGTGTGAGTTTTGGACTTCCATTGACGTGTTGTGCGTCACGGCCAGCATCGAGACCCTGTGCGTGATCGCAGTGGATCGCTACTTCGCTATCACATCACCCTTCAAGTACCAGAGCCTGCTGACCAAGAATAAGGCCCGGGTGGTCATTTTGATGGTGTGGGTCGTGTCAGGCCTTACCTCCTTCTTGCCCATCCAGATGCACTGGTACCGGGCCACCCACCAGGAAGCCATCAACTGCTATGCCAAGGAGACCTGCTGTGACTTCTTCACGAACCAAGCTTATGCCATTGCTTCCTCCATCGTGTCCTTCTACTTTCCCCTGGTGGTCATGGTCTTCGTCTACTCCCGGGTCTTCCAGGTGGCCCAAAGGCAGCTCCAGAAGATTGACAGATCTGAGGGCCGCTTCCATGCCCAAAACCTCAGCCAAGTGGAGCACGATGGGCGGAGCGGGCATGGACATCGCAGGGCCTCCAAGTTCTGCCTGAAGGAACACAAAGCCCTCAAAACTCTGGGCATCATCATGGGCACTTTCACCCTGTGCTGGCTGCCCTTCTTCATCGTCAACATAGTGCACGTGATCCAGGATAACCTCATCCCCAAGGAAGTTTACATCCTTCTAAACTGGGTGGGCTATGTCAACTCTGCTTTCAATCCCCTCATCTATTGCCGGAGCCCAGACTTCAGGATTGCCTTCCAGGAGCTTCTGTGCCTGCGCAGGTCTTCTCTGAAGGCCTGTGGGAATGGCTACTCCAACAACAGTAACAGCAGAACCGACTATGCTGGGGAGCACAGTGGATGTCACCTGGGGCAGGAGAAAGACAGCGAACTGCTGTGTGAGGACCCCCCAGGCACGGAAGACCTTTTGAACCGTCAAGGTACTGTGCCTCACGATAGCATTGATTCACAAGGGAGGAATTGTAGTACAAACGACTCACTGCTCTAATACAGTTTTTCTACTTTTTATGAACCCCCCCCAACAAAACACTAAACAGACTATTTAACTTGAGTGTAATACATTTAGAATAAAATTGTATAGAGATGTGCAGGAGGAAGGACAGCCTTCTGCCTTTTTCTATTTTTTTAAGCTGTAAAAAAGAGAAAGCATATTCGAGTGATTGTTTCTTGTACAGTTCGGTTCCTTTTTTTGCATGGAACGTGTCAGGTTGTGTCTGAAAGGCTTCAGTCCCAGAGGACCTGGGGCTGCTATGTTTTGATGACTTTTCCCGTGGATCTACCTCATTGGTCAAGTATTAGGGGTAATATATATTGCTGCTGGTAATTTGTATGTGAAGGAGTCTTTCCTTCCTGCACCCTTGCACTGGAGGACCTTGAGTATCTCGGACCTTTCAGCTGTGAACACGGACTCTCCCCGCTCCTCTTATTTGCTCAAACAGGGTGTTGTAGGCAGGGACTTGAGGGGCAGCTTCAGTTGTGTTCCTGAGCAAAGTCTAAAGTTTACAGTAAATAAAGTGTTTGACCATGACTTCATTGCACCTGTTTCTCCAAAACCCCTTGACCAGAGTGTGGTCGCCTCCCCCACTGGAAACCGCAGGTAACTATTTGTAATAACTGCCCAGGGACTTAATATGGAATGATACAGGAATGGCATGCACTGATTGCTTAACCCTTTCCTTTGCCTTTGAATCTGCCGCCGCGAACCTGTATCTCTCCTAATGCCCGTGCCTCAGAGCAGTTCTGCCTGCCGTCAGCATAGCTTGTCTCGCTGGTCCTATGGTGATGATTCTGTGTTGTTACAGCAGAAACACTGACTCATAGAAACGGACTTATGGGCATCTGTTTTGTCCCTCTGTGCACCCCTGCCACCCACCTTCCAGTCCTACTTGTTTAATAGCTGCTTTTGTTATATATTGGCTGCATCTTATAGTGGAGATCTTTGCACTGCGTCAGGGTTTGGTATTTTAAAGATAAGGAAGAAGCTCTTATGAGCAAACCACTAAAACACAGCCCTGGAATTCCAAGGGAAACTGAAAAGGGCACTGGTCATAGGGAGAAAGCTGGAAAACACTTACCCAATGAATACCTCATGAGCTCGGAACAGGACTGCAGCCCCTCCTCCTTCTTTACTTCTGTCTCTTTCCCCCTCTCCCTTTGACCCTCCTCACTTGGGTATAAACCCTCCTCACTTGGGTATAAAGCCAGACTTCTCAACCTCGGCACTATTAACCTTGCAGGCCAGATGATTCTCCGTGGTGGGGGGCCGTCCTGTGCGTGGTCAGACGTTCAGCAGCATCCCTGGCCTCTACCCATTAGATGCCAGGAGCGCCCTCTGAATTGTGACAACCAAAAATGTCTCCAGGCCTCGCCAAATACTCCTCGAGGGGTGAAGTCACCCCTGGTTGAGAACCACAGATAGAAATCTGTTTAGATTTTTAGATTCTGTCTAATGCCACCACTTGATTTTGCAGAGCATCCGAGAGGGATTTTCCATGGGTCGCCCAGTTTGTGACAGACCCCGGGCCAGCGCTCTTCCCTCCACCCCCCATGCTGCCTTCCAAACTCACCTTCCAGCCGCCCCGACACTGACTGTACTGGGGGGGGGGGGGGCGTGCAGTGTTTGGTAGGGCTTATCCGTGGAGGCCAGGCCTGGGAGTCCTACTGCTTTTTTGTGGAGAGATTCAAATACCGTGAAGAGGCACAGGAGGAAAAATCACAGAAGTAAACACATTTCTTCTCCCACCCCCTTTCTATTTTTGCCCGTGTGCCTGAGCCAGAGCTTGGCCCAGGTTTGACCGAGTGGACCGTCCTCCTTGGCAACGCCAGCCTGGAGAGGATCAGCCTGCAGGTTCATTGCCATTTCACCCGCTCCTGAAGCTGACTCCACTTCTTTCTTCCCTTCTGGCCCAGCCAAGGTCCCCAACCAGAAAAGCATTGGCTTCTTCTGCTTCCTGTCAGCTCAGTGATGGGTGTCCGGGTGCACACTCAGCTCTCGGGAGAAAGCTAGGTGCCCGAGTTTCTGGAACATGCCATGACAAATGGGAAAGTGGGTGCCCTTCAGCACTTCTGCTTTTTCTCCAAGGGCTTACCTGCCCGTTCTCACATTCTCCACCTGCTCTGGGCCCCCCACCCAGAGGTGTGGGCCGCTTCTCCAGCTAATCTTCACCCTCCTGGTAGCCTCACCGGATGTTGGACTTGCAAGAGCCCATAGAAAGCATTGGGCATCCAAGGAGATGAAAAATCTGTGAGGGGTAATGACCTGCCCAAGGTAAGAAGCCAAGGATGTGAGAGACGGGGCTACAGCCCGAGAAGCCAACTGTTGGCTGTTAGTTCAGGAACTGCTGTGTTCCCTCCACCGCATGGTCATTGACTTCTGTCCTCACCCTCAATTGTGGAAGCTTTTCCCTGGGGCTGTCATATAACAAACTCCTTTCAGTGGATGTTTTTATTGCTCTCAGGTCCTTAGCATAAAATTCAGGCAATGACCAAATAATCCGCAATAGGGGCAAGAGAAAGAATTGTTCTTGTACTCAACAAGAGTCTACTAGGATATCCTCAGCGTTTAGGGGGAAGCTACAAGATTCCTTAGCCCACCAGGAATTCCAGGCCACTCCAGGTAGAAATTTCAAGTAGAAAAAAAAATGTTGTAAACTTTTCTGTCATCGTTGTAAGTCCCGTGGACAATAAACATTGTTTTAAAAAAGTGTTGTATATATATTCTTTTGGTTAGAGAAGCATCTGATGTAATTTCAGTTAAAATTCAGGTACAAGGGAGTTTAGCCATATTCCTTTAGGAATCCTTTTAATATAAAAACTTTGATCGGTTTTAAGGGTCTTGACAAACGGGCATTTTAGGCAGGTCTCGATCCCTTGCTTTCTGTCATCTTTTGTTTTGCGCGTTGGGTGGGGGAAGGTGGGCAGTCATTTGTCGGTGTCCCTCTGTCCCTCCGTTCGCTGACAGGTTGGTTACATAAGGTTTGTGTTGGATGCATCATCATAAAGTTTTCTTTGCCTGGACAGCAAGTTCTCAGAATCTGTCAAACGAGAACCTTATCCTGAGATGCAAGCTGGCAGGCGTACCGAGTGGCGGGTCAGGGTGGGCCTCCCCACTGAGGTCACCACGAGGGGAAGGAATCTGGGGCAAAGGGGGCTTGGAAGTAGGACCTGGTGTCACGCAACACTTAGTATAGTTCTGGTGAAACTACTACCAAAAGAAGCGCAGGCTAGAATCAGTCAGGGGCATTTAGGGAGCACCTACCGTGAGCAGCGTGAGAAGAGTGGAGGCTTCAGTCTCTACCTTCTATAGCAGAAGATGAATAATACTAAACAGATCCCTTTTATGGAATCTTACTAAATGATCGGGACGGTGCTAGACACCTTTTTAGGCATTACGTCATCTGGACAGCCTTATGATATAGGCAAGATAATTGTCCTCTCCTAACAAATGGGACGACAGAGGCTTAGAAAGATTACGTAACTTTCCAAAGCTGCACAAACTGGTGAGCGGCAGAGTCAGGACTGGAACCCGGGTCCCTGTGAGTCCAAACCCCTGCAGACCAAGAAGCAGCCCAAGGCAGCTCATAATCCGTGCCAGAAAGAGTGTAAGAGCTTGAAACGCAATACCTCGCCGAGAGAAGAGGGAGGTTGCTGTGGGCTGGGGCAGGAAGGAATGTGCCCTTCGAAGCATGTGACGGCAGGGCTGCCGGGGACTGGGACAGGAAACCAACCACCCAAGTGCCTAGTTTGTTTCTCCGAGCCTTTGCTTTGTCTTTTCATTGAGAATCGGGCAACGCTGAAAAGAGGATCTGAAACTTTAAAAGGAGCACCGGGGTGGAGCAGAAACACAGCCAGCCTCACATCCCGCATTCATTTTTGGTTCCGAAGTTAGGAAGTTCTCGGAAATGGAGCGGGCAGCTGGGACCTGATGGGAAATGTGGCAGGCCGAGGCGGCCCTCTCAGGGGTGCTGTTCATTTTGAGCAGTCGCCTTCCAGGGCCAGGGAGATGGTCTTCTGACAGCGGAGAGCAAGGACAGTGAACGCACTTGGAACGAGACTTTTCACGGACAGTAGCACGTCCACGAAATTCGGCCCTGCACTAATCCCTCCTTCACTGACAGTGTGCAAATACAATAGGAAGGAGGCATTTTTGAAATACCTAAGAGAGCAAACTTCCCAAGCACTCTCAAGGGCTTGAGAAATACTGGTATCTTATTGAATAATAGGAGGCAGGGTGAGGCAAAAAGAGGCCTGCCCTGGGATTCAGGCAGGTAGGTTTCAGGTCTCCACTCGGGCTCGCTCTCTCTCTCTCATGTTGGGTCAGGCCGTTTTCCTCAGTGGACCTCAGTTTGCTCATCTGTAAAGTCATGAGGCCAGTGCAGGGGGTCTCTAAGCTCCACTCAGGTATGAAATCATATAGCCATGAATTTAGAAGCTAAGTACAGCCAGTAGTTCGTAATTCTAACTAGAATTGATGACATTTGTCATATAAATAATGATTGAGTATCCTGAGGGTGGTCGGCTGGCAGAGGAGAATGTTGTGAAGACCTATTTGATGCATGGTACCTGCCTTCACATATTTAAGGACCATCTGGGGGGAAAAGGAGCACATCAATTTTATATGAACACCGGAAGGTAAGCAGAAACTTAGAGCAAGGTAGATTCCCAGCCCAGGTGAAAAAAGGACTTTAAGATCGAAATAGGTTATCTATCAGAAGAGTGAGCCTCCTGTCACTGGAAGCATTCAAGAGAAGCCCAAATAAAGCTCTGTGTGGGATGAAGTACAAAGGGTTCCTGCACCAAGCAGGGGCTGGACTAAGCTCCTTCCAAACGTGTGTCTCCGTGTCCTTGAAAACAATAGACCTGAATGTTCTTAAAAAGTATTCAGACCAGGGCGCCTGGGTGGCTCAGTTGGTTAAGCGACTGCCTTCGGCTCAGGTCATGATCCTGGAGTCCCGGGATCGAGTCCCGCATCAGGCTCCCTGCTCGACAGGGAGTCTGCTTCTCCCTCTGATCCTCCCCCATCTCATGCTCTCTCTCTGTCTCATTCTCTCTCTCAAATAAATAAAATCTTAAATAAAAAAAAAAAAAAAAAAAGTATTCAGACCGTTCCCTAATTCCAGCTGGCCTTCTCCCCAATTCCTCTGGATTTCAGAGGTTTCACTGCATTCCTAAACAGGAAACCTCCGGGGGAAATCAGGATCTCAACAGTCCTTGGCCATTGGGGGAAATCCAGAAATAGAGAAATAAGGTTAAGCAGTTTTCCAAACTATTAGACCTTTTCATCAGCTGCTCTTCCCATGCCTTTTGCAAATGACCTACTAACTCCCAGAGAGAGAATAATGAGAGCTGCAAAGTCCTCTCTGCAAAGGCTATTACATACTTCTCCACCCTCAGAATCAGTGCACTTCCTGTGGTTTTTCCGTCACCCTCACAGGGCGGGAAGGAAGGGAGGCAGGTCCCTGGAAAGCATGGAACACTTCAAAGCCCTCTGGTCCAAGAGCTGGAGACCGAGGGTCTCTCACAGACCAGCCACTAACCAGCTGGGCCACCGCGGCCAGGTCACTCTCATTCTCTAGACCTGGTTTCATCCTCTTGAACGAGAGATAGTTTGGTTTCCAGGAGTCTTGTGTTTCCTTCTTCCAGAATTCTGTAAGATTTCAGGATGTTCAAAGCTGCACATGTGGCTGCAACACTTTTATTTTAAAAGCACATTTTCTTCTCATTAAAAAGGTAATAGATGCTCTTTGTAGAACATTTAAAAATAGAGGAAAGCACCAAATGAGATAAATCACCCATAACATTACCACCTAGAGATAGGCATTGTTTTTTTTTCAGTTTTTTTTTTTGGACCTCTTTTTTTTTTTTTTTTAAGATTTTATTTATTCATTTGACAGAGTGAGAGACAGCGAGAGCAGGAACACAGCAGGGGGAGTGGTAGAGGGAGAAGCAGGCTTCCCGCTGAGCAGGGAGCCCGATGCAGGGCTCAATCCCAGGACCCTGGGATCATGACCTGAGCCGAAGGCAGACGCCCAACGACTGAGCCACCCAGGCGCCCCTAGAGATAGCCGTTGTTAAACGTGATGTGTATGCTTCCAGTCTTTGTCCTAAGCATGGCTATGCAACGGGTATAGATACATTTTTAAATAAAAATGAATTAGATTATTAATACAACTTTGGACCCACTGATAATAATTTTACAAATTCCTCCTTGAATATATTTTATGTATAATACGATCCAGATATCATAACTGGCCTGGCAATATACAGCATCCAACAGTTTTAAAACTTTCAGGGTACAGAGGAATCATCACTCCCAGAGCATTGGATTGGGAAGTCTGAGCTGGGCCCTAAGAATCTGCATTCTAGCAAGTTCCCCTAGGTTTCTCTAACACCGGGGGTCCAAGGATCACATTTTGATGAATAAGTTTACAGAGAGAAATTCTGTCAATTAAACAGAATGCCCCCCACTTCCTTGCTAGTCGACAAAAAAGATGTTCCCATACTTGTCTCTTGGAAAGCATGCTTTCTGCACATGGGCTCTAGTCTGCTTTCAGAGCATAGGGAACTGACCACTGAACTCCTCGGGCATTGTTAAATGCCTCCGGCCCAGCCAGTTGACTTCTGTTAAAATAAATCTATTCAAGTTATATAGTGACCAAAACCTATTATTTGAAAAGTACAACAGCAGACTTCTATTCCACGGTGCACCTCTCGTGAGAATAATGGCTAAGAACTCCAGAGTGCTACTATGAACTCTGCATCGTGCTTGGCAGTTTTTGTGCACGATCTAATTTAGTGCTCACCCCAGCCCTACAGAATGGGTACCATTGTGTTTGTCCGCATTTTATAAATAAGGAAACTGAGACTCGAAGGGGTTAACTAAGTTGCCAAAGATGACACGACCCACTGGACTGAAACGGAGGTATTCTGAACCAGAGCCCATGTGCCTCACCGCTAGGATATGCTGTCTTTCTCTCTCGGGGGGGTCAGGTCAGAAAGAAGGGGGCAGAGGACGATGAGAAGGCATTTTTACTGGGTGCACTT
Source organism: Phoca vitulina (assembly GCF_004348235.1). Lineage (NCBI taxonomy): Eukaryota > Metazoa > Chordata > Mammalia > Carnivora > Phocidae > Phoca > Phoca vitulina. The sequence continues at coordinate 2,175,949 of NW_022589786.1, forward strand.
TGCTTCATTCTCCAGGGATTCTTTTCCTGAGGCCTGATTTATTTCTGAGCCTCGTGACTGAGAGGCAAGCCCATGCCAGTGGGGGGTAGGCTGTGGCGAAGTATGAACGAGGAAACCAGATTGCCCCCCGTCTTTCACCATCATTCAGGCACTGTTTGCGGGCTTCCCCTGCTGGGCAGGAGGCAGAGATGGGCGCCTGGTACCAGCACATTGGTTTGCGCTGAGTCAAATCCTGACCGTTACGGCAGGAAGCCCCTGACATCTGGCTTTGGGGTGTTTTTCCCATCTCTCTGCCCAGGTCTGTGTTAGTATCTGAGAGTTCACATTAGAGAATATCCCAGCGGGATGGGCGCTGAGCAAGCCCATTACTTCCCAAGTGTACTAAGAAACCCCAGGCTCCAAGAGGTGGGGTTGGTGACAAGGTACCAGGGGCCAGGAGGGGACCATCTCTCCTGGCTGGTTCTATTAGTACTGTTCCAGTGCTGAGAGGGGGAAGACTGGTGTTTCTGAATATATTCACTTCTCCAGGAAGAGAAAACAGTTTTTAAAATCACAACAGCCAAACTCACGACAAAGTAAAACTCGGGTCCTAGGGATCTCTTGCTTTCTTTTCAACCATAACTGCCTTTGTCTGGAGAGTTTTCTTCTTTGAGCCCATTCTGTCTCTGTTCTACCGCCGAATGTTCCTCTTTATGAAAATCTTATTAGGTGTTCCTAAGTACTGCAAACAAGCCTGACCATCTGTGGGTGGGTTTTTATTGTTTTGTTTGGGTTAAGAGGTGCTCACAGTTCTCTGAGATACATTGCCAATTCTAAGTCTGTTCTGCTCACCACATTCAGACTTCTTTCCTGTTTCACTTCCCAGTGTCTCTCTGTAATTCCAAATGATCACCTGGCCTCCGCAGCCTCACAGAATGAGGGTGAACCTCAAGGGCCTGAGGTGGCCAGCCTTAGAAATCTCTTTCTATAGGATCATGGAAGGGCTAAGTGATATCAGTTTAGGTAGGAGTTTCTTGGAGCTATTTTATTTTACTGCAGGGGGTCCCAAAAATGATTTGGGGGAATTTCTGAGGAAATGCACATTCCTGGCCCCCATCCCTGAGATTCTGATCTGACAGGACTGTGGTTGGGAGCCAGCAATCTGTATTTTGCCACAATATCCCCCAGAGGACTGTGATGCTCTGAGGTGCTCTGAGGCAATTCGAGGACCTAAAACTAGCACTGTCTTCCCTTCCCTGCCCTTCCCACTAAAGAGCACAAAATGTAGGCATACAAAAGAAATGATCCTGTACAGTTGCATACATTCACAAAAAAAAATCATCCTATCGAACAGAATCCTAATTTTCCTGTGTTACCAAATAAAACAATGTAGATGAAAACAATTTATAAGTGATAAAGAATTACTCCAACCGATCATAAAATGCCCAGTCCCAAACCCTCTGCAGTAGACCGGAAGGTAGCAGCACAGGAGGAAAAGGGATTCTGTTGCAGTGATAGGCTCCTAGTCCAGTGCTCCTTCCTCCCTGACACCATGCCTTGGTTAAGCCAAATCATGCTAAAGTCTATATGAATCTATTTGCCCAATGTACATAAACCCTCCTACTTAGAAACCTGACGGGGGTCCCACCCAGCTGCAGAGAAGAGTATGATTCATACATATTCATGCATATTCACCCATACACCTCCACACATCCAAATAAACACACACACACACACACACACTTTTACATTGATGTCTATACCCATATCAACACAAATACACACACACATGCATTTCCAGCAGCATGGCCACATCTAGGTTCTTTTGTGTTCTCCCCCCCGAATATGTACACACATATAGGACACAGACATACTCAGACTTAAACCTTAGAGAAAAACACACATAGGGATTCCGAAGTACACTTTTGTGTGCTCCCAGTGAGCAAACATGCCACGTCATGTAATCATGGGCCCACTGCTACCAAAGTAGGCACAGGTCCATGTGCAGACCCCTTGATTTAATGCACATGTACTGAATTCCTATTGAGTGCCAGGAATTGTTAGGTGTTGAAGAACAGTGAGTGAACAAAGACAGTTTATCTTTGCCCTTATTGAGTTGGTGTGTAATGAGAGAGAGAACTTTTTAAAAAATGCATGCCAAGTCGTAACTGTGATCGGTGCTATGGAGGAGATAGGTGGTGTTTTGAGGAATCTGACTAATTCTAAGAACTCAGTAAGGGTTCCCCCAAAGAACTGAGGTTTCAGCTGGGAGCTGAAGGATAGCTAGATAATTTCTTGAAAAAGAAAGGAGAGAAGAGCAGGCCACTCAGGTAGAAAAGCATGTGCAAATGTCCTGTGGTAAGAGGAAACCTCATGCAGGGATGCCTGGGTGGCTCAGTCGGTTAAGCGTCTGCCTTCTGCTCGGGTCATGATCCCAGGGTCCTGGGATCGAGTCCCGCATCGGGCTCCTTGCTTGGCGGGGAGCCTGCTTCTCTCTCTCTCTCCCTCTGCTTGTGCTCCCTGTCAAATAAATAAGATCTTAAAAAAAAAAAAAAAAAAGAGGAAACCTCGTGCATAAGAAGACTGAGCAGAGGTCAGTTTAGTCGGTGTGCAGAGAGGGAGAGCAAAGCAGGGTGCAGGGTAAGCCCGAAAGAGGCAGAGCAGGGCCACACGTGAAGGGACTTTTAGGCCACACTAAAGATTTGGGTCTTTATCCCAAAAGCTTTTAGAAATCACTGATAAGTTTACAGTAGAGATCAGATTTGTATCTACTCTACAAGACACTCTAACGTAGATAAGGGCACACACATGGGTTCACAGGGACGCTTGAGTGTGTTTTCTTAGAAACGCACGTTTACGTGTAAATATTCACTTAAAAACACTGCCTCTCTGAACACACTCAATGTATTTATGTGCATGGTATAACCCAGCGGGCATTGGGAGGTGTGGGAACATACTCCTCGCTGGGTATCATCAGGCCTAAGCCAGTCCTTGGGGTGGGGATTAGGTTAGTGGTGTATCAGACCCGATCCAAACCCTCTAACTTTGGAGCGTTGGGCTTTTAGGCTTAGCCTCCTGCCTGAGCCTCCTGCTCCGCTCCCATTGCTCTTGGCTCGGAGCACACATGACAAGGTGGGGTTTCTTCCAGAACATGATCATTGACTCTTCTTGGCCTGGGCAAGGAGGGGAGGATGGGCAGGTCGGGTTGCATAAAGATTGCCTTGTGCCCTCCCAGAGCTGTAAGCAGAGCCTCTGCCCAGCTCCAAGCCCGAACACCCTTTGCCCAGAGTCGGCAGTACCACGAGGAAAACGTAACGATGGGAAATCAGAGGTCTGCAGGTCCTGGTGGTGACTGTGGTCAGACCACAAGTAGTGCCTTCCCTAAGGAACCACTGCATGAAATGTGACACTGGAGGAAGAAACAGACAAAGCCTGGCAGGAAAGCCTTCCAAGGCAAGATGTCCCACTGCATCCCTTACTGCTTTGCCACAGTGAACACATGTACACACAGATTTGCTCATTGACAAATTTTCCTCTGGTGGGTGTAACATCTCTCCACAGAGAAAGCAACGAGTAATTTCTCAGCCACAGCACTGCATTATTTTCCGTCCGATGAACTGGAACTACACTTGTGTGTGTTTGCTCCTGTTTACCAGCAAAGCCCATAAGGGCCTTAACCAGAGCCAGCGACAGACTCCAGGGCGATCAATAGGAACATTCATGCCGAATTCAAGGCTCACCTAGAGCCGGACATCATAAGGCCATAAAGACGTTCCCTAGTGATTTTTTTTTTTTTATACTTTAAAGACTCCTACCCACTGAGATTTGATGTTTTCCAATGTGTGCTTGGAAATGTTTTCTTCTATAATTAAAAAGAATTATATAATGTAATCTGAAGCTCTTCTTATTTTGCTTCAGGCTGTGTAAGGAACATCCTTCTTTTCTCCCAGCTGGGTGCTCTTTCATGCTATCCTGGCAGCAAGCATATCAGATCCATCAAGTGCTGCGGACCGTAGCTCGGTGCTCAAGGGGATGCTGTGTCGTAACAATCCCTCGTATTGATCTAGCACTCGGCGGTTTACAAAGGGCTTTTATATCTGCCCTCTTATCTAATCCTTACAACTCTGAGGGCAACATGCTTGTTCCCCTTTCACAGATAAAAAGACTGAGGTTAGAGGCACCCAGGTGGCTCAATCAGTTAAGTGTCCAAACTCTTGATTTCAGCTCAGGTCATAATCTCAGGGTCGTGGGATTGAGCCCCGCTTCGGGCTCTGTGCTCAGCTCAGAGTTGGCTCGTCTCTCTCCCTCTGCATCTCCCCCCCACTCACTCTCTCTCTCTCTCTCTCTCTCAAATAAATAAATAAATAAACAAATAAATAAAATCTTACAAATAAAACAAAACAAAAAACACTGAGGTTACAAGATTTGCTTAAGGGCATGGAGCTCCCACATGGCAGGGTTGGGACTTGGATTTAGGTCTTCATGCTCAGTCAGGAAATAACACAAGTTTTCCTGCGCTCAGCTACCCTTCTAGGACTCAGGCTTCTCTTACCGTACTTCTCTGATTTCTGCTGCATTTTATCTTATAAATTCAGGGCTAACGCTCCCGGGCACTGGAAGCCACAGCTGCCAAGCTGCAGATAAGTGACTGCCTGCGCCCGAGACAGTCCCCAGGATGCTTTCAATATTGACAAGCCCCAAGCTTGGGTGAGCTCATGCTGGGAGAGGGCAGCGCTCATCTCTGTCAACCGTGGCTTAGAGCAAAAGCTCCAGGCCTTTCGGGTTCCTCCTGCCAGTCACCGGATGCACTTTCAACAAGTGGGAGCCATGGGATCACATACCTACCCAGCTGGGCAGCGCGGGGCTCACTGAGGCCATGCTTGTTCGCTTTGCCCAATTCCTCTTGGACCAGGATGCTTCTGTGGGAAGACCTGGTGTGCTTTGCCCCAATCCCATGCCCGCTGGGCACAGCCCGGCCTGCTTCAAAGAAGCCAAGTTCCACACCTCGGTAAAAATTACAGGCTCCAGGAAGTATTTCAACTTCTTGAAAACAGCTCGTATTGGGCTAAAATATCTTATTTTAGTCATAGTAATCAGATGTTCTTGTTTTGCACACACATCTTCCAACAGATTTGCCTTCAGCACAGGTGAACAGTATTTAATGGGTCTGAGAAAACTTGGGATGGAGGACATATTGCCAATCACTTCCCCTCCAAGTGTCAGCTTATCTGATTTACTTAGCTCTCCAAACAACATTTGATTGATTGCTTGATTCATTCATTCCTTCCTTGAAAAGATGTTTGAACACTTAGAAATGGCGGAACCTGTGCTAGCTACGAGGGATGGAACTATGACCAAGATAGACATGGTTGGTCCCCGTGTTTTAGTTTCTTACAGTCTAATGGAGACGACAGACAAGGAAAACGGAATTGTAAACCATTTTTGGATCACGTTCCTCAATACTAACACCAGAGAAACTTAAATATACTAAATTGGTTGTCAGGATTTCACTAGGACTAGGAAATTTGCTGAGGTATATGTCAACCTCAGACTGACTCCTAATCATCTATAAAAATATTACTGTCTTCCTTTTAAAAACACCTCAGGGAGGGGCGCCTGGGTGGCACAGTCAGTTAAACGTCCAACTCTTGGTTTAAGCTCAGGTTGTGATCTCAGGGTGGTGAGATCAAGCCCTGCATCAGGCTCTGCATTCAGTGCGGAGTCTGCTTAGGACTCTCTTTCCCTCTGCCCCTCCACCCACGTGATCTCTCTCTCTCTCTCAAATAAATAAATAAATCTTTAAAAAAATAAAAATAAAAACATCTCAGGGAAAAGTGTAGTTGGCTGTGGCCTCCAAGGTTACCAATGGTCTCAGTCTTGGTACATCTCTGGAGTATTGTGCGCAATTCTGAAGCCACATTTTTTCAAGGGAAGGGGGACATTTGGGGCCCTTCTATGCTTGCCAGATTTAGCAAATAAAAACCTAGAACATTCAGTTATATTTTAATTTTGGATAACCAACAAATTCTTTTTTCATATAAATATGTCCCAAATATTGCATGGAACATACTTATACCAAAAAAAAATTCATTGTTTATCTGAAATTCAAATTTAACTGGGCTTCCTGAATTTTCATCTGACAGCCCTACACTAGAGAACAAGAGCAAAGATAGTGAGGAAATCTCAATAATGTGTCTCAAAAGGAATCTTTAGAGAAGCCTGACTTTTTAGCTTGGAGACAATGATAATAAGAACCTAGATTTTTGTAGGGAAGCATTTTCCAAACAATTTTTTCTAATAGTAAATATGGAAAATAGCAAATGGTACACTGGGAGAAAAAAAAAAAAGCTTTCAAGGTCAAAAGTTTGGGAAACATTACATGGCCAGCCTTCCCATTTTGGAGTTCACACTATGCAGAAGCGTGGTAAATGTTCTGAGCACTCTTGTGGGAAACAGACCTGGTTGACCTGGTTTAACTTAGCATGCCTACAGAATGCTATTTGTGGTCTTTTGTCTGTTTGTTTTATAGAGGACACCCATTAACATTGTGCAAACTTACTACTCTGCCCAGAACACTTTGGGGAACACTGGCATAAAAAATAAAAGTTTTCTTCAAATATCCAGAGTGCTGCTGGGTAGGGAGGAAGCAGATTTAGTCTTCGTAAGCCAAAGGGCCAAGCTGTGCCCAATGCACGGACACATCTGGGAGACAGATTTCTGGCCCAGTGTAAAGACTAAAACTTTTTAACAATTATAATAGTCTGAAAGGTAATGAGCTCGCCATCTGAAGATGTTAAAGCAAAACCAAAATGCTACTGGGGACACGAGAGGAAATTCTTGTTTTGTGCAGGAAATTCTCTGGGTCTGCTAAGAAAGGTATATTCACATAAAAACAGAGGGGCCTCCACCAGCAAACAGATTTTAAAATTATGTCCCGTGCTGAGTCTATCCCTCTTGGATATATTCTTACTGCGTTCCCTTCACATCTCTGGGCCAAATCTTTCAAGGATATTAGTCCTCTCAAGTTAATGAGCTTTGCTCTAATCTTGGCCTCTTCATAGCCTAGCCCAGCTACCTTGGGTCTTGGCTCTTTGGAACCCCACCCTGAGCCTCTGTGAGTGACTTATGGACCTCATGAGTAAACAAGAGCTCACATCTGAGCTTAGCACCTCAAAAGAAGATGGGGTGTGGAGAAACTTGGCTCCCTGCTCCCCCAGGACTGTGAGCCTCCCCCAGGTGGTCTCCACAGTGTGGTACAGACCACCGCATACCTGAAGCACTCTGCATAATGGAAGTCAATAGAGGTTCAAATCCCAGCTCTGCCTCTTCCTGAGTCTATGACCTGGAGAAAATTGCTTGGCCTCTCCAACTTATATTTTCCTCCGTGAATAAAAACCAAGAATGATAATATCTGCATCATAGTATCATGGAAATGAAAAGAGATTAAAAGTACATTCCAAAGACCCAGAAGACGGCCGGTACAAAGTGAACATTCAGTCAATATTTATTTAATGGATGACTGTGATTATTACCATCATAGTAAAGACTTTCAGAGAAGTTAAAAGATTTCTGTAGAATTGCAACAATAAGTGTGCCAAGACTTCAGGCCTTAGCAAAAGCAATAAGCTGGAAATTGTCCCAATCTCTAACACCTTTCTTTTGAGAACTTGAGAACAGAAAATAATGCATGTGTATTAAAGATCATAGTTTTCCTTCCTGCAGGTCTTGGGCCAGTGCTAGGAGGAGCACTGGATTTGGGGGCAGGTTGCCCCGGTTCTTGCTTTAAGTGACTCTGCCTCTTCTTCCGTGCTGGACTCCGGTCCTCATCTGTAAGATAAAGGGGTTGGACTAAGATTTCTCTAGGTTCCATGAGCTGTGCCTTTGAATGGGGGGCGATGGATGCAGATATGTAAGTAATAGTCCATGGTACTTGGTGAAAGAAAGACCTTGCCAAGCGAAAGCAGTGTGTACATATGTGTGTGTGTGTGTACACGGCCGCAGGATTTGAAGTCACTTTAATTGCCCCCTGCTCTTGTGCCCATCTGTAAGTCTGGAAATAAGGAGTTAAACCCAGAATTAGTTGTGAATGAGCGACCTCCGAATGGGGAGAGCTGGGTTCGAGTCCCAGTCCCGACCTCGCTGGCGGAGCCTGCTCTCCATCTCCAGGGTGTGATCCCCTTCCGGCCCCACCTTGGCCTCCCCATCTTTCACGTGACACGTTTGGTCTGAAGCTCTGGGTCTCCTGGGAAAGCATCTCTGATCTATTTTCTCTTGGGTTTGCATGCTCTCTGCAAGGACTGTCATCGCGATGACTCAAGCTTTGCTTCTTTCTTTTGTTTGATCTGCTCTGGTTTCGTAACACGAGCTCTACAGCTGATTTTAGCATTTCTTGGATTATGAGTGTCCGCAGGAAGGTCCCAGAGCATTGGTGTCCGTTTCTGCCCAGGATACTTGTCTCCTCCTTCCCCACGCGGCCCACGCCGACACCCCCTGCCATCCCGGTGCAGGCGAGCCCCTCCCCTCCCCTGGATGACACACTAAGTAGAGTCTGGTTTTCACATTAGCTGAGAGGAGGCCCTGAAGTCAGAAATCCTTGGCACATGACTCACTTTGTCTCTTTGTGCCTCATTTCCCCCAGTTATAAATAGGTGGAATCTCACACTTTCTCACCTCCCAGTGTTTGCCCCCACCACCAGGGAGGTGGTTTTGTGCCCATGAGGTGTCCCCTTTTTTCACAGATGGGCTCTCTCGAGTATCACAGCCCAGGGGCATTCTCTAGGAAAACAATGTGTCTCTCTGTCTCTCTGCTTCTGCACTGGGTTTTCTCCAGACTTCCCTTCATTACTGCCCGAGACACAGAACTTTCTAAAACACAGAAGCAACCTTCAGTGGCTCCCTATTACCTTCAGGATAAAGACCTCAGCGGGCAGGCGAGTTCACAAGAAGCACAGTAGAAACACCGTGAGGACTAATGACTCATCCGTCCATACACCCCCTGACTTGCACTCCTTCCCTGGGACCTGAGAAGTGTAAGGCGGTGCACTGGGAATAAAGAAAGAGGGGGGAACAAGACTTGGGCCCTGTGTTTAAGAGGCCTACATACTTTGCAAAAAGGTAAACAGAGACACAAAAAATAATAACGTTTTTCTTTTTTAATTACTGGAGGTGCTCTTAGAAATCACTGGCCTAGCCCAACAGCCTCATTTCACACTTGTAGAAACAGATATCACAGAATTGGCAAATTATAAGAAAACACGTCTCTTAATAGGTCTCCCTGTCTCTACTCTCCCTCTATTACCAGGGGCCCCTCTCCACTCTGCATCCAGAGTCATCCTCCTGAGGGGCATATGATGTTATCATTCCCCGGGTGGACGTTTTTCTGGGGCCCCACTGCAACTACAAAGAAGCCAAGCATCTTCCTGGGCCCAGCGTCTCGGCGCTGTTCAGCCCCTGCATCTTTGCCATTCTCTCTGATAGGACTGCTCTTCTGCCAGATCTTCAGGCTTCTCTGTATGAGGCGGTCTCAACTGTAATGGCACCTCCTCAGGGCCGTCCTCCCTGATGTGCATGCAAGGGGGATGCAGGCCCCACTCCCTCTCCTTTTCATCACCGTGACTAGGTGCATTCCCAGGCCGTATCACCATCCGCACCATCTTGCTGATTCATTCATGTTTCTTCTTTATGACCTGTGTGCACTCACTAGAGGGTAAACTGCAGGAGGACTGGGCCTCTATCTCTAATGTCTACAGCACTGTAGCTCACAGATGATACACAAGAAATATTTGCTAAATGACTCATCACACAAACAAATGAATACATGTTGAAGGAAATTTGAAAATGGAGAGTAGTAGAAAGAAACCAATAAAAACCACTCATACTTCCTCCTTCCAGATATTACTTCTGTTAATATTTTGGAGTATTTCTTTTTGGGGGGTCTTTTTTTCCCCTAGGTATATATAGGATATATAGAATACATTTGATAGAAAATAAGTTTATGCTAAATTATGGCTTTTTTCTCTTATCATCATGTTGTGTTTCTACATGCTATGAAATTAGTTTTTAAAATAATATTTTAAATGCTGCATAAATTACATATTAATATATTAAAATTAATTGAAGCATTTCCCTAATCTTGGACACTGACAATTAATTCTTTTTTTTTTCCCTAACTGATCTAGTCTCTCTCCAAACCATCCTAATGGAACTTGGCTTTTAAGATACTTGTGGTAACTACTCCTTGCTGTGAGTAGCTGAGTGGAAGACATTACTTTCTTTCCAGGAAATATCAACAGACCAGTCCTTCATTTTGTATGTTTTCCTGTCTCCTCCTTCAGTGGGGATTGACTTAGTTGATGATCTAGTTATTAAGTCAAAGACTTGTGGTTAGTACAGGGTTGTGTTTCTATGACTTCCTGTTTGAAAGATAAACCATTATAAGTGTTGACAACTGAATGGAGTCAATGGAGAAATGGAGGCCAGACCCCATTACATCTAGCGCATACTCAACTCAGGGGCGATTGTTTGTTTAAATTAATCAATGCTCAGGGACGGAAGGTTTGAGAGTTTCCAAATGCTCACAGACTTATAAAATCTCTGTGAATTAAAAAGAAGGATAAAGATAACTAACACTCTGATGAAAAAGGAAACTGAGACTCAGACCGTATCTTTGGTGAACTCGATTTCAGAAAAGATTTTTGCAGAGCTGGAAGCGACCTTAGACATGAACTACCTCAACCTGGTCATGTTTTAAAGATGAGGAAGGGCGTTGTACCGGGTCACCACACCACCAGTTTGTGGTAGGGCTGCAATGAGAACCCACTTCCTTTCCCTTCCCATCCATCAGCCTTTCCATTGCCCTAGCTTTGTGGGGCCTGGTCAACAGTCAACAGTTAGCAGAGTCTGCCCTTAAGCTCTGTTCCCTTGAGTGCTAAGAAATCTCCTCACTTCACCTAGAGGATGGGCTGTGAGCTCAGCACTGCAGGGGTACAAGGCATAAAACAATACGCAAGGCCAAACACCCCTTTCTTGTCAGTCCCACCCCCATCCAGCACGATGCACCCTCAGAAGGCATGGATCTCTCCTTGCTCGCTCTTACCACACTCCCCCTGCGATGATCTGTGGATGTCCATCTCTCCCCCAGACTAGTAGCTTCCTGAAAACAGAAGCTCTTTCTTTTTCTTTGATTTTTCAGCACTCGATAACAAATCAGTGCCTGGCACATAACAGATGCTCCGGAAATATTTGCTGAATACGTGAATAAAAACTTCGTTTCTGAGAGAAAAAAAAAAAACCACTTAGTTTCTGTATTAGTTTGCTAGGGTTGCCAGAACAAAGCACCACAGACGGAGTACCTGAAACAACACCTATTCATTTGTTCACAGTTGCGGAGGCTGGAAGTCCAAGATCAAGGTGCTGGTAGGGTTGGTTTCCTCTGAGGCCACCCTCCCGCTGCCTCTTCACAGGGTCCTTCCTCTGTGCACCCGAACCCCTTCTGCTGTCTCTCTCTGGGTCCTGATCCCTTCTTCTCTAAAGGACCCCAGCCAGATTGGATCAGGGCCCACCCTAATGGCCCCTCATCTTCACTCAATCACCTCTTCAAAGCCCCTACCTCTGAACACAGCCACGTTCTGAAGTAGTGGGAGTTGACACCTCAACCTATGAATTTGGGGAGAACGCAAAAATGGATGGATCTGTGCTCTAATACAGGGAAGTACGAAGCCAGTGGGACCCAGACAATGGTGTGATAATAGAAATGGCTGCAGCACCAAGCGTCCCCGTGCGCCCTGCTTTCTTCTAGGCATAGAAGGTGTCACTAAACGTCCGCGAACATTCCCTAGTGCCTGCCACATCAATCACTGTGCTGGAGCTTAAAGATCCAAAAATGTATAAGCTTAAGTCACAGCAGATAGACTCTGGCTATTTAATAAGAAAACACACACACACACACACACACACACACATCTGGTGTGCTGCCTCAGCCCATTTCTAGCCCGTTTACAGCCCCCAGTCTAGTTGTTATTCCCCAGCCAAGTAATTTAGTCTGTGTCCAACCAGGAAAATGATCAATACTTTGCAGATGAAGAAACTGAGACAGAGCCAGGAAGTGACTTTCCCCCCCCATCACACAGCTGGTAAATCGCAGGCCCAGGGCTTAAACACACTCATTCCTGCCCCACAGTCCACTCTCTTAACCAGCGCCCCACACTGCCTCTCCCCAACAAGGCATCTTATTCCTTTATCCCAATAGGAGGGGGAAACGAGACCACTGCAAAAAGGAGGGAAACTAAAGCTGAGCCACAAAGTGGGGTAAAGAGCAGCGAAGACAATTACAAATAGAAAGAATAGGATTGTAAAGGTCAAGGGCCATAAGGTGATGGCTGAGCAGGTGGCACGGAGGGCTGGGGAGTGCAGAGAGGCTGCGAATCACAGTTAGATTAGGTGAGGTCTTATTTCATGAAATAAGAAAACTGGGCTTTGTGGTCTAGACACTGACAAGCTTTTGGATATTTTAGCACAAAATCATTTCATCGTACTTCTTCATTTTACCAACAAGGAAACCAAGGGCCAGAGAGGAAGGACTTGCCCAAGACCAGACAGTCGGTTAAAGCAGAGCTGACCCCAGCACCCAGATCTCTCAATCATGGACCAAAGCTACACTCTGCTAAACTCGGCCTGCATAAGCACATAATTTAAAGGAATGGGTTTTGGGGCGCCTGGGTGACTCAGTCATTAAGCATCTGCCTTCAGCTCAGGTCCTGATCCCAGGGTCCTGGGATCGAGCCCCGCATCGGGCTCCCTGCTCCATGGGAAGCCTGCTTCTCCCTTTCCCACTCCCCCTCCTTGTGTTCCCTCTCTCACTGTCTCTCTCTCTCTCTGTCAAATAAATAAATAAATAAATCTAAAAAAAAAAAAAAAGAATGGGTTTTGTTTTCCCATGTCTTTCATCCAGTTTTCACCCACTTTCTTTTTTTGGGCAATTGTACATTTCCCCAAGTTTCAAGTAATTAATATCTTTCATCTAAAATAACCACTATGGTTCAAAGTCAGAAAGAGCCCATAGAAATCACTGATGATGCTCTTCCCTGTGTGGTTCTGCCGAGTGTGGGCGATTGGCTCACCGGTACGTTTTATAGACTAGAAGGACCTGTATTTCTTATGTCTAATAGACACTTTGAGATAGAGTGATAAACTAAACAGCCACTCTGGCTGGGCTTGTTTTACCAAACCGATATATCAGGTCCGCAAACATCTACTGGTGCTTGCTGCATGCCGGGCATGGTGCTAGAGCCGTGAGATCTGAAGATACGTAAGTTTAGTTCCTGGGTAAAAAGGCTCTCACCATTTAATAGTGAAATGCACATGCCTACCCACGCACACACGCACGCACACACGCACACTTGCTCTTCTGTCTCAGGCCGTTTCTGCCATGCTTCCAGCTTCCTCATAGTAGTGATTGCCCAGCCAGGGGATTCGGGCTGTGTCCAACCAGGAAAACGGAAGCCACTTTAGGTCCTTCAACCTAAGAAATTCCATGTCAAGAATTGGAGGCACAGGTGAGAGAAGAGCTGGGAAGCCAAACAGGGACGGTGAGGAAGCAGAGATTAGCAACAGCAGGAGGATGCGGCAGCTCCTGAGCTCCTGAGCTCCTGTGGAAGGACACAGGAGAAGGTGGCGTGACAAGACCCCAGAAGCCAGGGGATTATTTGGCAGCAGCTGGGTTATTTGACAGAGCACCTGAAGCCACTGTGGGAGGTGCCCCCGGAGGCAGAGAGAGGGGAGAAACAGGCAGCTTCTCCCCACCTCTCACCCAGTCTGCTGTCACGCACTCCCCCTAGCCACACTGCAGCCTGTGGGTCCCCACGATGCAGAGCAGAGAGGGAGAAGTATGAGCAAAGGAACAGAGAGCACACAGGGGCTGACTGGCACCCCGGGTGACCTTGGGCAAATCACTTGCTCTCAGTTTTAGTTTCCTTGTCGGTAATTTGAGAAGAATAATACCTCTCATGTTTGTTGTAAGGCTTACATGAAATAAAATCTGTGAAAGCACTTTATGAGCTTCAAAAGGCACCTATACAAACGGAAGGGCTTTTATTATTGGCTTTCATTCAAAGTGTTTGGGACTTTGGGCTCTGGGGAGAAAGAGGTGGGGTGGTGTTCAGGTGTCGTCAGGAACTTTGTGATGCCTGGCTGACTGCCTGAGCGAAGGGAAGTAGCTCTGCATTTACCACTTGTTCCTTCATTGCATCACTCTGGTCCATCAGCCTTTTCGAAAGCCACCGACTGACTTGAATAAACGGGCACATAACTGAAAGGATGTCAGAGTGGGTTCTCGGTTCTATTTGGGGATCTGTCTGTGGTTTTGCATCAAAAAGTGACAAATAAGGAGGACTCTAGAAATTACTCCAAGACCATTGCCCCACCCCTTTCGTTTGACAGAGGACCGGAGAGGAGACAGGGATGGCCCATAGTCCCATGCCAAATTCTTGGCAGAGTGACGTACAGCCCAGGAGGAGACTCACCCCCTTCCCCAGCCCTCCTCCTTGGGCCTTTGGGTTTCCAGTCAGCCCCGTATAGCAGCTGGTACCGCAACGTTTCCTTGCTCTTTCCTATGATCCTTCTTTTCCATGAGCTTCCTGTCCTTCTTGTTAGTCTTAAGCCTCTTCTTCCTAATCGTCTTTGACAACTCGTTCTCACGTATCTCTCCCACTCCACTCCGCTGATGGACATCAGAAGCGGGGCACTAAGCCATATGTATTTTAAGGGGAGAGTGTAAACTCTTCTCAATCACGCAATTCCCCTTTGATATCGGGAGTGAGCAAGTATCATCACAAAATCTTGGGAGACCAGTTTTTCTGCCAAACTCAGGTGAAAATAACAAGGTGCAAACTCTTCCTTTCTACCGGCAGAAAGTACAGGCCATGGCCAGAACTTTTGACTAAGGGCCAGGCCACTCCAACCAGGCCCGTGAGAATGGCAGTACTTTCACCAATGGCACGAGGTGGTTTGACCCTCTCGGCAAGAACGGGGCTGTCTTCCATATCGCTCAGTGCCAGGTGCACTTGGTGAGTGGACAATAAAGCTCAAGGGTGGATTTCTGACTTGTCAAATGAAGAGATTGTGCCTTGATTGTAAGTTTCCTTCTAGCACTGACATTTAAGAAATCAGTATCCTTCCACCAAAGAAGGCCTATTATGGTCACAGAGGCACTAAGATTGTAATAATCCCCTGAGTGACTCATGGAATTCCCAGCAGCCCACTGTGAATTGACATTTTTCTGGTGCAGAGTCTATGGCATCATAAAATGTCAGAGCTGGAAGAGCATCCGTCATCCTCTACCATGAGTACATTGAGGAGTCTGGGACCTGAAGCTTGCAAGTATCCATTTACTGATTCCTTCCATAGGAATTGATGGTGCCCATGCTGTGTACCAAGCACTGTGCTAGGTCCCAGGGTATAGTAATGGAGAAGAAGAGGGATCTGTCCACACAGATGCTTCTGGGGCAAGATGCAGGGTAACAAGGAAACTAAAAAATGGACAAGATAATTGCAGTTTGTAAGAATTGCTTGAAAATTAGATAAAAAATGTAATGGATTGATTCACTTTATTCAATGGATATTGAATAACTTGGGGTGGGGGAGGGTGACTATTTGCAACTGTGACCCTTGAGATGAGCTCTGAAGCTTAAAAAGAAACCAGCTGTGGAAACCAGGGTGTAAAAAAGTAATAGGCAGAGGGAATGACATGTGCAAAGGTCCTGGGGCCTGAAAGCTTTTGGGGTAGCCAAGATGTAGAAAGGCAGCCAGTCAATGGGAATGTAATAGGGGGAAAGTAGTTTGAAGAGTGGCTGGAGGAGTTGGCTGAAACCAGATTGGCCTCATAGGCCCTTATAAGGAGTTTGGGTTTTATTCTAAGAATGGGAAGCCACCAAAAACTCTTAAGCAGTTAAGTGACACATTCTGGTTTGTATTCAAGACCCCTCTGACTGCAGGAAGGAGAATGGATTGTAGAAGAGGAAATGAGACTATTGAAATCATCCAGACCAAAAAAAATGACAAAATTAGTAACAATGGAAATGATAAGAAGTGGAAGGATTTGGGATAGGTCTAACATAGAGCCTCTAAGACTTATTGATTACTTGGCTGCATAAACTGAGGATCAGAGGAATCAAAAAAGACTTCTAGGCTTTTGAGCAACTGGATGAATGGATGTGTCATCACAGGTGTGGTAACAAATATTAAGGGTGGGTAGGATTAGAGAGATCTATTTATGGTAAAGAGAAACTGGGGTCCCAGGGGACACAAGGCTGGGGAGTGTAATAAAAATTGCAGTATTAGGGGCACCTGGGTGGCTCAGTCGGTTAAGTGTCTGCCCTCAGCTCAGGTCATGATCTCAGGGTCCTGGGATCGAGCCCCAGGTAGGGCTTCCTGCTCAGTGGGGAATCTGCTTCTCCCTCTCTACCCTCCCCACTCATCCTCCTCATCCTCTCTCTCTCTCTCTCGCTCGTGTGTGCGCGTGTGCGCATGCACTCTCTCAAATAAATGCAATCTTTAAAATATAAAAAAGAATTGCAGTATTAGCAAATATCATCTATGCCTTAAGAGAAAGTGAGACCATGAATTATTTTACAATGGTGGTATTCAGTGGGTGTGATTTGGGGCCCCAAAGGACATTTGGCAATGTCCTGAGACTCTTTTAGTTGTCATGACTTTTGGTGGGGGTGGAGATTGCAGTGTTTCCGGCATCTAGTGGATAGAGGCCAGGGATCCTGCTAGACGTCCTTCAATGTACATGACAACCCATATAACAAAGACTTTTCTGCCCCACATGTCAACAGTGCTGAGTTGGAGAACTCGACTTTATAGGTTACTTCTGGGGATTTATACAAATGAATCACTCCCAGAGAGCAGTGTCCTGGAAGGTGTCACTCCAGATGAAGTGTTAGGAAGGAACCCGGGCTTTCTTCTGTGGCAGAAGCTAATAGCATCTAGTGAGCATGAGGCTAGCAGTTTCCAGTGGTGGGGCTGGGACCCCAGGAGAGGGCTCTGAGCCCTGTGGGGCCTCCATAAGAACAGAACATTGATTGGATCGGACCAGAGAGCACTGAGTCCAGTGGGAGGCCGGACAGATGCACTGCCAAGTGAGAACTCACTCACTAAGCCAGAGGACCGATGGGGCTATGTCTGGGGCGAATCAGCGGTGTCCAGAGGAAGGGAAAGAGGCTGGGGATCCTAAGGGGCAGGAGGGTAGGGAGCAAGTACCAGTTTCCAAACTAGAGATCCTCTAGAGTCTGTTGGTTCTCATGACAGTAAAATCACCTGGGGAGATTTTAAAGGTACTAATACCTAGGCCCCACCCCCAAAGACAGTTTTTAAGTTAGTCTGGCTTAGGGCCCTAGCACTGGAATTTTAAAGCTCCCCCAGGTGTTCTGGGCTGAGAACCACTGAGCTCATCCCAGCATTGCTCACAGACGCCTCCAGAGCCAAGCAAGTAAAAGAAACAAGCGTTCGGAGGCCCCACCTCGGTGGGCAGCCAGTACTCAGCTGAAGCCCACTGTTGCCCTCTAGAGATCTGGCCTCAATGTCGCCAAATCTTCCCATTTCCTTGTTGTTGTTTTTTTAATCCTTTCAAGAAGCCTAAAATCCAGAATTTTTTTTTTTTTAATGTTAGCTCCAAATATCTTAAAATCCCATGCCAAACAGAACATGTGTGCAGAGTATGTTGAACCCTTGGGCTGTCATTTAGCAACCTCTGATCCAGTCCAGTGGTTTTCACACTTCTTTTAGCCACAGGGGTTTTTCTCCAAACAAGCTATTTTGTGGAACTGATATAGATTAAATAAATCTAAGCGGAACTTTGTGGGGAACAGAGCAGAGGCACGCTTAGCCTCTCCTTCCAGCCCTGGGCAGGTCTTGTGGTTGCTCCTGAAGAGGCTCCTCGGGTTCTGGGGAACCTCCCTGGCCCATTTATCAGATGAGGAGACGGAGGCCCTTCAGAACATAGTCCCAGAGCAGAACCAGCCCCACGGGGCCATTTGGAAGTGTGTGTGGGTGTGTGTGTGGGTGTGTGTGTGTGTGTGTGTGTGTCCACACGCGCGCGCGCACAGGCATACCATGGGGGGTTTGAAGTTGTCAGGGGGACAAAGCACACACTGCTAGCATTTAGTGGCTGGGCGCCAGGAAAGCTAAACTTCCCGTAATGTGCAGGACGCTTAATAAAGGGACATCCCATGCAAAATGCCAACAGCTTCCCCACTGGGAACACCAGATGAGGAATCAGAGACCCAGAGAGGAGAAACTGGTTGGCAAGATCGTGGCAAGCGCACACTAGAATCTTGGCCCCTGCCCACAGGCTTGGGGACTTCATCTGTACCCGTCAAGAAAGGTCACCGGCTGGGGCCAGGCTGGCCCTACTCCACAACACAGGGGAGAGAGGGATAGTTTACAAATTAAAGCCAGGTAGCCTCCTGACATGGGGCAGCTACTCCATAAAACACGAAGTGCCAGATTTTGAGAAGTGAGCCCGGGAAAGGAGATGGGGGCTGCCGGGTCTCCTCAGCCCAGGCTGGAGGCCAGCGGTCGCCCCGGGCAGGAGGCAGACCCAGGGAGCTGAGGTGTTGGGAAAAGCAGAGGCAGGGCAATCACGCAGGTTTGTTGGCCCCATCGGTCATTTAATCCCTAAGCCCCAATATGCCAGGTTCAAAAATAGGATGTGGAAGCAGGAGGGGAAAGGAGGGTGTTCCCCAGCACTCCCAGTAAAACCAAGCCAAAGGAGAGCTCATCTGCCTATTTTTGCCATCACAGTGCCACACGTCGTACAGCGTCCCCGCTTACAAAACCGCTACTGGAGAATCGCCGTCTCCAGAGGCGTCTGCGTGGCTCAGTCGCTTAAGCGTCCGACTCCTGATTTCGGCTCTGGTCATGATCTCAGGGTTCTGGGATCCAGCCCTGGCTCCCCGCTCAGCAGGGAGTCTGATTGTCTCCCTCTCCCTCTGCACTTCCCCAGCTCGTGCTCGCTTGAGCTCTCTCTCTCTCTCCCTAAAATAAATAAATTAAAAAAAAAAAAAAAAAAGAATCACCATCTCTATAACTGGCAGACAAGGACCAAATTATCCATATTTTACAGGCAAGGAGATGGAATCTCAGAGTCGTGCTTATAAGGCACCTTCCTTTTAAAGATCTGATTTTGTTTGTTTATGCTTATGTTCATCATCCTCATGAGGAAGGTCAAGGAGGGAGCCCTATTCCCGGTTTGGGGTTCAGGCCAACAGTTCTCAGACTGTGGTGGGCACCAGACTCACGAGGGAACTTGGGGAAAATACAGCAGACCCTATCCTACCTCGAGGAGCCTGGGTCCCCATCCTCTGTACTAGATTCTGACACTCACCGACACCCAGCCGGCCTAACCCAGCTCAGCGACACGAGTGCACTTTTCACAAACTTGGGTGTCACAGAGGCATCACATTTCAACATAGCTTTCCAAATGCTTCTCTCGGCTGGCGATGGAGACAAGACACCATCCAGGGCTGTGTTAGTTAGCCGGCATTTGGTGATGGAGGCGGGGGGCAGCTGATTTGTAGTATGCCCATTTCCATGGTGGGAATACTCCTACCGTGGCCAGTTTCAAACTACCGACACCACATCACTGAACATGGAGTTGAGGAAAAGATGTACACAAGCGGCACTTTTGAGACCGTGTGAACCAGCCCCAGCATACATCTTTTGTGTCTCATCTCCAAAGCCTGGGATCTTTCCCCTAAAATATCCAGAGCTAGGACATGAGACAGGCTCCTGAGGGAAACAAGGAACGTGTGTGCTATGACAACATCATTTTCAGGGGAAGAATATCAATTACCATGATTCTTAAAGAGCAAGAGACAGGACTTTGAATCACAGCTTTGTGGCTATTGGCTTTGTGATCTTGAATACGTTGCAAACCTCTCCAGGCCTCAGATTCCCCATATCTAACCCATGACTGGTAACCCAGTCTCAAAGCTAAAGGACGGAATGCATGGAAACTATGCAAGCTCATCCTCAGCACCTGGTCCTACTCAGTCACGTTTGTGTTTTCCGCTTCGAGCCCCCCTTGCATTTCAGCCCCCCTTGCATCCCGGGAAGGACCCCAACACACTTCCCATCCAGATGCCTTGCTGGGGAATCCGGGACTCGAGTAGGACAATCACTCTGCTCAGCGAACCACAGCCACTTGGCATGGAAGCCATCCTGTGTCCCTTGACTTAAAAGGTTGGGAAATCTTTTAGATTAGCCTTCCCTCCCCAGAGTACACACAAGCTGGTTTCCAGGGAGCGACCTAGAAGCCAAACGGTGGAAATTCTGCACATGGGCGCCGCAGTGATCTGGCACAGTGGCTGTCTGCGTGCGGGCTCTGACAGAGAAGAGACCCAGAGGCGTTTCGCTTAAGCAGCCTGGGCTTCAGACTCAGGCTGGCCTGGCAGCAGGCCGCTTTCACCTTTTCTGCCGCAGATGACGGAAACACTGAAGCTATGGATTGTCTCTGCATCCTCTTTCCTTCACACCAACTAACGTGTTGTTCGTTTCTCTTGGCGGGCTCAATTTCCCACATGTTCTCCCAAGCTCTTCCTCTCAGCTCCCCAGGGCTTCCCACAGCAGACCTGCGTGCCTGGGCGGCGAGCAGGCCGCGGCAGGGCAGACCGACCGGATGCGCCTCTGGCTGTGTTTATCAGCCCCGGCTCCCCGCTCCCGGCTCCGGGCTGGAGCAGAGCGCCCGGCTGGTCAGGTGGCCCGGGCCTGCCTGCGCCCTGCCCATCAGGCCTGGGGACCTGGAACCTTCCTTGCTCCAGCGCTGCCACTAACTTACTGTGTGAGACCCGGCCAAAGACCTCTCCCTCCATCCTTCTCAGTTCCTCTTCTCTGAAAATAACAGTCATAGTACCTTTGTTCCATTTGCAGCACTTTGCATCGTTCCGCGGTCCCTTTACCTGGGGCTTCCCGTTTAATCCCATACAAGCTATGGCCGCAGGAGGTACCCGCGCGGGTCAGCTGGGACCCCAGGTCTGGGACTTTTGGCCCCACCCCCTTGCTGGCCCTTTCATTAGTGAGAGGAGGCTGGGCTGTGACATCAGCTCTGGCTCTGTCCTGCTGTGTGGGACCTGCTTCAGGGGCCTGGCCTCCCACCCTCATGCCCCACCGCCCCTCTCTTCCTATGGAAGTCGCTCCGTTCCCTGAGAGCCCTGGGTGTGGCCAGGCACCACGCACAGCTTGCTTGTGAGCCTCACAGAGCAACCCAAGTGTGAGGGGGAAGACATTCACTCCTTAAACACTCCCTCTAAATCCTGGCTGGAAGAGGCTCTGCGAATTTTCCTGCTCTTCTCTATTTGTCTCCCCACCACCCCCCTCCTTTATCTGTACACCTGCGTCCTGCCACCAAGTACTCCTTTCGGACATGGCATGTATTTGGTGGTTTTTCTTTCTTTCTTCCTTTCCAGTTCTTTCTGACAGAAGGGTCAAGCAGATCATAAAGTATTTGTGGAATCCATCGGTTCCACAGACAGCTTGGCCCATTTCACTGTTGCCAGGAAAGTAAAGATGATGGCATTTAGAAGCCAGACAACCATTTATTAGGTGATGGAATTTTCTAGCATATTCTAGAATGTTCCCAACCCTCTCCCTGCCTTTTCCACCAACCAAAGTCTTCCTGATCTCTCCAGTTGGAATGAATTTCTCTTTCTTAAATGCAAATCCCACCTTACATCTCAGTGGCCACGCTTCTACTTACCGCTTCATCATTTTCTATGCCACTTCTCTGGTTCTTTTCATAGATTGTAAAGTCTTTCAGTATAAAGACCATTTCTTAATCACACTACTGCCATCACCCAATACCTAATAATAATAATAAAAATAATAATAATTAGTAATAATAATAGCAGCTTCTGTTTATCAAGTACTTACTCCGTGTCAGAGACTGTTCAAAAAATATCTTCTTTAATCTGTGTCAGACATTGAGATAAGTAGCTCTTGTCATTTAAGTAACTTTCCAAGGGATCTATAGAAGTAAGAGAAGGAGATAGGATTTCCAGCCTGGGTTTGTCTTATTCTCTAATTCCGGAGCTGCTGTTCCCAGCTCGTTTGATTTCCTTCCGAGCACAGTGGCTGGGAGAACAGGCCCTCCACGAGGGAATTCCACATTTCCCTTACTAAGAGTCCGTGCTGTCCAAACAGAAAGAACACTTGCAAGGTCATCTCCTTCACAATCTCATTTCACCCATGAGAGGCTTAAAGCCAAAGAGGGGAAAGTGAGTCAATGTTGGTGGCCTGGCCGGTTGGTGGTACAGAACAAAGGCCAGCCCCGCGTCATTTCACCACTGCCTACAACCTCTCAGCCTCTCACTTTCCTAAAGAGCTGCTCGGTCCTGGAAAGTTTAGGCAGGAAGAGGGTGTGGGCCTGAATGTATGGCATGCTTCAGAATCACGCTCTATAGGACACCAGGGACACCCCAGTTTCCCTGAAGCTTTACTTTCCTAAAGAGTTGTGCGTAGATCAAATGTTTAATTTCTCATTCCAGTAAATAGGCCTCCGGTGGGTGAGTCAGTTTGGCTCACTGCTGGGAGTCTGGGCCATGGCTTTGTCTTTATGCTGGCTGTCGGTACTGTAAGTCTGTGGCTTTAAGACACAGCACGTGATATGTACACACACATACAGTGCACATTGTTGAGCCCATACACATACAGTAACTATATACATATACACCTGCGTATGTATGTATGTATATATATTTTATACATACGCAAAATCTCATGAAATCTTTTTCTTTCATCATAGTCTGCTTTCCCTGGTTACCATTTAGTCCATTATTGACATTTCGTACCAGATAATTCTTTGTAATGGGGGCTGGCCTGTGCATTGTAGAATATTTAGCAGCCTCTCTGGCCTCTACCCACTCGATGCCAATACTACCTTCCTGCCCACCAATGTGACAACCCGGAAATGTTTCCAGACATTGCCTAATGTCCCCTGGAAGGAAAATGTCCTCCAGTTGAGAACCATGATTTATCCTCATGTCTCCCTTAGTCCTCTGGTTGACGAGGGGATGCTCATTGGTGAAGGGAGCAAATATCCAAAAGTCCAGCTAGGATCAATACCGTAAGGATGGCTCTGACCTGAGATTTGAAACCATTCTCAGGGCTTCCACGTATGGCCTGCTTCCTCTGCGGCCAACAGGAGCTAAGTGATTTAGATCACTTCCACCTCACAAGAACCCGCAGGGCAGCATCATTGTGTCCATGCTCCAGGTGAGAAAACTGAGGCTCACTGGGGCTTGTGTAAAACATTGCCCAACTGACAAGGGGTGGAGAGAATGTGCTCCTCACCTTCATGTGAGCAGTTCTGAATCCGGTGGGCCAGTTCCCACTGGGAGTGTGCTGTGACTTCCCCAGTACATGGGGCAGAAATAAAGGTTGAGGACCGCTGCTCTGGTTCTGGCCCTCACTGGTTGATTGTCCTAGAATCACCAAATATAAGCATTAGAAGAGGTCATCAGGATAATCTAACCCAGGATAATCTAACATGAATCTGATCATTGCATAAAGAAACATGTGGTACAACCACAGTGAGTGCTCTGATGGAAGGCACATACGACTGGGGAAGAGACCTGACCCGGACTCCGGAGACACCTGCCCAGGGAGTGGATGAGTAAGGGCTAGTGGGTAGAGAAAGCAGGCAACTTGACCCAGGTGGGCTCTGCAGCGGGATTTCTTAGGGTTGGTGGAAACTCAGAAAAGAACACAGGATATAGGGACGTGGAAGTCCTCGAGGGGTGGGCCGAGGGTCATGAGGAGTGACCGTCATAAGATCACAGAACGCCATCCAATCCCATCCCTCAATGTGTAGAGGAGGAAACAGACGCAGAGAAGTCACTTGTTCCAGGACCCACAGCTAGGGGATGGCAGAGTGGCACGAGAACTCGGACATCCTGCCTCTAGAACAATATTTCCAGCGGCCCTGCCACCACCTCCACGTTCCCCAGCCTTGACCCTCCTTTCCCTCCAGAAGGGGTCCCCCAACTCTTAGGGCTTCCCACTTTGTCAAGAGTAGTGAAAACGCAGTCCTCAGTCCACATGCCTGCTGAATGCTGAGCATGGGTCCCTGCCGTAGGACCTGGCACCCCCCCCAAAAAAGGGGAATCCAAGCTTGGACTTAAGTATCGGCTCAGCAACCAGGAACCCCAAAATAACCTCATGACCATAGAGGCAGAAGTTACAACATAGTCTACAGACCGGATCTGACTCATAGTTGTGTTTTGTTTGCCCACACAATGTTCTCAGATGTTTTTGAAATGTATGGCCACCACTTGAAAATCAGATTTCATATAAACATTCAGGTCTCTAGCCTGCGGTCCTGCATGAGGACCATTACCTGGAGCTGCTGCTTATCCCTCCTCGCACTCCCCAGGTGCCCACCCACCACTCTGTTCTGCCCGCCCGCTCGGCCTACAGCACAGCGGAACTGCCGTGGGGCCCACCCGCCCCGTGCGGCCCCACAACAATCCTTTAAAGATCTGCAGGCAGTGACCTTGGAGTGGACCAGAGAGTCGTCTGTGTGCAAGCAGGCCAATGCCAGTTCCTTCCGCTGTGGCTCCTCTGATTCGATCTCCAGCCTCCCACCTGTCCCACCACCCTCTTCCGGGCCTCAGTCCCCTAGGTCCGTGTCGTCCTTACAGGCATGCATTCAGAAGTCAGAACAATGCTCCCCGCAGGGGCTGGTGGGGGCTGACCTGGGCAGAGGAGTTAAAGAAAGTTCTTTATAGGCTACACCCTTGGTTTTCACCCTGGCAAGCTGACCAGCAAGCACAATGCCAACCCAAATTGAAAGAAGCCTCCTAACATACAAAACTGACTTTCTCTTCTGACTCCAGCTACACAGAATAAACCCCTGGAGGAAGACATCAGATCATTTCCTGAGACTCTACACAGGCAAACCTGGAACAATGTGGGAGGAATGACAAGCATCTTGAAACATTTTTTGATTTATAAGTATAAACAGTGAGAAGAGTCTAAGGAAAATACTTGTAAAAGCCCTTGTAAAATGACAGGGCTCCTTTGGCCCTCTGAGGTGAAATCCGCACGGGTAGAAAACAAGAAAACAAATGGGGCTATCAGAAAAAGCCCTGGCCTGCGAGTCGGCTGCCCCGGGACGTCCCTGGCATCTGCTTCTGCCTACCCCGAGCCCTTAGGTAGGATGCTTAAACCCGCTGGGCCGTAGGTGCCTGGACGAGTGAGAGTGTCAAATCAGATTGGAGGGTCCACAAACTAGGACAGTATGTCCAAAACGCCCACTTGCAGGGGCGCCTGGGTGGCTCAGTCGGTTAAGCGTCTGCCTTCGGCTCAGGTCATGATCCCAGGGTCCTGGGAGCCTGCTTCTCCCTCTGTCTCTGCTGCCTCCCCTGCTTGGGCTCATTCTCTCTCTTGGCCAAATAAATAAGTAAAATCTTAAAAAAAAAAAAAAAAAGTCCACTTGTGTTCAGCATCTTCCAGGCTTTTCTCCAGCTCGGGCCCCTGGAACCACTGCTCATTTATGTAACACTCCCTTTAAAATTGTCTTCAATTCTGGTCACATTTTTTTTTAGTGTAGCCTCATCCCCCAAACATTGCCAAGACCACAGATTTAATGCGTTAATTATGATTTGGGTACATATTAAAGTAAGTACTCGAGGATTAAAATGCTAAATGATCTTTCTCCACATACCACTTAAAATCATCCTGTTTGCTTACAGCTTGGGGTTCATGAATGGGTTTCAGGAAGCCTCTGAATACCCTAAAACCGGACACTAAGCTGTGTGTGGGAGAGGGGGGATTTTTGTGGTGAGAAATTAGATAAGTTTGCTCTGATTCTCAGAGATCCGTCTGTTCTATACAGATGCTGAGAACCCCTGCCTCCAGACCCTGTCAGATCTTTCTTGAGAAGGGATGGGGCAAAAGGACTGCACTTTCTAAATACCCTGCCTGGGGCTCTCTTCAGCGAAATTTCCTGCCATCCTCCTTTCTAAATGTCTTCTAATTGACTAAAGAAGTACCTTGAGGTCACTTGGTGGGGTGGGAGAGGGATGGGCTTCTCTGGGACCTGACCGAGCCTGGGAACTTGACAGGGCACGGCCTGGGGCTGGCTCCCTTGACATCCCGGCGGAGGAGGAGTCTCGGAGGTGCTGGAATGACAGAATCCTGAGGAAAGAAGGGCTTTGTTTAAAGTGACTTCGTAAACACTTGGCAAACTCCCCCAACACAGAATCCCTCGGAGCACAGCGCAAGCAGATCCTCACTTTTTCTGGGGAAGACTCAGAAACTCAGCTCTGCAGGATGGTTGCAAGGAGAGGGGCAAGAATTATAAACGCTCTCCCTCCAGCAACTGCGTTGCCTAGCGGAGCTCCCTGCTATTTCTCCACCTGCTTGTTTTGCAGCTTGCTGAATCCCCATATGTCTGACCTGAATTCTTCCATGGCTTGGATGGTCTCTGGCTATCACACCACGGGAAAAGACCCACGGCTTTCTCGGGTCCTGAAAGTGATGGCGGCTACTTCATAATTGGGAACACACCAGCTCTAAATGCATGGTTAGCCTTGATCCTAACTGAACAAGGGGGGTTCCTGGAGAAGGGCTAGTGGACATGCAGTCCACAAGGAATGAATGAATGACGCCGCAGGTAAGGATGGACATGGCCATCAAGGAAAACTTCACAGTAGAACTGATATTTGAACAAGGCCTTGGGTCAGGTGTAATTTTAACAGCGAGTTGTCCATGCAATGATGTGGTTAAACACAGGGGCTCTGGAGTCTGGGGTCTGATTGGGTTTGAATTCTGACACTCCCGTGTGCTTGGTGTGCCCTTGTGCAAATGTCCTAACCCCTCTGAGCCTCAGTGTCCTTACCAACAAAATAAGGATCGGGACTGTGCACGAGCCTCAGATGAGAAAACCACACAGCACACCTCGCACGGAGCCTGTGCACGTGTTCCCTGGTAATCCTCATCAGCACCAGCATCAGGGAGGACGGTGGCGTGGGACATTCCACAGCTGGGACTTGAGGGAGTGGGGCATGGAGGGGGCAGCCAATTTGCCTGTGATTTCCAAAGCACTGCCAGCACCCTGAGCTACTCTCCGCTAAAGCTTGCAATCCCACCCACAGACTTGGGACTTCACTGGAGAAGGAAAGGTCCATCTTCCTGCATCTCAGCAGGCTCTGTTCTGGCTGCACAGCCTCGTGGGCCAGCGCTGCATGTCCTCCTCCAACAGTGGCACCTTTGGCGGGAGGACAGAGCCTCCAGGGTCCGGCCACTTGGTGCTCCTGCGTCCACAGACGCTAATCCTTGTCGGGGCTGCTGCGTTGCCCTGGGAGAGAGAGAAACAAGAAGCCCAGCAGCCACAGTGTGGGTCCACATCAAAGAGGGAGTCAGGATGCAGGGGGAACCATGGAATAGCCAAAGGCTTTTCCTGAACTTTTGCTCCTGGGCAGGTCCAGCTGGGTCTGCACATCCCAGGAGCATGCGTCCCTTGATGTCTGGTGGGCCCCGTTCGCTCTTCACGTGTTTTGATCATGTCCTGTGAATCAGACTCAGTGGCTTTCTATTTTCTTCATGGCACTGATAGTATGTCCAGGGAGCGAGTATTGTATCTCTTATATGGGGACGGTGCCTGCCCATAGTAAGCACTCAGGAAGGACTTGCCGGAAGTTGGAAGAATGCATGAATGAGGATCCACAGTGCCTGGCATGTAATAGATGTCCCATAAACAGGTGTCACATGGTGAGATGTGGCTAAGGAACTGAGAGGCGAAGAGTTTGTTCAGGGAAGCCTTCCTAGAGGTGGCTTTTGAGCTCGACCTTAAAAGATCGAGTGGAATTCCACAAGGAAGGCTGAGCAGCAGAGCATTCCAAACAGAAGGGACAGGCATCTAGACACGGAGAGCCCTGGGAACATTTGAGAAGTTGGGAAGAGGCAGATTTGGCTAACTGGAAACATAAAGGGCTGGAAATGTAAAGAGGATTATAGAAAGCTATGCCTGGAGAAATTTCCCCAACTTCGTAGAGCATCTCAAAGGCTATGCCAAAGAAGAAGAGCCTGCCTCCACCAGGCAGTGGATGGCCAGTATAAGGAGGGGGTGATGGGGTCTAACCAATGCTTTAAGAAGATTAATAAGGCAATGCCTCGAAGACTGGATTTGAGGTGGGAGGAAGACAGAAAGCAAAGGTCTGAAACCAGAAATGCGGAGAACGTATGAACAGGATTTGGTGTCTGGTTGGATGTTGATTGAAAACAATGATCAGGGAAGGGGAGAGGCGGTGATGAAGTCTAAGTGCTCGCATGGCTCATGAAAGGGAGGGATAGCCACTGCAGCATGAGCAGAGAAGTCAGGAAGAACGGATGGGGTTAAGAGTCTGGAAAGGAGACTAAAGCAAAGTCAACTCTGGTCTGTTACATTCCTCGTTTGGTGAATACCTACAGACAGGCAAGCAGCAAAATCCCTCTGGCTATTGGAAACAGAGACTAAAACTCCAAATGTATAGAAAAGGATTGGAGAAATTTTGAGGGTTACCTTCCTGAAAGTTCTGTCCAGGAATAGAGTCTACCCACACCTTGGAATCAGCATAGTTTCTAGAGTTGAGAAAATCTGACTTCTAATCCTGGCTCTGCTCCTTCTTACGTGTGTGACCTTGGACAAATCTCTGAACTCACATGAGCCTCTACTTTCGATCTGTAAAATGGAATGATAATAAATCGACCTCACAGGGCTTTAGGGAGAAGCAAATAGCATACTTATGGGAAGTCCCTCGCATGGTGTCTACCAGCAGTGGGATACTCACTCTACATCAACAATTATCAATATTCTTTTATTATTTTAATTCAGACAGAGGTTGCAGATACAAATGCCTACAGGTGCTCAACTGGAAAGAGAAACGAATTAAGCCTAAAAGGAACAGTGACTCTTCACCTTTGGCAGACTCCTGCCACGTGGGAATGGCGATCTAGGTTGCCAGATGTGCAAGTTTTCAAGAGAAGTCAGAAATCTAAACTTTGGGGGGCTGACATTTGCCATTTAAAAATTTAAATTTAAATTACAAAACAATGTGTGGCATCCCACACTGCATGGACCAAACAAAACACGCCTATGGGGTCGGTGCAACCCAAGGGCCGCCATTTGAATTAAGAGAGGTTTCCAGCATGATGCAGAGATCCCGCGCACCTCTTTGGAAGATAGAGGTGCCACGTCTTCCTCCTCCTGAGATATTGGGCCTCCACCTCTCCCACATGTAAAATCGACAAGCAGGGGCGCCTGGGTGGCTCAGTTGGTTGGACGACTGCCTTCAAGCTCAGGTCATGATCCTGGAGTCCCAGGATCGAGTCCCGCATTGGGCTCCCTGCTCAGCGGGGAGTCTGCTTCTCCCTCTGACCCTCCCGCCTCTCATGTGCTCTCTCTCTCTCTCTTGTTCTCTCTCTCTCAAATAAAATAAAATCTTGGAAAAAAAAATCGACAAGCTTGCAAAGGATGGCTCAATCCTGCCCAGCTCTACACTTCTGAGATCTTGAGGACCTTGGAGTCTGGCCTTGACCATGTTGAGGAGATGAGCCCTGGGAGGGGTCCATGGCTGGGCCAGCTGCCGGGGAGCCCAGGCCTGGCTGCAGGGCTGCAGTGGGCAGAACCCTGTGGTTATTTACCTACAGTAGAAAAAGACAAGCAGGAGAGGTGGTAAGTCTGGCTGGAGAGAGGCAGACAAGCAGGCTATCTGACCTGACTAGTTAAACTACTTTACTAAGAACTACAACCAAACTGAATCTGCATGTGATTCCGCGTGTGTACGCACGCAAGCCTGCCCTCACTGGGGAGGCTCTAGGAGACAGAGGAAAACAGGCCTGAGTGTATATCGGCTTCATCTGTTTGCTTTTCTCAAGTTTGTTCCTGCGTGAACGGACCTTCCTAATCCTTGTACTCACAGAGGAGGAAATATCAGCTACAGCTGCATTTCCAGAAGACTTCACAGCACTCCCTCCCCAGCACCCCTGGCCTCCACGTCCCAGGGCTAGGATATGTAGCCAGGTCTCTGGTTTCTCGAACTCGGAGTGGAAATGTAGAGAATCCTATAGGCCAGCCTGAGTAGTAAGAGCCACCAGCAAGTTCAGACCCTCTTGCCAAGGGATAGCTGGCCATTCCCGGGCTCCGATTCCAAGAAGGGGCAGGTCAATGCATGCCCAGCAGGGATAGGGGAAACCCTGCCGTTGTCCCGGCAGACCAAGGAGGGGATGCTGGGAAGGCAGGGTCACCTTTCAGCGAGGTACTTGGTTAGCCCAAGGTGAAGATTTGGTTTCCTCTGCTTTGCTGGGATATTTGACTTCGATCCCTGATAACTTTCTACCTCTGAGCAGATGTATCCTGTAGCTCAATGACCCACGACATTTTAGAAAATGAGATTCACTATCTTTCTTAGCAGCAGAATGCTTTCTTTAAATGATGTCTAAACCCCAATGTATAAAATGTATTTTTGAAGGAGTGATTAACATGTTCCTTCATCAGACTGAATCTTTATTCTTTGGTGGCAAAGATGTTATTATTTTCAAAATCTCAGAAGTAGCTGTAGGAAACCTGAGGCTTCTTCGGAGCATGGTGGTAAAACCACTGACAAAGGCCACTCTTCCTGGGACGTCAGGATCCTGAGTGATCACAGCTGGTTGCCTCATCTTTCACAAAGTGAAACAAAGCCATAAGGCCACTGCCATCGTGTTTCACAAAGTGAGGTCAAGACAACAAAAAGACATTGAAGCAGGTCCCAGCATTTGACTGATGAAGTTGGAATAGGAGGGAACCAGCATCATGTGTTGGAGAGAGAAAGGGTGATGCAGAAAACAATCTGGGTCCTGTGTTCTAGGTTGGGCTCTGGAGAGTTTGGGCTCTAGTCTTTGGAGAGTTAGCTCTCGCTGTGTGCCAGTGGAGAGGCCCCTTCTTGCCTGCACACTCCAATCCCCTGTCCGTGGGAGTCATTTCCCCGGGGGTCTAGGCTGGGGCTGCCGCTCGGTGTGGTTGGCACAGAATGTTGCCGGGTCGCAAAGCTATACAGGGATGCTCAGTGCACCCCAGAATGGACCCTGCCCCCTCCATACCCCTGAATGTACGTATGTTACTAAGTTCTGAAGGGTGCTTTCAGACCAAGTGATGCAAATGAACTCTTGGAAGGTTTCCAGGGGTTCCATGGGGGGGGCAGAAGAGCAATGAAGGAGGCCACAGCTTAGGAGCCCCAGAGTCAGACCTAGCCTTCAGTCCTAACTCTATCAACGACCCGCTGAGTGAACCTGGGCAAGCCACTTAAGCCACTTAGCCTCTTGCTGCCACCATCTATAAAATGGGAACAGCATGGTGTCTCCCTGGAAGGGCTGATGGTTTACAGTATGAGGTTGCATAGGGTGGAAGGCCTGATCGCACCCGTACCTGGATTCAGGTCCCTCCTCTTCCACGAATAAGCAGAATGACTGTAAACCTCAGTGTTCTGATTTGTCAAACAGGAATAACGATTAAATCAGACAATGCTTGTAAGACACTTTTCTCAGCACTGTGCTTGGAATATGGTAAACATCCAGAAAAAAATGATATGACCAGCTGTGAGAAAAATTGAAGGGAATAGTTCCAGCTGTAGATGGAGGAGGGGGGAAGGGTAGATGATGCTCTGGAGGAGGACTGGCGGCCAAGCCCCGCTTCCCGGGTAACCACCAGAAAGGCTCTTCCTCTTTCTGGGCCGCCATCTCTCCATCTGAATGAGGAGGATGTGGGACTCCATAATCGGATGCTAATAGTCTCTGGTTCTGTGGTGTACTTAGCTTCTAGGTGCAGCCCCATGGAAGGATCTGGGAGTCAGAGTCCAGGGTCCCAGCTCAAATGCCTTTAGGATCAGGCACACATCAGGCCTAAGTTAAGTGAGCCATCTTAAGTTGTGTTGTTTTCAAGACAATCACAAAGTTGACCTATGAAGCATGAAGGAATATTCTCTACCTCCACCAAGAAACGTGTTCACTCCCATTTTTCTGGAGCGACTGACACAGTCTCAAATTTGGAGAGACTAGAGGCAAGGGGGATCCTGTAGTAGGAGGGGCACCCAGGCCCCGTCTAAAGGTGGCATCTGCTCTTCAGTAACAGTCAATTGTTGCCAAACAGAATGAAGGCTCAGTGCTACTAGATCTTCCAGATTTTCGAGGAAAGCCAGAAATCAGCTTTTGTGTGCATGTGAAATCTTCTGATCATGAGGTTGGCACATCATTCAAAATCTCTAAAAAGTAATACTTCTGCAATCTGCAAATTAAGCTCATGGATGGTATTTTGCAATCTCCGGTGTAATTAGTTCCTAAAACATATCAGCAGGTGTTGGCAGCTGTGACCCAGTACTCCCCATCTCCATTCCCCCAGTGGAACAGAGGTTTACTCTCCGTGGGATGCATGGTATCTACATTTGGTAGAACCTGAGATGAATGTCTGACCCAAAAGCAGCTGTCCATGACCATTGTTTTCAGACTTCAGGATCCATAAAAATCACTTGGGAATAAAACCACCCAAGGAGTTTGGGTACATTCCATCCCTAGGTGCCACTCATAGAAATTCTGATTCACCAGATTTGAGGTGGGTCTCAGGAATCTGCCCGGTGGTTCCTAGGCCTCTCTTTGGGAAACTGGTCTCAGGCCTAGCAAGGGGCTGGTGAAGTGATGATTGAAGGAGTCCTGGCTGATGTGGGTGCTTGGTACTAGGAGGATGGCCAGCTAAGCCAACTGAAGCACCTGAAGTGACCTAGACTGAGGAGGGTTATTTGCCCCTTCCAGGGAGCATGGACAGAGACCCACTCATGATATTCATTTACCAGAAGTTTATTTTAAGAATTCACAGAAAAGTAAAGAAGATAAGAAACCATCTGAGCCACAGAGCCAAACCCCATCGAGGCCAGAATATTGTTCACTAGACAGTTTTTCACACTGAGTGACTGGATTATCTCATGTGTCCATAAGCCGTGGGCATCTGTCTCTGCCCCCTCTGATTATGAGCACCATTCAGTGCCTTCACCCTATCTTACAGCTCTCCAAGAGACAAGGTCTGACAGGTTTAGTGAGTCCCCTGCCTGTTGGTCAGAGCATTCACACCACAGCTGCCAACCAGCCCATAGATGGTAGTCTTTGGGTCAAGCTACCATTCTGAATTACATCACCTGTGGCCAGAGTGTCAAGGTCAGGTGATGCTAAGCATGGTCAACCTATGTGTCAGGAGCCTCCCGGAAAAAGGCTGGGGGCCAGTAGGCTCCTTGTCTGGTCTACCCGCTATGACAATGGAGGTGAAGAAAGTAACCAAAATGGCCAAAGACATAGAGGCTCCCACAGGAGCACTCTGCCTTGGCTGGCGGCAGATGTTACACCCAAAGATCTGACTGGCCTGTCGCGTGAGGGGCCAGGCTCTGGAATCCCCCAGTCTGGGTTCTTATTCCAGCTCCACCATTCTCTGGCTGTGTGAACTTGGGCCAGTTATTCAACCTCTCTGAACGTGGGCTTTCTGGTGTTTCAATAAGAATGATTATAATAACGCTTCACAAAAGGGTTGTGAGTGTTCAATGAAATCCTGGGTAGAAAGCCTTTAGCACAGAGGCTGGCGTAGAGGAAAAGATAATATTTAGTTTAAAAGAAAAAAAAAGAAAAGAAATCTACAGAGAGTTTCCCTTCTTAGAAAATGTCCTCAGAGAAGAACAGAACAACATTGCAGGAGGAAACCAGAGTTCTGGAGAAACATGTGCTATTATTGTTATTCTCCAAGGATAGAAGAGAACTGTGGACCAACGGTGCTGTGGGCTGTGGTGTAGGGTGGGGGGGATGGAGAAAGAGCACTGCATCAGTAGGACACCTGGGTATGGGCCCCACTATGCCATTTTTGTAACTAACCCCGTGACCTGCCAGGAACCAGGTTGTTCCTGGGCCAGAGCCTTACATTCTCCATCTCCAAGATGAAGGGGTTTGGGCCATCTGAGCTCAGAGGGCACTTCCAACTCTGAAGCTCTGGAATCCTGTGAGGATCAAGAATGGCAGAAGAAGAAGAAACAAAGACCCAGTCAGCTAACCTTAGATTCTAGAATGGCTGTTTGGGGAGGGCTTTTTAAGGGAAGTTTTCCACGAAAGGTAACTTTAGGCAGAAGTAACGGTGAGATTTGCTGGGATAAGAAGGGTTTAATGGGACCTAAGAAAGGTCTTCAGGAATGTGGAGGAGGATATCACAGGGAAGCAGAATGAAGCTGGTCCTGTGCGATCCAGTGGTGGAAGGCATTTTTGGGGTGACCATTCTGGCAAGTAGAGGTGTCTTCCCCAGATGGCTTCATGGCACATTCTCTCGATTCCTTCAGGTGTCCTACCTTCGTTCAGGTCAAATATCACCTCCTCTGCCCTCTCCTCCGACCCTAGTTCTAACTAAGCGCATCTCTAATTATGCAATCTAAACCGTCCTTCTGCCATGCTCTAGGCCCTTCGCCTACACTGTGGCTCCACACACAGCCCGACATCACGTTATAGATTCTCTCACTTCCCTATTTATGTATTGTCAGCCCCACCGAGAACTTGTTTCCTTCTGTCACTGCTGAGCTCTAAAAACAGGACTTTGAACATAACTGATTCTCAATATTTGTGGACAGAAGAAGAAGGAGGAGGAGGGGGAGGAGGGAGAGGAGGATGGGGAAGAGGAGGGAGGGGGAGGAGGTCCTATAATATAATGCTGCCTTTTGTCCTAGGGAACAAAACCTGAAGTTGAAGAATTAATTCCTAATTGTTAAAATTCTGAACTCAGCCTGCTAAGGAGCTGGGGGACCAGGCAATCTTCCCCTTATTCCTGGAAAGGTTTTCCTACACAGAGCCTCCTATGGAAGGCGAGGGGGACACTGCCCTGGGGCAGGAGACCAGCAAGAATGCTGAGTTGAGAACAGGCATTCCATCTGGAGCGGACCCTGACTCGGAAAGGATCCCCCCTTTATTCTGGAGGCTGTTTGCTGGCCTGGCCTTGCATGGGGCTTTGAAGGCTTGGACGTTCAGGAACTGTCCTGAAATTTCCCCTCTTCCGCATCCAGGAGGCCAGTTAACTTTCAGGAACTGTTGATTGTCAGGGAATATAAACAAAAGAACAAAGGCAAAATCAACTCATTGAAAGGGAAAGAATCTCAGAGTGAACCGCACATAAAGCCCACTTGGAATTTAAACCCCCGTAGCGGTATGCAGAAGGAACACTATCACGAACCCCAGGAGAAGTCCTGAGAAGCCAAAGAAATTCCATCCTGGTTCTCAGCCCCTGTTCGCAAGAATTTTGGAGAAGGAGCACAGCTCCCCAGAGCTTGAGCTTCTCCTTGCAAAGAGCCTTGGCTACCAGTAGCCAACAGAGCACCTCTGTTTGCTCCAAAACAGGAGAGGGAGACACCAGGCAGGCTTGCTTTTATTTATCTAAATACTGTCTCTTTTCTGAGAGTGTTGTGAATCATCGGGGGGTCTGGGGGCCAACATGGCATTTTTACCAACTGTGTGACTTTTGGCAAGTTCCTTCTCTGTGGGACTCAGTTTCTCCTTCTATAGAAACAGAGATCCGGGCTACATTTGGGCACCTTTCTCTCTGTTCCTTCGAATCTCCTTGTCAGTGGCCTCAAAGAGTTCAGTGTATTTTTCCAGCCTGTTTTCTCCCCCACCCCTCCGTGCCTCCTCTTCTGTTGGCAGATAAACTGTTTCTGGTTTCATGTAAATTGCACTCCCCACACCAAATGGGGAGCCCCTTTGAGTCTCCGTCACAGACCCCAAAGTGAGGAGGGCTCACTCTCACTGCTGCTCAGAGCAGTGCCTGGACCTCGGCTCACTTTCCCTTATGGCACCAGGGCCAATGGGCCCGCCCTTCCTTTCTCTCTCTCTCTCTCCAGAAGCAAAGGCACCACTGCCAAGTTCCCCTCCAAGGCATGTGACAGCAGGACACCCCAAAGGGGAAAAGCTGCCAGAAAAGGCCTTGGGTCCTTGGCATTGGGTGAGAAGGTGGAGCTCGCCCAGTTGTATGACTCTGGGGTTACAAAGGGATCCTTCTCTGCTAGACAGAGTCAACTTCCTTACCTATAGAATGGAAATAAGAACTCTCACCAGCCAACTCAGAGGGCCTTTGTGAGAACCAGATGGGAAAATAGATTTGGAGGAAACCTTTGAATTGCTACTTAAACCCTTGGGTCCAAGATTCTCAGTCACTACTCTGACCTCCTGCCCCTCTGACGTGTTGTTTCTTCACTTGGCCCATCCTGTTAGCCTCTCCAGCAATAACAAAGCAGTTCAGAGCATGGGCTCTGGAGTCAGACTGACGGGAGTTTCATGTTGACTCTCTTACTTCCCAGCTGTGTGTTCTTCAGCAAGTGAACTCACCTCTCTGATCCTCCGTTTCCTCATCTGAAAGTGGGATAAAACAGAACCTACCTCAAGGGTTGCCAGGGGATGATGTATGAAGAGCATCTAAAGCAGCACCTAAGATATGTTAGTCCCTGTTATTATTAGCGTTACCTCCTTGAAAACCCCCAACCTGTTGGTGGCAGCCCAGCCACCATTGATGGGATCAGTGTAAGACTCAACTAATGGAACCGGTAGTCATCCTGAAAACAGTCAGTTCTCAAGGTGTGTCCACAGACCTTTGGAAGTCCTTGAGATCCTTTCAAGGGATCCACAAAGCCAAAACTAGTTGCAAGCTACTACGGTGTCTTTTGCACATTTACACCGATGGTACAAAAGTAATGGTGGGTCAAACTGCTGAGACTCAGGATCCAGGTGGTGGCACCCAGCTGTGCGATTCATCATTGCACTCTTCACCGTACGCAGCACCTACCAGAAAGAAAGAAAGAAAGAAAGAAAGAAAGAAAAAGAAAGAAAAAGCCTGTTTCATTTAACACTGTATTTTATTAAGCAGTAAACATCGTTAATTTTATTAACTCTGGACCCTTGAGTATACTTCTTGGTAATGTTCTGGGTGATAAAATCCAGACAGGCATAAAGTACTTCTGCAGGGCCCTGCAGTGTGATGGTTGTCTGGAGGAAAAACACACCAGCAGTTGCGGGTTTGCAATAAGAATGAGCCACCTTTGTCATGAAAACACATTTTTACTTGAAAGAATGACTGACTGACCAACAAGCCATGTTATTCAGATGTGGATATTTGGCAGACATTTTCTCAAAAATAAATGAAGTGAGCCTGTTATTTCAAGGAAAATCACTAGAAATGTTTGCTGCCAATGGTAATATTCAAGTTTCAAGTGAATTTTGAAAGATTTATATCTGCTACCATAAGCTTGTTAGCTTCCCAATACCTAAAGATTGATGGGTATGTTAATGAATGTGATTATTTGGGGTACTATAGAATGAAATGTGTCAACATTTAGAAGATCAGCATAACTCAGTGAATTAGTATTTTCCCAACGACCAGTGCATGAAGTTAAAAAACCATGCATGGGTTAAAGATCCACTTAAATAAAGTGTAAGTTAGACCAATGGATTCTATGTAATAAAATATGAAAAGTTTATTGATAGGCCTCCAGATTCCACACTGCAACTAACCTTTTAGAAACTACCACTTGTCAAG
Organism: Phoca vitulina; assembly: GCF_004348235.1. Classification (NCBI taxonomy): domain Eukaryota; kingdom Metazoa; phylum Chordata; class Mammalia; order Carnivora; family Phocidae; genus Phoca; species Phoca vitulina. The sequence continues at coordinate 2,213,534 of NW_022589786.1, forward strand.
TTTTAGTGTAATATCAAAGAATATCCACAATTATCTGAAAGACCATTAAGATATTCCTCCATTTTCCAACTATGCCCCTGAGCGAGGCCAGCCTTTATTTATATCCTTCAACAAAACACACATTGCAACATTGCAATTAAATGCAGAAGTGGATGAGAATCAAGTTGCCCTCTATTAAGTCAGATGTTAAAAAGATTTGTAAAGATATAACACAATTTTCCCCCATATTACTTTTTGGTTTTGAAAGTCTTTCATAAAGAAATGCTAATTACGTTAACATGTAACGGGTTTATTTTTGAATGATTAATAAATCAAGATTTTCAAAACTCCTGTTTTCATTTCTCATATGGTAAATATCAGTGGATACCATCTACATAAACAAAATCTGTTTGTAATCCTCAACCAGTTTTTTGAGAGCAAAGAGATCTAAGACCAAGATGTTTTAGAATCACTGCTATAAATGTCTGAGAGAGGGACAGGCGGAGAGCAAAAGAGAGTACAGAGAAGTTTCCTGTGTCAAGCGCAGGAAGGGACAGTGCCGTGCACTCTGAGTTCACTGGCTCACACGAGGAACACTCGGGAATCCCCTGTCCAACTCTGAGGGCCACACTTGAATAGGGATGCTGACAAATGGAACACTACCCAAAAGGGGGAACTGGACTATTGAGGGGTATGGAAACAATGTCCCCAGAAGAACAATAGATAGAATTAGGTAAATTTACCCTGGAGAAAAGCAAAAGAAAAATCAAAGTTAATGTTATGGAATCACAGTAGCTTCTTCAAACCTTTGAAAGGTTGCCAGACAAAATGTAAACCACAAGGATGTGGAATGGCCCCAAATGTGTGTTTTGCTACAGCAAGATTTTTTTTTTTTCTGTTTTTTTTCCTTTCTAATTCTCTAATTCTTGTCCCTTTCCTAAAATGTGATTTCAGGTCTTTTCTCATCTTCTCATTCCCTTCTCTTTTTCTCTTTCTTTTTCTAGTTTTCCTTCTTCCTCCCACTCTCTCCCCTTTCTCTCCTTCCCTTCTTTTCATTAGTTTTCTCCCTCAATTACCCACAATATATAACAAATGTATTTTTGTTATTTTTTTCAAAGAGTTTTATCTTTTCTTCCTTAAGACAGTCACATGCAAAAGAATGAAACTGGACCACTTTCTTTCACCATACACAAAAATAAATTCAAAATGGACTAAAGACATAAATGTGAGACCTAAAAATTATAAAAATCCTTGAAGAGAACACAGGCAGTAACTCCTCTGACATCAGCCATAGCAACATTTTTCTAGATAGGTCTCCTGGGACAAGGGAAACAAAAGCAAAAATAAACTATTGGGACTACGTCAAAATAAAAAGCTTCTGCACAGTGAAGGAAAAAATCAACAAAACTAAAAGACATGGGAGAAGATATTTGCAAATGACATATCTGATAAAGGATTAGTATCCAAAATATATAAAGAACTGACACAACTCAACACCCCCAATAAACATATAATCTAATTAAAAAATGGGCAGAAGAGGGGGGCCTGGGTGGCTCAGTCGGTCAAGCATCTGACTCGATCTCAGCTCAGGTCTTGATCTCAGAGTCATGTGTTCAAGCCCCATATTGGGCTCCACACTGGGTGGGATCCTACTTTTAAAAAAATGGGCAGAAGACATGAACAGACATTTCTCCAAAGAAGACATACAGATGACCAACAGATACATGAAAAGATGTTCAACATCACTCATCATCAGGAAAATGCAAATCAAAACTACAATGAGATATCACCTCACACCTGTCAGAATGGTTAAAATCAAAAACACAAGAAATGAGTGTTGGTGAGGATGTGGAGAAAAAGAAACTCTTATGTACTGTTAGTGGGAATGCAAACTGGTGCAGTCACTGTGGAAAACAGTATGGAGTTTCCTCAAAAAATTAAAAATAAAACTACCCTATGATCCAGTAATCACACTACTGGGTATTTACCCCAAAAAATACAAAAACACTAATTCAAAGGAATACATGCACTCCTATGTTAATTGCAGCATTATTTACAATAGCCAAGATATGGAAGCAATTTAAGTGTCCATAGATGGATGAGTAGATAAAGAAGATGTAGTATATATACAAAGGAATATTATTCAGTCATAAAAGTGAATGAAATCTTGCCATTTGCAACAACATGATAGAACTAGAGAGTATTATGCTAAGTGAAATAAGTCAGAGAAAGATAAATACCATATGATCTCACTTATATGTGGAATTTAAAAAACAAAACAAATGAGCAAAAGAAAAAAAGAGAGAGAGGGACAAACCAAGAAATAGACTCTTAACTACAGAGAACAAACTGATGGTTACCAGAATGGAGGTGGGTGGGGGATGGCTGAAATAGGAGATGGGGATTAAAGAGTATACTTATCATGATAAAAAAATAAAATATTTTTTAAAAAGAAAGAGGTTTTAGGGGCACCTGGTGGTTCAGTCAGTTGGTGTCCAACTCTCGATTTTGGCTTAGGTCATGATCTCATGGTTGTGGGATCGAGCCCTGAGTGGGGCTCTGTGCTCAGGGTGGAGTCTGCCTAAGATTCTCTCTCCCTCTCCCTCTGCCCCCTTCCCACTCACATGCACTTTCTCTAAAAACAAAAACAAAACAAAACCCTAAAATAAATAAATAAATACAATCTTAAAAGACAGAGGTTTAAGTGTTGCTAGCTCCCAGTGTAGGTACAAGAACATGAACTTCTAGTGTGGAGGGCAAGAGGGATGAATAAGGCTGAGCCTCAGGCTTTGGGTATTACTTATCCCAAAGCCATCAGAGAGAAAGAGAAAGTCACCAAACAGTAAGTGTGAATGTTTTGTAAACCGTGACAGGAAATTAAATAGAGAGTTCTAGAACATGTTAACAAGATTTCTGTTCTAGAAAAGGACTTTAAGGAAATAATCTAAGATACAGACATAAAATTATACACCAGAATGTTTGTCACAATATTATTCAAAATAACGAAGTATTGAAATACAATAGTTAAATCATTTCTGGAACATTTATGCAATATGCTATCAACCAATAGAAAGCAATTAATAAGAGAAGTACTTAACTGCATGGGAAATATAAGATAATGCTAAATTTAAAAAAAATAATCAAAACACCAAATCACATTTAGTAATTTATTCAGTGTCTTTGTATTGAGTTATTACCTGCACTATAGCAGTGGGCATTCAGGGATAGACATAGTCCCTGCCATTCTGCAGTTCAAATTCAAATAAAAAAAATAGATTTTAAACCATTAATACGAATACAAATAATGAATTGAATGCCATTTAATCCCTATTTTAATGAAAGAAACATGCAATTCTGTAAAATAGATTCTATTAGACCCATTTTAGAGATAAGGAAACTGAGGTTCACTGAGTTAAAAGTAGCAACAGGTGGCAGAGCTGGAATTCAGATCCCAGTGGCTTGACTCCAAAGCCCAAACTCTAAATAAATCACAAGGAAGAGGACAGAGCTCTCAGAAGACCCCTCCAAGGTCCCACCAGAGAGGACCTAGGCCATACCTGAGCATAAGGAATAACTTTGTGGAAGAAGCAACCTCTACCTGTGACCTAGAGAATGAGCTATAGTTATTTGAGAAGGGGCTTCCAGACAAGGACCTGGGGACACATTCTGAGAATTGAAAGGTCAGTGGACCTAGCATATATAATACTACAGGAGACTGGGGCTGGGGGTAGGCAGAAATGAGGCCAGAAGGGTAAGCAGGGACCTGATGATACAGGGCCTTGAAAGATCAGTTAAGGTATTTCAAGCTTATCCTTGAAGCTATTGGAAATCACTGTAGTGTTTTAAGTAGGAAAGCATCAGGGCCAGTTTTCCATTTACAAAATGTAATTCTGGCAACCCAGTGGAGAATAATTTGAAAGAGTCAAGAATGAAGTCGTGGGGGGTCAATGAAGAGGCTATAGCCATTGATCAGTAAGGAGAGACCATGGTGGTCAGAACGAGAAGGAACAAGGAAGGAGAAAAAAAATGTCTGTCTCCAGAGATATTTTGGAAGTAAAGTTGACAGATGTAGAAATTAATAGAACATGGAGAGATGAAAGAGAAGCAGCAGCAAGATGTTGGGGTGATTCTCAAGTATAGGCAGGTCAAGCTATCTGCCAAGTGAGGTGCCAGTCATCGAAAGAGGGAGCACAGGAGGGAGGTGGGTAATGGGTTCACTTTAGGACAAGTTGGGCTTGAAGCACCTTTGTGACATGTAGGTGGCAATACCCAGTGAGGACATTGAGTCTGAATTTCAAGACAAAGGAACAAAACTAGAAGTCTCTATATCTGAGGATTGGGTCTTGGGACCAGATGAGATTCCCTTGGGAGAGGTGTGTCTTGAGAAGACAAGATGGCCTAGGATAGAGCCTGTGTGTAAGGGGTGCAGTGGGCAAAAGAATATGGCTGAAAAGAATGAAAAGAACTAGAGAATAAAGGGCAGCCAGAAAGGTGGTAAGAAAAATGCCTACAGAAGAAGTGAGGTACCCTAGAAGCCTGCTACGAGAATGATTCCAGAAGGCAGGAGTTGACAGTAGGCAAGGAAATGTTAACTGGATCTAGAAATAAGGAAGATGTCGGTCACCTTTGGGAAGGTAGTTTCAGTGGCAAGATGGGGGCAGGAGCCAGAGGAGCAGGTGAGTAGGAGGAAAGCATGTGGAGAAGACACACAGAGACACGTTCCCTGGCTCAACAGGGAAGGAAAAAGGTGGAGTGGTAGGTGGGGGAGAGCCGAGGCTAAATACTGGTTCCTTCCCTCCTCAAAGTTACACTCTGAATAGATGAGCTGGACCAATATCTGCTCACATGCACTAGAATTGGTAAACCATATTATTACTAGTCAGGAATCACTGATCTTCTAAGTCACTTGATTTCTCTAAGAAGAAAATGATGGAAATAAAGATTATGGAGAATATCACAACATGCCAAGGAAGCTGCAATTGACCTCTTGATTCCATAGTAATAATAAAAATTATTTTTATTATAATAGTATCAGCTAACAGTTGCTGATCACTCATAGTGTACTATGCATTGTTCTCAAGACCCAACACATATAACTCACTTAATCCTTACAACAGGGGCCCCTGGGTGGCGCCGTCGGTTAAGCGTCTGACTCTTGGTTTCGGCTCAGGTTATGATATCAGGGTCTTGAGATCAAGCCCCACGTCGGGCTCCAAGCTCAGTGAGGAGTCTGTTAAAATTTCTCTCTCCCTCTCCCTCTGCCCCTCCCTGCGCTCCCTCTCTCTCTAAAAATAAATAAATAAATCTTAAAAAAAAAAATCCTCACAACAACCTCATGAAATCAGTCCTAATCCCCATTTTGCCGTTGCAGAAACTGAGAGGCAGAGAGTTGAAATAACTCACCCACAGTCACACAGCAAGTAAGTGTTGGAGTCAAGATTCTTTAGCTGTATTTCTCCCTGACTTGCCCTAGGGACAACGAGAAAAAATAAACTGAAAGGGTCCAGGGCAGGAAAGGTGAAGTAATTCAGAGGTTGCCAGGACACTTTCATTCCAGAAAAGTCCTGGCATGAAAGGAGAGCAAACTGGTCTTTAAGTACCCTCTGTTCCTTTTTCCTAGTGGCTCAGAAGCAGACAATGGTTTTCTCTGAGCCAAATGCTCTAGGCCCTGCTGGCACTAACCACATAATTATGTCCTTTGAAATTCTAGTCGTCTGATGGTTGGAGCACAGAGGTGAACTGAAGACCTCGGAGAAACTACTAAAGAGCAGAATGCAAAAAGTCTTTCTTATAAGTGGTCCTTCTAAGCTGATTTCCTATCTGCACATCTTTGTACCATTTACTGAGGGCCTTCATGCTCATGATCTCATTCTATTTCCACAACAAGCCTAAGGTAGACAACGAGGAGTCCTGACCTCTGGATCTTTGCACATCCTGTACCCCCTTCTTGGAACATCCTCCTCTTCCCTTTTTCTTCTGTTATTGCTTAGTTATCTGGTTTATCATTTCCTATGTTTTGGCCCACGGACTTAAGGGAGGGGAGAAAAGTCAGTCTCAAATAAATATCTTCCGTGGCTGTTGGTGGTGGTTCTAGACTAAGGGGGCTTATGATCTATACCTCTTCTTAAAGGGAAGAAACTTTGGCTGCCTGAGTGCATCAGAAATACTTAAAAGTAAGTGAAATCTATCTTAGGACTTTATGACCTGTATCAGTCAGGGTTCAGTTGGGGTAGATTCATTATCAATATTATAGAATAAGAGAATTATTATAAAAATTAGACTTTACCCAATTATGGGAAAAGCTGGGGAAGTATAAGTCTTAAAGCCATATTTGAAAGATCAAAAACAGAGTCACAGGTAATCTGAAAAACCAAGAACATGCAGCCACCAAAGTGGGTTCACAGAGGGACAGTGCAGGAAAAGGTCTGTGGGAAGCCATGACGTCTCAGAGTACGGCCTCTGGGGGTCCAGAGATGAGGCGGTGGACCCAGAGCTGCTGGTCGTCAAGAGGAAGAGCTGCATGAGCTCAACCTGACAAGGCACCTCTGCCCCTGCAATTATGGAATGATGGCTACCGCTTCACTTCCACCTTCCAAATCTTGTACAAGTTCCTCTTTTGCACAACCCCGGCCTAAGACCCAAAAGGGAACCATATGTCATTCCCAACTAAACAAAGTTGACACAGCAAAATCCAGCACACACCCTAAAGAGGTAAAAGGCAAACTGAAGTAAGGCCTCTCTAGCACGGCAAGGGGTATCACATGAGCGTCACCTTGACTCCTATGTCTCCCCCATGCCCGGCTGCCATCAAATTTTATAGCTTCGATCGCCACATGATACACGCATTCATCCTCTCTTTTCTATCTCTGTGTTCACCACCCTAGTTCTGCTTCTCTTTACCTTTTATCTTAAAGATTGAATATCTTTCAAGTTCTCCACTCACCTTGCTCTCTCTGGCCTAGGTATCCCTGGCACTTGAAACTTCTGCCTAGAATGCTCTTCCCCTTCTTTATACTTTGGGTCTCCACTTAAATATCACTTCCTTCTGGAAAAATGTTTGGATCCCTCGAAAAATCTGAGTGAGATGCTTCTCTCTTCTGGCACTTGTTATACTTTAAGTATTGTTTAATGATCTGTCCTTCTCTGCATCCTCACCAGTGAGTGCCTGGCATGTAAGGGCTCCGTAATTGTCAGGTGATTGAATGAATGAATGAATGAATGAGTGAATGAATGATGTCTCCCCATTTCCAGTGTGTCTTCTCTTCAGTATCTTCTATATTCTACATTGACATTATCTTTTCCAAAACCTGAAATTCTTCAGTGGCTTATCATTGCCAGTGGAATAAAATCCCAAATCTTCATCTGGGCATTCAAGAACCACCACATATGATCACAGCCTATCTTCTCTAAACATCTCCCAGGATTCCTCTACATGTTCCCTCTGCATACCAACCCAACTGATACGCAGATTATTCCCTGAGGAAGAGTAATTATTTGTCATAATAATTTTAAAAACAGCTTTTATCTATTGAGCATATATCATACAGTAGGCACCGTGATAAACATTTTATATACTACATCTTATTGAATCATCACAATGACAGTCACAATAAGGGACTAGGTTCTCATCTTTTACCGTCATTCTAGAGAACACCGAAGTTCAGAAAGGATGTCATTTGCCCAAGGTCAATAGTAAATGATGAAACCGTATTTATATTTTTAAAATACTTTATTTATTTATTTATTTATTTGAGAGAGAGAGAGAGAGAGAGAGCATGAGCAGGGGGAAGGGGCAGAAGGAGAGGGAGAAGCAGGATCCCCACTGAGCAAGGAGCCTAATGCAAGGCTTGATCCCAGGACCCTGAGATCATGACCTGAACCAAAGGTAGACGCTTAACTGACTGAGTCACCCAGATGCCCCGAAACCAGTATTTAAACTCATGTATTATCTAACTCCAAGGTCAAGATTATAACCATTCCACCGTACCACATGCTCCTGTAAGCAGTTCTCAATGGCCATTTGTTTAATTAATTAATTAGTGCTTACCATAACCTAAACACTTTGAACAGTTTGTCTCATTTGAATTCTCAAGATAGCTTTATGAGGGAAAAACTATTATTCCCAGATTATAGATGATAAAAGTGAGCCTCAAAGAGGTGAAGTCACCTGCCTGAGGTCACAGAGATCAAAAGGGGCAAAGCTGGACTTGTGTGCCATGACTGGACCACTGTCAGAATCACCATCACTGTAACTGAAACAGCCCTAGTCACCCTCTTATCTAAGTGCCCTTGCTTTATGGGTAAGGAGACAATTCCCAGACTGGCTCAGTGACAGCCCCGATGGTGGTAAACCAGAACTCTGGCTTCCTGTCCAGTGTGTTTTCCATTATAAGATCTGTCTCTTTTCCTGACCAGAAATTGATAAGAGCCAAGTTGTTCCTACCGGACGACAGAGAGAACACCCAACCCACTTAGTCTTTGTTCATTTTGTACCCTCTGCCTATTAAAATTCAGCATCACTCTGCTGGTCATCAGGCCATGTGTTTCTATAAATAGAGAGGAGAATGAGTCAGAGAGATGGTGCCTGCCTTCCAGGAGCTTCAGAGTAAATAGTGACAATACTGATAGGGACACTCTGACCATTAGACAAAGGTCCCATAAAAACAAGCACTCAAGACTTTCCATTCATACGAGCAATGGATTCAGTGAGTCCTGAAAGTTGCGTGTTTATCCTGAGCAGTTTCTAAGGAAAGGCATCACCTTCCTGGAGGAGATGGGATTTTAAAAAGAATCGAAATGCTGCAAGATACAGAGTCCATCCACCTAGAACCTAGACGTTGAGTGGGGCTGGGGTGCATTGTGAGAAGACATAGAGATGGGAAAGGAGTTTCAGACTGAAGGGGCAGTGAATGTTCTCATTCATTCCATCATTTCTTTTTTCAAAATTTACTTCTGGCCCACCTACTACTGTGAGCCAGGAATTGAATGAGAGCTTAAAACAGAAGAGCTTAACCTAGACTCGTCCTGGGAGAGATCTTTTCTGCTGAGCTCTGAAACTAGGAGATTGAGTACAGATGGGGAAAGCATTTTGGGTGGGTGCAAATAGCAGGTGCAATAGCACTGAGGTGAGAGAGAATATAGTTCCTTGGAGGAACTGAAAGAAGGTCATTGTACACAGACAGCTTTTATCATGGAATGAGATAATGGATTGGCTAATAAATACCAAATCATGGAAAGGCCTTCAGTTCATTTTTTGAATTTTTATAGTTAGGATGTGGCAGTTCTAAAACTTGACCCAAGAATTCTTTGATACTCTTCCCATCGAAAGGAGCTCCAGGTCACTCACCTCGAATCTGGGCTCTCTGATGCTGTGCCAGATTCTGGGGGCAGGTCTTAAGAAATGGCACCTTCCACTTCGTGTCTTTTGGGACACTTTTAGAACCCAGCCACCACATTGTGAGGAAGCCCAAGCAGACTCTGGAGAAGCCCACGTAGTGAGGCCATATGGACAGGAACTGAGGTCCCTGGCCCTTTGCCCCAGCTGAGCTTGCAGATGATAGCCAGTACTAACTTGCCAGCCATATGAGTGAGTCATCTTGGAAGCAGATTCTCCGTCCCCTAGTCAAGCCATTTCAGCTGATGCTGCAAGGAACAGAGATAAGTCCTCCCTGCTGAACCCTGCCCAAATTGTAGATTCTTCATGTAAACAAATGGTTGTATTGTTTTCAAGATGATTCATGTTTGGAGTACCTTGTTACATCATAATAGATACCAGGCATATAGGGAAAGGGGAAGCCATTGAAGAATTTTGAGTATGAAAAAATGGGGACTGTGGCAGTTATTTACTTCACAGAGATGTTCTGAGAACTGAATGAGATCGTGAATGCACAGTGCTTTGCCAGTGCTGGGGGATTCAGTAAGTCTTCAACAAATGTGAGTTATTACTGCTGTTATTTTTAGAGTTTAGAGAAAAGGAAGAGGGCGTAAAGAAATATTTCAAGAGTCAAAGGATGAGTTAATGTTCACTTGGACTGGAATGGCAACAGCACTGATAAAGTAGGTTGGGAAGGGACTCAGGATGTAGAATTGATGGGCTGTCATAATTGATGGATGGGGAGGGTGAGGAATAATAAAAACTCGAGAATCATTCCAGCATTTCTGGCCTTAGCACTGAGGCAACAAGGGTAGTAGACAATGGCTGAATTTGATTTCCAGCACCCAGAATTTTTACCATCCAGGTAATTTTACCCCCATTTCCTTCTGAAGAATCAATCTGCCTTCACTCTTTGTCCATTTGACTTGAGCAGGGCTGATTCACCCCACTTCCTCCCGCAGGTTGGACGTATCACCTAGGCCTATGCTGATCTCCTATGTGAGTGGTTCCAGGACCAGCAGTGACCCAAACAGGCCATCAGAGCCATCAAGACTCATTTTGGGGGCTTTTCGTTTGTTTGACTTTGGAGAAGAAGTCTCTTTACTTTGGAACTTGAAACTATAACCGCACAGACCTGGACCTACTGTTGCCATCTCACATCTGAACAGAGGCAACACAGTGAGCGGCAGAACCAGTGATGACAGTGTTTGAGTATAGTCCAATTAAAAGTTCAAAAACCAAAAGTGTAGGTTTGGGGAGTCCAGGTAGAGGAGACTAAGAGAAGCTCCTTATTCTTGAGAGGCAGTGAGACTCGAGTAGAGAGCTTCCAAGCTACAGGTCTGAAGACTCTAATGTCGTATCATTATTATCATTTGTGTGCATACATGAGTTAATTAACCATAATAAAAAGAAATGTAACTAAAATCCTATGACTGCTTTAGGAAGGATGCAACAGGGGGCCTAACAGGACAACCTCTCCTAAGCCCCCCCATCCCACCGACAGACAAGCACTGAGGTCACCAAAAAAAGGGAGGAAATATTAGAGCTTCTCTTGATATTTACTTTTATCTCAGTTTTTTAAAAATTTTATCTTATATGTTTTATACGTACTTGATAATATATTGGTACATGTGTGCAATTTACAAATAAGGGAATGCACATAATTAAGGAGGAGTACTTAAAATTATTTTACTGACAGAGTGTATGATCAAAACAATTCAGAGATACCGTGTTGGGGAACATGGGCTCCGTGTTCCAACCCTCAAGCAAGAAAGGCGATGTGCTCTGCCAGGCGATGCAAGGTGCATATTTTATAGTGCGGTGATAAGTATCTGCCTGAGTTCAATTCCCGTCTCCCCATTTCTCCTATTTCTGTTTCCCCATTACTAGAAGGAGGTGGGAGTAGCAGTGGTTACCACGTACTGAGCGCTTACTCGGTGCCACGTGCCGTGTTAAACATTTTTACACATTATCTCCTCTACCTCTATAAGGTAGGTGCGATTGTCCCTGACCTACAAATGAGGAAACCAAAGTGAAAAAACTTGCCTGAGATCACAGAGCTACAAGTGAGAAAGCCAAAATCCAGTCCTAACCCATGAGGGGCTCCTAGAATGAGTAGGTTAGAGATGAAAGGTAGTTCTGGATTCAAACACAGACTTTGTCATTTATCTGGGCTGCGCAACAGTGTGGTCTCTACTTAGAGACAAGCAATACATTGTTTTAATGTGTGGTCCAAACCCTATAATGGCCCTCCAGGCCAGAGGCCAATGAAACAGGGTGCAGACAGAATTCTGCCCTTCTGGGCTATTGCATGCTTCATGGTACCAACGGGAAACTGCTCTTATAAACAGCTCAATTCTTCACCACCACCACCACCCCTGCCACCACCCCCATCATGGCAAGACGCCCGAAGTCTTCAGCAGTGTTTAAAGTGAGTCTCAAATGAAAAGCATAGCAAACCAGCGTGCCTTGCCTTCTGATGGCATGACCTCACTGAATTGTTTACTTGAAGCCAACAACCGTTCGAGAAGGCAGAGGGGATGAAAGACTTTCCAAGGCAGGTAGCAAAACAAGCACCAGAGTGGCAGACAAGAGCCCTGGGCACAGGTCCTGGAGCGTCACCCACTACATCCTCGTGTACTGGCTTCATGCCTTGAGACTCCCCGGGGATCCCAGTCTCTCAAGGGTAACACCAAACAAGTCTCTCCTTCCCACCTAACATTGTGCCTTGCACGCTGTTCATCAGCTTTCCCATCCCCAGCTGCCTATCTGCATAGGATACCACTCCATCCCACTCAGGAGATCCTTAGCAGGGAAAGAGGAGGTCAGCAAACCCAGAGTCTCTATGATAATGAAACAATGACTTGGCCAAGGTCACCCAGTGACTGAATTAAAAGGAAAGTCAAGGTTGGTGTCTGTCTGCTGGGATCTAGGCAGGACTCCACCAGGGTCAGAACCTGACTTGGATGCCTTAAGAGTATCAGGTTCATAATATACTTGAGGAGCTTAGCTGAGACAGAATATTCTCTCTTCCTTCCTTCTTCTCCTGGAGGAATGTAGTCTGGCCCGAGGGGACGTGGGTGGGGGCATTTCCCAGACACTCAACCTCGGGTTGGCTTATTTCTGACACCCAAGGTGAACAGGCCTGAAGACCCAACTGGGCTAGAAATAGAATTAGGAAACATTCCATCTCCCGCCAAGCTCAGGCTGTGATTGCAACAAAGCCTGGAACAAACATAGAACATCTGAGTGGAAAGAACCCTCGGCAGGGACGATGAAGTTGATAATGACAATGACAAAGAAAATGATGAAAGCAACAGCAGTTAGCATTGATGGAAGCTTGACTACATGTCAGGCACTGTGAGAAGTGTTTTACATTAATTAGCTCAGATAATCTACTAGTGTTATTATTGCTGCCACATTTATGCATTTGAGGAAATAGAGGCACAAAGTGATTAATTCACTTGCCCTACATCACATGGATTGAAAGTAGCAGAGCTCAAAATCCCATATCTAACATCAAAAAATGGTTTAAAAATATTTTTTTGAACAGCAGAAACAATTTTTTCCAAATGCAATCCAACCCAGCACCTAGATATCTCGATGCCAATCTATGACACAGATAAAACCAGAAACCACTTTAGTTGGGGGCGGGAGGGGGCTGGTAAAAGGAGGGGGCATGGAAGTCTCACTCTCTTGGCCTCTCCCCCATGCTACCCCTGCTGGGGAAGGGGTGCTTCTGTGGAACAGAGTTTGTAAACCACTGGTCTATCATCATTATCACGCTTCATTTTTTTTAAGAGTGGATACATATATTTTGACATATTTAAATAGTAACACAACAAAGAAAAAATGCACTATTGCTACATGTAACAATATGGATGAATTTCACGAAATAACATTGAGTCAAAGAGCTAGATATAAAAGAGTATCTGAAGTTTGTTTTCATTTATAGGAATTTCAGAAACTGGGCAAACCCATCTATGTTGATAGAGGACACAAGAGTAGGCTGGCGTTGGGAGCAGCTCTCATCTTAAAAAGTAGGAAAACAAAAGCCTGAAAAAAGGAAATGGCTTGATATCTGATTTATAGCCAAGTGGAATTTAAGGTTCCATCTCCTAGACTTTTTTAGAAATATCCAATTTTTTACAAATATCTATTGAAACCCTACCACTTGCCCTTTTTGACATGAAACATACAGAAATACACAAGACAGACAAGTTCCTGCTCTCATGTTGTCTACATTCTAGTTGGGGGATCCTGGCCCTAAACAAATGAATGAATGAAGAATGAATGAAGACTGAATGAATGAATGGCATGATACGCAGAGAATTAGAATAGGATGATAGTGAGTGACTAGGTGGCTACTTTAGATGATCAGGAAAGGTCTGTCTAAAGAAGTGACCTTCCAGCTGAGACCTGAGACCTGAGGGCCCAGCCAGGGGAAAAGGAAGAGGTATTCTAGGCAGAAGGAGCTAAGTGCCAGAGCCCTAAGGTGAGGAACAACACTTGGTCCTTACCGGGGGAAGAGCGAGCTGGGAGAGAGAGGGTCCAAGTTGAAATCAGGGTGGTAGACAGGGGCCAGGAACACACAGAACTTGCTAAACTGTGGGAAGGAGTTTGACTGATTTTCTAAGTTGAGTAGAAAGCCATGAAAGGATTTTAAGCAGGTGGGAATGGTGACCTGATCTGATGGAGCATTGCCTGCCGAGAAGAGAACGGGTTTCAGCAGAGCAAGCATGGAAGTGGGGAGACTTGTCGGAAACCTAATGCCTAACCCCAGGCAAGAGGTAACTGTAGCCTGAACTAGGGACTACTAGGTGTGTCAGGATGTCATTTGGAGAGATTTGCTTCTAGATAAGATACAGGGGGAGATGGGAAAGAGGACTCCCTGACAGCTCCAAGACGTTGGACTTGAACAACTTAGGGGATGCCTAGCACCAGGACAGAGCATGTTTGAGGGAGGAAGATGGAAGCAAGGAGTTTCACTGTGGCAGGTCCCTAACTCTGGGATGACTGGTGACAAGAAAATCACCTCCCTTTCTTGGGCCAGTTTCTCTGTACAGGGAGAGCCCTGGGCCAGCTCCCAAAAGGCCCTACCAGCTTTCCCGTCAGTCCGTCTGCACTCAGGAGCGCGAGCATCCGGGAAGCCCCTGGCAGCGAGGATGCATGAGGCCCGGAGCCCTGACCGTGGACAGCGCTGGCCGCTCGGGCAGATTCGGCGGCTTGGCTGCAAGCCTCTCACAGGGAGATTCGACAGTAACTTGCAGGAACATTCTGAGAAAATGCAAACCTCACTCTTCAGCAACCCGAGGCCAGTGTGAAGGGAGGCTTGGGGTGAGGCCCAGGGACACGTGGCAGCAGCCAAGTCCCAGATAAATAAGATTTCAGTTCTCTGGGCCTAGGGAGCCTGTCCTGTCTAAGGAGAGGCCCAATGTCTCAAATGCACAGCCACGGACTCCAAGCACAGCATTTCCAACCCCCCGGGACCCCATTTCTTCCATGCTGGGCTCCCATAGAGGCCAAAACAAGTTTAGAATCAGCTGCCTGTCTTTCAAAAAGCTGTGAGGTGTGACAGATGGGAGACCAGAGGCCGAGGTCTACACTCGCCTATGCACAAAACTAACCTAGAATGTGGCCCCGAGGGCAGACCTGGCTCTCTCTGGGCCTCAGTTTCCTCACCGATGAAATGAGGGTGTTGTGCAGGTGCCCTATGGCTCGAATATGCTTAGATTCGAGCACAGCTTTGAAGGTGGTCCCTGACTACCTGGAAAATGAAGCCCAGGGGAACAGGACAGTGTGAATGCTGCCATCTCCCCCCCCCTCCCACCCCACCCCCACCCCCCACTACCCTATCGTCACTTACTGTGCTTTCTCGTGGCCGTTGGGGAGCGAGCCTGCAAACAGTCCTGTGGAATCAATTAAGGGGTACATAGAATAACAATTTAATTTATGTTTCTTATAAAATATTTGGCTCCCAAGCTTGTAAGGCAGAGTCAGAGAGCATACAATGACATTTAATGAGCGCAGTGCACTGCAGTGCGGTGTGTCCCCCGGGGCAGACTGGGCCTGGGGAAATTCGAAGGATCCCAGCTTAAGTTCCAGGGGATGCCCCGGCTCGCTCCCAGCCTCCACCGCGTGTTCTTGGGCAGCCACCCCGGCAGCCTGACCTCAGCTTTGCCCTCTGTCCCATGTCTCTCTCGATGCTTCTTGACTCCGCTCTTCTGGAATGCTGCCTGTAGAAGTCTTCCCAAAGCTGTGTGGGGCTTCCGCTGGTAGACGTGGCTAGTCTTGCACAGGTGTGTTTTGCTTTGTGGTGCGGTGCTGTTGTTGTCAGTACTGTTTTGTGTATCCCGCTGCTGCCTGGGGAGTCAGTACCTCCCAAAGATAGTGGGGGTATCAATCTTTTCTGCCCAGTCAGATCAGACGCGCACATCCCAGTAGGCAGGGCAGATGCTTACTTTTATTAAAATGTCCCAAGGCTGATGCCCAGGAAGCCTCGCAGAGCTGTCCGAGCCCCTGCGGCTCTACCTTGAGGGCAGAATACAGGTTCACGCCCTGCTCATGGCCCCTGACCCATCACCAGCTCTGCCTTCGAAACCAGAGATGGACCCCACAGGTGGTCTGAGACCCAGATCGCGTCCCCCGAACACTTACCAGCAATGTCATTGTGTATCACCCCATTTCTTAAATCCTGTGAGTGGAAAATGAGACCCAGAGGCAGCTTTTGTGAGACCAAATGGCCACACCCGGGCTCTGCACCCCACAAAGGAGGGTTCAGTGTCAAGGCCACTTATAAAGGAGATTTAACAAGAAAGGAGGCTGATTAGAGAAAAAGGAGGGAAGAAGAGAGAAAAAAGGAAGAACTAGAGGGCAAGAGAGGGTGTACCATGGAACACTCGGGTGCCTAAAATGAGTCTCTGAATAAAGAACATGGAGGGTTCAATGTCTAAATAAGTTTGGATGATGCTGACTACTTTTATCTTTCCTCTTGGAGATTTATAGTATGCAGTAACTTGGTAAAATCCTTATAAAGTTCTGCAATTTAAAAATATACATTTAAGTTTTATCTAATCCTAACCAAACTTGGTCCCAGGATCTGGCTTTCTTGTAATGCTTATTAACATTCCCAGAATATAAGTCAGAAAAACTGATCTAAAGGAACCCAGTATACTGGGTTGAAGAGGTATAAAGGGGGCACTGGTTCCTGTTTTCAGGCAGCTTACAAAATAGGGGGATAAGACTTTTCTAGATAGAGAATTTCGCAAGATTTAATGGACAATTGAACATAATGGGAAAGGATTGTTATTCTCCAGGTAAGTGGTGCAGACAGAACATGTTGGGCATTCATCAGTTAATCCGCAAGTTTCTGGGGCACCTAGTATGTAGCAGAAACCATACTGGGCCCTAGAGATATCTATACAAGTCAGACCTAACTTTCCACTCCCAGAGCTTAACTGCCAGCAGGAAGAGACAAAAATAACTGCACAAGTGAGTAAACCTAGAATCACAAGTTGTACGGAGCTCCCTGAAGGAAGTGAGCAGGGCTCTCTGATAAAATAATGGATGGGGACACCTGCTTGAGCTGGAGTCAGTGGTCATAGCCATTCCAAAGCAGTGACCTTTACATTTCAGCTTGAAAGGTGACAAGAAGCCAGGCACGGTGTGATTGGGGAGAAAGGATCAAAACACACTTCAGGGGCAAACTGGGGATGTGGCTGGGCTCCATAGCATGAGTAAGGAGGAGGGAGGAAAGGGTATTTGGGCATTTATTAAGTTAAGCTCTGTGATATTGAGCCCCTAACATGATTCATGGAGCTAGGGATGCAGCAGTGAGCAAGCTGACAAGCCCCTGGCTTGTTCTAGAGCATTCCAGTGGGGAAGGCAAAGAAGCAACATAAGCAAGTAAGGGAGTGAGGTTCTTTCAGATAGTGAAGAAAATGCTATGAGGAAAATAAAGCAGGGTGACAGAATGGGCTGGGGAAGAGGCAGTATTAGAGAACTTGACTGGAGAAGGCCTTTCTGAGCATTTGATATTTGAAATGAGATCTGAATGACAGAAAAGAGAGGGCTGGGTGCAACCTGTCTGGGGAAACCACATCCCGGAGGGATGAAGCAGCAAGAACCTTGAGGTGGGGAGGGAGCCCAGGATGTTGGAAAAACCCAGGGAAGTTTCTAAGTGAAGAAGGAAATATT
The DNA here is from genome assembly GCF_004348235.1 of Phoca vitulina. Classification (NCBI taxonomy): domain Eukaryota; kingdom Metazoa; phylum Chordata; class Mammalia; order Carnivora; family Phocidae; genus Phoca; species Phoca vitulina. The sequence continues at coordinate 2,231,082 of NW_022589786.1, forward strand.
AATGATGACAGGGAGGTTAAGATTTGCTGTAGGTCATGGAATATTACTCAGCCATCAGAAAGGATGAATACCCAACTTTTACATCAACATGGATAGGACTGGAGGAGATTATGCTAAGTGAAATAAGTCAAGCAGAGAAAGTCAATTATCATATGGTTTCACTTATTTGTGGAACATAAGGAATAGCATGGAGGACATTAGGAGAAGGAAGGGAAAAATGAAGGGGGGAGAATCGGAGGGAGAGATGAACCATGAGAGACTATGGACTCTGAGAAACAAACAGGGTTTCAGATGGGAGGGGGGTGGGGGAATGGGTTAGCCGGGTGATGGGTATTAAGGAGGGCACATACTGCATGGAGCACTGGGTGTTATATGAAAACAATGGATCGTGGATCACCACATCAGAAACTAATGATGTATTGTATGGTGACTAAAATAACATAAAAAAAAAAAAAAAGATTTGCTGTAGGTCCCCTTTGGCCAAACAGAGCCCCCAAGTATGGATACGGAGGGTGAAAGGTTTGGGGAAGTACACAACAGCCACTTGAATACCAGGGCAAAAAGTTGGGACTAGTGTTCACCCTGTTTTCCCGCACCTTACAAGACATTGTCCCCAGGCATAGCACGCTCCCACTGGCATGCCCACTTCTATTACCCACAAAATGCTGTCGGGTGTCAGAAATCACAATAGTTTGAGAATAACTATTAATAATATTTCAATAATGGTTAATTCGGCAGAAATTGCTTCACGCCCCCCCAATATCTGCTCTTCCCTTCTTCTTCTGTCATACAGCTACCCAATTTTAGATAGCAACGTGACTACATTTCCCAGGATTCCTTGTCGCTAGGTTTGGTCATGTGACTAGATTCAGGCCAATGGGATGGAAGCAAACAGCAAAGTCAAGCTGTGGAATGTGTCCTTAAAGGAGGGTGTGTGTCCTTCCTTCCCCTCCGGAACCCACACTTCCCCTGCTATCCAGATTGTGGATATGATGGTTGGATTTCCATCCTTGATCTTGAGGACAGGGACACACCTAGGGATGGTGATAAGAAAATTGAAAGAAGCCTGCATCCCAAATGACTGTGGAGGTCCCATATGAGCCACAAACTGCCCCGCGGAGTATTTTATATGACAGCGAAACAGACTTCTCTCTAGTTTAAGCCACTGTTCTTGCGGGTCTTTGCTATACGTAGCTCCGGCCAGATGCTAGCTAATTCAGCCATTTACTACTAGTTGTAGCAATGGATAAGATGAGCCTCCCGGAATGCAAATGAAAATGTGTGTATTATAAAGATAACCTAAAACCCTACACAAACATGCATAGATTCTACATACAATAGCTTCTATGTATGCGTATATTTTTCACAATCTTTCACAAACATCAGTACTTCCAAATATTTTTGATCACAGGTTACTCACAACACAACTCAGAACAGATCATAACAAGGTTTTTGTCATGACACTAAGATAGAGAAGTGCACGTGACGTTTAGATTTGGTGAGCCTGTGAAGCAGGGCACAGCGGACGCCCTCCAGGGCAGCGGGAACTGGGGTCCAAAGAGAAATCATGTGATTTCTGATGAGACGGGGCCGTGGATTAATGTTGGTTTCTCATCAAGTTGAACAGAAGCTTCTCTCTGTGACCGAGCAATCCTACCACTAGGTGTTTGCCAAGGGAAATGAAAACATTTGTCCAAACAAAGACTTGCACATGAATGTTCAGAGAGCTTCATTCAAGTAGCCAAAAACTGGAAACTGCCCAGATATCTATCAACAGGAGAACGGATAAACAAGTTGTGGTACATACAATGGAATGCTTCTCAGCAAGGAACAGGACTGAACTGAGATACATATAACATCACAGACGAATCTCAGAAACCTCAGGGTGAGTGAAAGTAGCCAGGCATCAGAGTACGTTCTGGATGATCCCACTCACGTGCTATTCTCGAAAAGGCCAAACCAGTCTGGAGTATCAGAAAGCAGATCAATTATTGCCTGTCGCTGCAGGAGAAACGGGGACTGACTACGAAGGCGCACAAGGGAACTTGCTGGGAGGGAGCTGTTTCAGAGCATAACCAGGATGCTGATCTCACAAGCGTATTCGTTGGTCAAAATTCATCAAACTGTACACTGAAACGAAGTTCCCTTTATTGTATGGAAGTTGTATTTCAGTAAAGTTGATTTTAAAGTTGCTCTTTCATTGCCAAGCTAAACAGGAAAAAAAAATCCTTTAGAGAAAGAAGGCAAAAAATAGGATTTGAAATAAGAATCCCAAATTTAATGTTAAAAGGGCAGATATTCTGAACTGCTGGTGTCTTTTTTTGAAGCAACCTGCTTCTTCCATGAGCACTGTGGATAGCAGTGCTCCAAGAAGAGAAGCCGTGGGGATGGATTTCACAAAGACGCAACTCCAGAGCTACCAGCGGATAACCGGGAGGTGATGGGAGTCGGGCCAGACTTGCTTGTACAGGGTACACCCGAAGGGTAGCACTTTCTAAATCATCTGTGGTGAAGAACCAGGTGCTTTTTGTTGTTGTTCCTTGTTTGTTTTATAAAATAAAATCACGTATGCTAGAGGGCGCAGCATGTCACGTTGCTTTGAAAGTCTCTAAACACTTCTCAGTGCTTGTGCTCACCCGGTCGCAGGCTGACAGCAAACACGCACAGACGGGCCCAGATGCTCCGAGCGCTGCCCTGGGGGACCCTGCAATGACTTGGGATGCACTTGGGGAGAGACTGCGGTCCCATGTGAGTGGGCAAGCTGGAGCCAAAGACAACTAGGTTATGGATATGAACGTGGCCTTGTTTGTGCATAGTGGACCGTGAGGTCTAAGGAAACGGGCTCACAGAGAATTCAGAACAGGTACATGAGGTCACAAAACACTGCTTTGGAAAACTTGGTCTGGCAGCGCACACAGGATGGTGAGGAACAGAGAGGCCTGAATCACAAGATCTGTGAGAACCTTGTTGCAACCACCAGGTGGGCGACAGCCAGACTTGAACCACGGCAGTGGGTGGGGCACTGGGACAGAGGGAGGGCTCGCCAGAGGGCTGGGGAGGGATTGACAGCCACGGGTCACAGAGTGGAAACGGGCCTGGGGAATGAAGGCAGAGTCAGAGCTGGGTTTTTAACCCAGGAGGAGGCAGGGATTCTGAGATTTGAGAAGGAAAGAGAGGAATCTCGAGGCTAGGCCTCCATTTGCTCCCCGAAATAGGAAGGGAGCTTATTGATGTGCCCGGGCCCCCCGGGCCCGGCAGTCTCCCGAGGGCGGACTCTGCCTGCCTTGGCCTCTGGCCCAGCAATCCCTGACCCATTGCCGCCCACAGTGTCACCCACGGTGGGTGGCAACAGGAGGTAGTCAGAAGGGGCGGGAGAAAGCTCATGTCCTGTGTGCGCTATTTTCCGAGCCTGGCATGTCTGCTGCCTCCCACCCCCACTCCACCTATAGCTCCTCCTCACCGTGCCGGCCCAGCCCGGTGTCCCCCCGGGGCAGGATGAATCACCGTCCTCCCTGCTGCCACGGCCCTCGAGCGTGGTGGGGCACGCAGGTCACAGCACGCACTGCAGCGTCACCAGAACGATGGTGGCCAGCTTCTAACTCACCAGCGGTGCCTGATGCAAGTGACCGCGCTCAAGACACAGCATAAACAAATGAGAGAGCACACGGAAGGAAGGACCAGTTCAGGCAGTGAGCTCGTGAGATGGGCATAGCGGACATGGAGGTGAATGGGAACCAGGGGTCACATGAGTCTTCCCTCCTCTGCCCTTTGATACATGTACAGTGAACCATTATTTGAGACTTTAAACTTCCTCAATCCCAAATGTTTTAGGGGCTCCTCTCTGAATTCAGAAACATTTGGCAGCCCATCAGGGTGGAAATTATTCTCTGGGGTGAGTCGGCAGGGCCCAGAGCAATGCCACCTTTAAAGACCGTAAGAAGGTAGACGGAGGCTGATCTGACCAGTGAACTGGGGAGTCATCACCTTTGGTCTGAGAACAAGAATCAAAAGAGAAGCCAGGTAGTCCTTCAGATCGATTGGCCCTCAAAGCCACCGGCATGACGACGGAAAGAGGGGACATTATCACACACCTGGGGACGGAAGCTCCTGGGGGTCGAGAGCCGTCCGCCAGCAGAGCCCCGGGCCTGTGGCCCAGTCCTTTCGGATGAGTTGGTGCCTGGCCATAGAGGATGTTACGTGTCCGACCGCACCCTTCTAGCAGGAGGAATTACCCAGTGATTTTCTAAAGAGAAGGGGCATCTATAGCACAGAGAGGGAGGGGATTGGGACCCGAGAGGGAAGGTACAAGAACCATTAGCAAGGGGATTTTTTTTACTTGGAAACAAGGATTCCTAGACATGAAACATTCCATAGGCACACTAGGACAGCCGTGGGCAAACTGAGATGGCTGGTTACCCAGTTGGAAGCGACCCGAGGGATCATTGCCTAACCCTCTTTCACGAAATATCGTCCCAGAGAGGCAAAGGATTTGGCCAAGTTGACACGGAAGCCAGTGACGGAGCTGGGACAGGAGCCCAGGTCACCGAGCAGCCTGCAGGCCTTTCCCTCGATGGCGCCGTCTTGCAGCATCCTCTGGATACCAGCCTTCTTTGTTTCCATGACGACAGCTGCCCACTTGGTCCCACAGTAAGCAGGGGATTTGCCAACAGCTGAACTGCTAACTGGTATGTGGGAAGGATGTTAACGTTTCCCCGACACTCCTGTGTCCATGACGGGACGGAAGTCAAAGTAGGGAGACCCCAAGAGAGCCGCCCTGTGCACCGCAGTCCCTTTGGCCTTGTCTGAGGCAAGCAGGGCCTCAGGAGTCATTCTGCCAATTTGTTTTCTGGCAGCTTCTGTACCCTGTCTAAGAAATGCTCTTGTCTCCAACCTGCACTAGGGAGCCTGCTTCCTCTCTCCCCCTCGGGCCCTAAACGAGACACACACAGTGTCTCAAAGGGAATAAGATCCTCTTCCTGTGTCCCCCTTAGCACAACGGGGCGGGAGAAGAGAGAACAAATGCACAGTGGAGAAACAGAGGCAAATGGTGCGGAGCTCCATCCACCTGCCGATGGCCCCTGCAGTGTATCGGCTCTTCCCCTTCCTCAGAGGGCCGAGTGGCTGAGACAGTGATTCCCCACCCAACCCTCCTGGAATCCGTGGTCCTGGGGTGGGGCTGTTGGCAGGCGTGTGACAAGGCGGGCTTCTCGAAGGACGATAAGATGCAGTGATGGGCGGAAAGCTGCACCGCCACAGACTTTCAAAACAAGCATCCAGAAAATGAACATTGTCTCCTCCTGTCTCTCTTAAGCCCCGGGCCATCTGTTTACAAATGTGGTGTTTTCTTCTTGCCCCTTCTCATGCCTGAATCTGTTCAGGAATGTCACACTCCAGCCTTCCTGAGCCAACCACATGCGACTTACTGTCCAATTTGGTAAGTGACAAAAGCAGAGACGTTTCTACCCTACTAATGCTAAGCCTTCTTTCACCACTTTTCTAATTTATAAGGTCCTGTCGGGGCCATACTCTCAATTGGTTCTTATAAAATCCTTGCGAGGAAAGCGAGGTCGGAAAAGTGCGGAGCTCGAATGCCTCAGATCAGATAATTGGCGAGGGCCGGGCAAGTCTAGAAGCTGAGTTGTGGGAGGCGAACATATTCGGGGCTTTTCCCACTACCCTGTCCAAGGTCTGCGTGTTCTGTCCTCCTTCAGAAGCGGATGCGCACATCAACCCACGATGCGGACTGGCAGACTCACAGGGGCTTTTCTAAAGCACTGAGGTGGAAGCTTTGCAATAAAGCAAATGAGGATTTCAATGAGGATTAAGTAGAATAAGGTTTGGGAAATGGCAGCGTGTAGTGGCTGAGAGCTAGAGCTCTGGAGTTGCTGGGCCTGGAACCAAGCCCCCGGGTTTCCATGTGCTAGCTGTGTGACCTTGGGTGATTCACCTCACCTCTCTGAGTTTCGGTGTCCTCATCTGTGAAGCGTAGATGAAGTTAGTACGTGCTTCATAGGGCCCGGAGGATGACATGCAATAATGCAGGCGAAAACAGCTTTCATGCAGCGCCTGGCGCAAAAGCAGCACTTGGTAAATATTTGCTGAATGATGAGCTGGAAAAGTTGGCAAGCTGGGGATGTGCAGGAAGAGCTGACTACCTCTGAAGTCAGGGCTCTTCACATTTATGAAACGCTGCTGTCCAAACAGGCCAAGCATCTGGCACCAGACAACTGGGGTAAAAGGCGTTCTTGAAACAGCTGGGTGATTCTCTTCGAAGCCCCTTCCAAGCCTCAAACACCCATGCTGCTCACCTGCTTCCTGGGATCCATCCCAAAAGCCGTCACAGGGGGGAAGCTTGGGAAGGAAATACAACCTCCAGAGCGCTGTCTCCGCACAGAGGAAGGAGTGGACTGTCAAAAATCATTGGTAGATCTGGCTCGGTTCTACACCCAGGATGGGATGTTGCTGTCTTTGGAGCGTCGAGTCATGGCATGCCAGGGCAGAAAGAGGCCATAGAGAGAGGCTGCTTTAGAGGACACTGAGGCCCAGAGAGGTGAAGGAGCTTGCTCAAGATTGCACAGCCGGGGCGGGGGGGGGGTGGGGTGGGGGGGAGAGGGCCAGGACCAGAACCCAAGCTCCTGCCACCGCCTCCCTAATTACCCAGAATTTCAAAATCATTAGGGCACAAAATTAGTTCAGCGCTAAGCTTTCTAAATCCCTGCGGGTCCTCCCACAATTCCTCCTGAGGACAAAATTACTCAGGGAGAAAACTGTATTAAGAAGCCCTTTGAAACAACAGAGCAGGGTGTTCACTCAGACAGGGGCCGCGAAGAGAACCAGAGCCGAGACACTGCTTTGATCAGCGCATCATCTGGGCTCCGCGTCTTGAGCCCTTTTTCTCTTTCTCGGCATGCAGATGGAGAAGCGGCAGGTTCAGGAGCCCGCCGCGCTCTGGTAGGTGCAGTCCCGCTGTCTCCGCAGAGATGGTGCCAAAGGAGTGGCAGGCCTCATTCAGCCTTCAGCGGGCTTGGAGGAACAGGTTGCTCCAATCTCCAGGCAAGTTTATTAGGAGGGGCCCCACCCACCCCACCCATTAATTCCAAACAACGGCTCTGTTCTCACTGTCCTCCGCAACTAGGTCACGGGCCTGGCTCGGGAACGGATTCTGGAACCCCATGATATCAGAGCTGGGTGACAGCTCAGGAACGCTCTGGTGAAACTCCTTACCTCTTGGCTGGGGGAACGGAGGCCCAGGGAGAGAAGGGGCTGGTTCAAGGTCACACTGTGGGCTCAAGGTGAGAGTTTGGGCCATTTGGCCCACAATCTCCTTCGATTTCGCAGGGTGGCCTGAGCAGTTCAGACAACAAAGCATCTGACAGAGAAGCCAGAGCTCCAGGGCAGCAGGGAACAGGCAGAAGCCACCAGAAGACCAAGCTGCGAGGAGCCCGTGGCAGGAGCCCGTGGCAACCCGGGAGGCCCGTCACCTGAGGGCACCGTGCAGGTGGCCTGGGGCTGCTGCTAGGGGCTTGCCTAACCCGGAGCCACACCTCCTTCAGACGCTCACCCAGAGGAGAAGAGAGCCTTTCCCCTTCACATCTGCCTGCGACCCTGAAGCTGGGTTTCCTGAACAGAGATGTCCCCTGGAGAAGGGACCCTTTAGTTTGCCAATAGGAGCCATGTGAGTTAGAGGCAAGGGGAGACAACGCTAAGTTTTAGAGCTGAGTGGCATTGCTAAGGCATTCCTCCTTGTGAGGTAATTTTATTAAAATGGTAGGCATGGTTCTCTGAGAACATATACTTCTGGCATTGAATAATCCGTCTATGGATTATGTCTGGAAAGCTCACCTGTACTGAGTCATTCGCTTTTGTTGGGATTTGAGTTCAGGGTTGGGGGACTTGGCTGTTGTGGTTTTGGTTGCCAGGGGTGGGGTCCCTTCCAAATATAGTCCTTGGAAAGACCCAGTTACCCACAAACAAAACAACAACTCCCTAAAAAAGTACTACATGGATGTGGGTAGGCACCACGCACTGAATCACGAAGTACGCTGGTTCCTAAAGTCACCTTCAGGAGCAGCTGATAGAGGAAAGCTTTTTGTCTCAAAGGACAAAGAGAGCACAGGCACCTCTATGAATCAGTCTTGAAACTGTGTATTCCTTCCTGCACCAAGGTACAAAACCTCCAGACATTCATGGTAAAATGTTTTAAAAACAAATCCTTGAAGTTTGAAAAGAAAAAGAGATGTGTGTTTTCTAGAGCATCAGGGAATGTTCTCAACAGCGAAAAACAGGAAAACTTCACCCTCCTGCGGCTGCTAGCCTGAGCAAATGCTCATCCTCCCTACTGTAGACTCTCCCTATCAGGTGAGGGTCTGACCATGAAGGGGTCTGGTAAACAGAAGGCACTCAATGCATGTTTGTTTTACAAGTAAGGATAAGAAAGTTAATAATTTTTGTAAAAGTTGGAAAGTAAAAAAAAAAATCATCCTGGTCAAAGCTTTGGACAGCGACAAGGGAAATGGAAAATGCTGGATCTATGTCACTTTGAACAAAGACTGAGAGAGGCTAACGGTGCGACTGACACATGCTGAGTGCTTTCTGTGTGCCCAGCGCTGTGCCAAGTGCTTTACATCAGCTCCTTCATCCCATCCTCACCATAACCGCACCCACAGGAACCGTCATTTGTCCCACTTTCCTAGCTGGCTAATGGAGGATTCTGGAAAATGAGAAAGTGGCCTAATAAATGGCAGAGCTGAGACCAAAACATCTTATTTCAGAGCCTATTTCTTAAATCATTGTGTTCTAGTGCCTGCCAATCTCAAGAGCTTCTGGTAATTTGGTTAATGAGGGCCCTCGGTGGAGGGTATTTTATTTCGTGAGTGAGTAGAAAATGAACTTCAAGCTGAGCACGTGTTCTTAAGTGCCGGAGTTTGGCTCTTGACCTGGTTCAAGGAGCACTAGGGTTCTTCATTCAGCCAACAGAGGTTCCTTCATTCAAATCCATGTCAGCAACTCCGACCCGGCAGCTTCCATACTTAATATGGGTGATGCCGAAAGAAGGCACACGGGGTCTGCCCTCGGGGAGTCCCCAGCCCAGTGAAGGGAGCAGACTCGCACCTGCGTTACGACTCCACATGGTCGGTGCCAGAGGAGGTGCAGGTGCGGGGTCCTGTGAGCTCCGGAGTCGGAGGGCCAGTGGGACGTGGTGGTTATGTGAATTCGTGGTTAATAGAGTAGGAGACACCTGAGATTGAATCCTGCCTCCTCCCCCTACGAGATGGGTGACCTAGACAAGTTCCCCAAGGTTCTGAGCTTCAGTTGTTATCACTTTTAAATGCTAACAGCAATATAGTCGCTGCCTCACCCCACTGTTCCAGGATGGGACAATATGATGCCTCCTCCAGCACACGGCCTCACGCATAGCAAGTGCTCTAGGAATGGAAGCCATTAGGGAAGGCTGGTCTGGGGAATCAGGGACGCTTCTGCACAAGACTCGGCCAAGAAGGCTGAGTAGAGAGTGGTGTTCATTTCAGGAGGAGAGACTTCGGACAGAAGCAAGAAGAGGTGAACATGCATTGTGTGCTCAGAGAAAAGGAAGGGTTTGCAGAAGAGAACCAAGACAGCAGCTGGAGATACAAGAAGTAGCAAAAGAGGGCGTGATTGGCAGTGTCCAGTACTCCGAGCAAACGTATGCAAAGATGTATATAAAAGGAATTCATCACAGCTTTGTTTGTAATAAAAATGAATGCATGCATGAATGAATATACAAATACATACATACATAGAAACAATCTCAGTATCCATAAAAAGAAGATTGGCTAAATAAATTATGATATAGCCATGGAACACTGGACATTTTTTAATGTCTTATATCTACATGTACTTACATGGAGAAGGAGGCAGAGAAGAAAGGGGGGGCTGCTGCAGAAACCCTGAAAGAAGGTCTAGGGAAGGACAAGGGAAGAATAAGATCAATCCAGTGAAAGGGATATATTTAGGGAAGGAAGGAAGGAAGAAGAGAGGAAGGAAAGAAGGGAGGGAGGGAGGAAGGAAGGAAGAAGGAAGGAAAGAAAAAAGGAAGGAAGGAAGGGGAGGGGAGGGGAGGAGGGAGGAAGGAAGGAAGGAAGAGGGAGGGGAGGGAGGGAGGGAGGGAGGAAGGAAGGAAGGAGGAAGGAAGGAAGAAGGAAGGAAGGGAGGGAGGGGAGGGGAGGGGAAGGGAGGGAGGGGGAGGGAAGGAGGAGAGGGGAGGAGGGAGGAAGGAAGGAAGAAAGGAAGGAAAAAAGGAAGGGAGGGAGGGGGAGGGAGGGGAGGGGAGGGGAGGAGGGAGGAAGGAAGGAAGGAAGGAAGAGGGAGAGGAGGGAGGGAGGAAGGAAGGAAGGAACGAAGGAACCAAAGGGAGGCAAGTGGTGAAGGGAGGGAGGGAGGGAGGGAGGTAGGCGGGGAAGGAGCAAGAGAAGGAGATGGTCGGTAATCCTGAGTTCTGAGAAAATTGTGGGTGGCTCAAATTATCAGCAAAGGGGGCAGGATGAGGCTTACTGGTTAGGAGAGGTGGAGCAGGGCAGGGGTGAGCTCAGGTTGGGGGCAGGAGGTTAGGGGACCTGATTTCTGACCGCACCCGGGAGCAATGGGAGGCGGTGGCCCCTCATTGCCCCCAGTGAAGGCGTCCCAGCCGGGGTCTCCCATTCCTGGACTCTGCAGCCCACGTTTCCAGGCTTCCCTGTGCCAGCACCCGGCGCTCTCTCCAGTCACAACTCTTTGTTTTCTGTAGTGTCCCTGGGGATGTGAAGGTGAGGAAGGGCAGAGGGTGGGTGGCCTGTGGCTACAGCTACTAACAATGCTGCTTCCGGGTATTTTGTCCCTGGTGGAATAGGACTTTTTTTTTGCTAGAGGAGGGAGAAGGGCCATAGCTCTCCCGAGTATACTAGTAGTGCCTGAAGGTTCTCAGAGCTGAAGTCTTTCCTCACACCCTGAGTCCACCGGGGTTTGTCGGACTGTGTATCCTGATTTTTCTGTCTGAAACTCTAACCAGCAACTCATTAATACTGATGATTTCATGATTGCTGAAGTCATCCTCAGCAAATGGTACATGGAATGTGGAAAGAGAGAAGAATAAGGAAAAAGAGAAGGAAGGGGAGAAATGAGAACAGAGGGGAAGGTGATTCTTTAAATCTCAGAAGGTGAGGAGGGGTAGGTGATAAAGAGGGACATGTACCTGCAGCCAGACAGGAGGGTTTAGGATACTGGATGAAGACTTGGGGCTATTTCCTTTATGCCATTGAAAAGCTCAAGGAGCTGGAGGTTTCCACGCAGGGACCCATCCACGTCCTCTCATCCTTGGAGGCTGGCTCAAGAGAAGGAATGCCAGTCGCACAGTTCAAACTCCACTCTAGCCAAAAATCTAAGGTAGACTTGCGTTCAGGAGGAGCACCCACCCCCACTTGGGGGAGTAGGGCAGGGTAGCCCTGCTGGGCTGGGTGAAGCCGAGGTCTAGGAGGGACAACGTGTAGTCAAGAGGAGATCAGCAGACAGTCATCTAGCACCCAATGACCGTGATGCTGGACCTTCTCTGCTGGTTTGAGATTCAGAAGGTCAACTGCAACAAGAAGGCCAGACCCTAAAGGCACAGTGTCTAAAAATAACAGAGCTTGAAGGAATCTTCAAGATCCTCCAGAAAGAATTTATGACTTCCTCCTCTCTGTCTCTGTAGCCCTTTTCACAGATAGCATGCTTTGCTATAATTTATGGTCATGCATCTATCAAAAAACTCTATTTTATCCACTGTTGCATGGCCAAAGCATGACGTCTCGCTCAGGGTCCATTCAGAGAATGCTTGTGAGTGTCTGTTGAACCTACGTCTTTCCCCCTCATTTTACCAATGAGAAAAAAATGAATCCAAAAAACTGGAGAGACGTTCCAAGCTATTATCTTGCGCAGGCTATTGACATGCTGGCTGAGGGCTTAGCTCCAGGCTGTAGCAATCAGGCCAAAACATGAAGGCTTTCCATAGTGTGCGATGAAATGGACAGAAATCAGTCTCAACACATGGTGTGTCCTGTCCAGGCACAGCCTGGCAGCTACATTTTGAAAACTGCCTTGTAAGCAAAAGAGATTTACAAGAGTATCTGCCTAAGGAGGCCAAGCCCCCCAAAGATGCTCTAACCTTCAAGGAAGAGTAAATGAGATCCATTTTGCATTAAGAAGGGGCTCCATCTCCTGCCCATTGAACCTTCTCAGATGTGTTCAGAAAGCACCTTAAGTAGAGTTAGGTGTCCAGGTGAGTGGCTGAGTTGTGTATCGGGGACTATGAAGGGTCAATCTTTGGATTCACTCTTTGTATAACAGCCTTTGCACATAGACAAAAACAGAGAGGATGAAATCCTCTGACACAGTTCCTGCTGAAGTATTTCCTCAGAACACTAGTCCCCACATGTTCTTGGAAGTAAAAACTTGGCTTTGTGTGACCAAGAAAGATGGATAAATGCTGCATGTGTCTAAACCTGTTCGGGAGGAGCCATCATATACCTTAGTACGTTAAAGGCACTGAGAAATCCTGCAGTGAGGAATTAGGTTGAGCTCTGTTCAACCCAGTATTGCACAAAATTATGTCACCAGGGAACACTTTCTCCATGTCATGCTTAGGACAATGGCTCTCCAACTTTCTTTGTTCACAGTACACTTTCAAATTCTGGAATCTGTGGGGCGCCTGGGTGGCTCAGTTGGTTGGGCATCCAACTCTTGGTTGCAGCTCAGGTCATGATCTCAGGGTCGTGAGATCGAGCCCCGTGTCGGGCTCCACGCTGGGTGTGGAGTGGGCTTGGGATCTTCTCTCTCCCTCTCCCTCTGCCCCTGCTCCCTCCCCACCCCTTCTCTCTCTCTCAAAAAAAAATTCTGTAATTTGGGGCAGCATACTTGAAAATCAGTAATATGGGCAATGTGTATGGGCAAGTCTAAAGTTTAACAAGGTCTTTCTGTAAGACGGTCAGACTGCATGGTTCACTCTGTGCCCCTCAGTCCTGAGCTGAAGGTTGACATGAACTTGGCTCTGCTCTGATCAAGCTTTCTTATCAACTCCCCAAACCAAGTTGCCACATCTTCCAGAAAAGTCTTCCTTGGAATGCCTTGGCATCACACCACACCCCTCTGCAGCCAATTGACCCCACTCTGCGGGATATCACATCTTCCACTTAGCTCAGAGTTCTCCCCAACAGGCATCATTGCAATGATGTGACGTGCAGATGAAGCAAAAAATGAATTTTACACACATCCAAGTTTGGCAACACATTTGTAAATGCTTTAAACCACACAAGCTAAGAGCGCTGGCCCCAGAACTGGTATTCCAAGGAGAAGGACTGTGGAGAAGAGGCACTCATGTGAGACTTCAAGAGGCCTGCAGGTTTGGGTGGGAGAGAGGGGCAGGGCTGCTGGACCCCCGGAAGCCAGTGTCCCAAGTCCCTGAAACACAGTGACGGGAAGTAGCATGTAAATCCCATTTTCCTGTTTCTAGTGATTTAAACAACAAATTCCATTGGAAGAGTTTCAGTGTTCATTTATTGTTGTGTGATTTGTTATTTTTTAAAGCAACCTACCAGAAAAATACAGTAACCCTTAGTTAATTCTCATTAGGGAAATCATGATGTATAAAAGGGCATCAGCATTCTCTTCCTGGTTCTGCCACTAGATGAGCAAGTAGCTGCCCCTCTCCGAGGTTCAATGTCCTTAGCAGCCAAAAGATGGGTTAGATTTGGAAACATTCTCAAGGCCAACACTACTCCAGTTTCTAACATGTGCAAAAATACTATTCTGGTTTCTAAAAAGTGCACAAATTGGTCTTAAAATTAATACATTAATGAAATTATTAATAATTTTAAATAATAAGTTTAATGCTAGATTGATAAAATTAATTAAAAAGTAAAGGGTCATGAAACAAATATTTACCATTACCATTTATTTAAAACAACATGCCAGCCATTGCTCTAAGTTCTTTGCATGTTGTTATCTATTTAGTCTTACAGCATTCCTCCCCGTGAGCTGATGTTATTATTAGCTTGTTTTACAGATATTAAGATACTAATCTGTTACAGAGATTAAGTAGCTTGGCCAGGAAAACACTGATAGTAAGTAGTGGCGCTGGAGTTTGAATCCAGCAACCTCACTCTAACCAATCACGATGCTGTTGATTTTCCAAAATATCAAGCTTAGAAGTAGGGTAAGAGAAGCTGGTGTGTGTATCTTTTTATCAAATGAAATGTGTGTGAAATGTAAAGATAGGAAAGGACACACAACCTCCTAAAGGGCAAAGATTTCTAAAAGGGGCTGGTGTAATAACAAAACTAAATAGTCCAGCCGGAGCACAGACTGGAATCTCTCTCACCCACGCCCAGCGACCTGACATGCTGGAGCCAGGATTGCTAAATTGCCACGGCAAGATTCCGGAGCTGGGTTCAGGAAAGAGTGAGGAGTGCAGGGCGAGCCCCAGAGGGAGGAAGCGGGCAAGTGTCCAAGGGAAGGTGGTGGGAGCCTGACAGTGGAAATTTAGAATCCTTGTATCTTCCAGCAACTTGGAAGCCGAGAGGTCATCCCATCAAACCTCCCACCCAAAACAGGCATTCCCTCTGGTGAGTGTTTACCCAGCCTTGCCTGAGTCTTCCCAGAGAAGCCTGCTCTGCTTACCAGAAAGCCTTTCCTATTGCTGGACACCCTAAGATATTAGGAAGCTCTGCTCCTTTTAATGAGACAAAATATGTCTTATAGTGATTTCTACCCTAGGTCCTAGTGCTGTCTCTGGGGGACCCAGAAGTGACATGGGGACCCCCCCCCCCTTTCCTATGATAGGCCTCAGAAATTAGGAGACTCACTGAGTCTTTCACCACCAAGCTAAAGAATCTGGCTCCTGCAGACCTTCCTCACGGGGCAGGTCTCGCCCATCACCACCTCATTACCATCCCGTGGGCCTTGTCGGACTGGCCTCGGCCACAGCTTTCTCCCCTTGGTGTCCTCTGTGGGACCCAGCCCAGGACCTGCCACATAGGAATAGGCGCAGTGTGACTGGTTATTTGAATTAAACTGAGCAAGGAAACTGCAAGAGGAAAATGCGGCAAAAAATGCAAGTCTGGGGCCTCGACAGCATTGCAGAGACACCACCCAGATCCGTCTCTAGATCTGGGGCCATTTTCTAGATCCTCCCTGGGAGGGGCCATCTTCCCTGTACACGTTGTCGCTGGGGTAGGGGGGCACTGATCCCTGCCCAAGACTCGAAAGGGGCATTTTGGGGATGAGCATTATGACACCAGTGCCTCAGCCCAGGGCCTGGCCCACAGTAGAGACCAGAGAAACACCAAATAAACGAATGAGCAACAGTAGCTTATTCTGCTCCTACCGCGTGCCAAGTTCTTCCGTGCATGACACATATCATCTCATTCACACCTTCCAGAGTCGTGATTATATTATGAACATACCCATTTTACAGACAAGGAAACCACAAATCCAAGAGGTTGGGAAGCATGCCCAGAGTGACTCAATCAGTAAGTGGAAAGCCACAGTTCAAACCCAGATGCCCATCCCTCTAAAGCCCATGTTTAACTGCACCATACCGCCTCCTACAGGCAAAAAGGAAAGAGAACAAGGAGGTGGGTAGAAAGACCAGCCAGGAAAAAGAAGGAGCAGGGGAAACAGCTCTGTGAACTGTCGACCTCTCTGTAAGAAGCAGCATGAGGACCGGTGTGAGAGCAGGGCCCCTCTAGACCAGTCACATCCAGGTTTTCTAACCTAGAGATCAGGGCTGGAAAATTCCTGATTCTGATGTCCCTGCTTGGCACGCAGACCATTTTGGGGTTGAGTTTTCAGAGCTCTGGAGCTCCCTGCATTCACAGGCATATGAAGACGTGCATCTTTTTCTCTAACTGCAGTTGGCAAGCTCAACTCTTTGCCCCCATCCACGTGGAGAGATCGAGCCACAAACAGTAAGACCAGGCCAGCCCCCGAAGTGCACCTGGGTGTATCCTGGCCCCCTGGTATTCTCTCCTCTACCCCAGACATTCTTCCAGGCCCTGCCAGCTTCCACTGCATCCCTCAAATCCAAACACTGTCTGGCTTTTGCCCCAATTCAGGCAACAAGGGTTTTACAGGGCATGTGTCCCATGCCCAGCTTTGTGCTTGACAATTGCTGTAAAAGAAATCACAGCTGAAACCCCCTCTCCCAGCTGTGCATACACTGATGAATGACACTGGACCATGCAGGCCACTTCCCACAGAGCAAGGAGCCAGTCTCCACATCAAGAGACCTGTGTTCCCCAGCCTGGCCCCTTTAATCCAGCCAGAGAGATGTTACATAAGCAGCAGGCCAAACCTCATCCCTTTCTTTATTCTTCTGCTTGAAACGTTCATGGCTCTCCACTGTGTTTAGGATATGGACTCAAATCCCATGAAGCCCATCAGATCTCCTAACTGCACCCCACCCCAGCTTCCCCTGTGTCCCCCACTCCTGCATGGGCCAATTTTCAGAATCTCGGGGTACATGCTGGTCCCTCTGCCCAGACAAGCTCTCTCCTGCTCCTCCTGAACCTCATGCCCTCAAGGAAGGCGTCACTCAACACCAGGCTATGCCCCTTATATAAGGCCTCAAAAGCACCTCTGCTCCCTCACTGCACACCTTTAACTATTTGTTTAACGTCTATTCCCCTGATAGAGTCCAAGCTCCATGAAGCCACAGACCAATCTACTGTGCTCACCATTCTCTCCCCAGAGCTATGGTGATCATGGAGGCAACATTTGGTTGTATGCAGGCCTTCTGCTTGGTGTCTGCCTCGGGCAACTCCCTCCGGAGCACTAGGCTCAGTTTCAGCAGCTGAAAGGAGGCAGATGGCCGAGGTACCTCTGGGGCCTCTCACCGTGCTAATGTCTAGGTTCCACTTGACAACATTTACTTGTAGCATCAGCCCGAAGCATGATAATTCTAGAGCACCACAGAGGAAGACCCTGGGAATGTAACTCCCTCCTGTGGTGTGGGCTGCGTTTACAAAACAAACCCAAGAAATCATCATAAATCATTCCAAGTGGAGCTGCCTGGGTTGAAGCAACAAGACAAAAATACCTCTGGGCACCGCTCCTCTGGGCCCCCACCCAGCTGAAGAGAAGCAGGGCCAGGCGAGCTGTGCCCTCTGAAGAGTCAGTCGCTGGCTTTGTCGCTCCACACCGGGCCCCTCCATGGGGACTTCTCTCCTACCCTTCAGATTTTTAATCCCTGCTGCTATCTGCAGTGTCCTAGTGCCTTGCGAAGGAAATGACCCCAGAAGACCAGGGACTGGGTTCTAGGTCAGCCCCTCCTGAGATGCGTGTAACCCTCCACAGCTTTTTCTTCTGTTCTGCTCTGTCAAAGAGAGGATATAATATCTGCTCTAAGGACCTTAGAAAAATGGAGGAGAAATATTTTTGAAATCTTCAAGGGCCACAGAAATGCAGGCTTACTTTTGGCCATAAATGTGACTATCGAGGGGCCCAGCATTTTCTCTCTCATTGGGGAATGGGAGGCCTGGTCCCCAGGTCAAAGAATCTCAGACATCCGAGTAGCAGGTGGTTCAATCACCCTGGACTGGCTCAGCTTGTCCTAAAGGTAAACCTAATTCACGCCTGGGGCGCCTGGGTGGCTCAGTCGTTAAGCGTCTGCCTTCGGCTCAGGTCATGATCCCAGGGTCCTGGGATCGAGCCCCGCATCGGGCTCCCTGCTCCGCGGGAAGCCTGCTTCTCCCTCTCCCACTCCCCCTGCTTGTGTTCCCTCTCTCGCTGTGTCTTTCTGTCAAATAAATAAATAAAATTTAAAAAAAAAAAAAAAAAAACCTAATTCACGCCTTACACAGTGTCGCTGAGTTGGGGTCAGGGGCCTGAGCTCGATGCCAGATCCGGTCCCAGGAGTTCTTGCTGGATGCAAGAACACTTGGGGTCTTGTCACCCTGGGGGCTTTGAAGCCCTGATGTAGCTGAGGGGTTCAACTGTGTACCTTTCCAGGCAGGCCTTGGTTGAGTTTCTCTCTGCTGCTTATGGCTTCCCACGCTTCAGTTTGTTCTTCAAGGAAACAGAGAGAGTTGACTGACCTGCATATTAAAAGTTATGATGCCTGGGGATGCCTGGGTGACTCAGTCGGTTAAGCATCTGCCTTTGGCTCAGGTCATGATCCCAGGGTCCTGGGATCGAGTCCCACATAGGGCTCCCTGCTCAGTGGGGAGCCTGCTTCTCCCTCTCCCTCTGCCGCTTCCCTTGCTTGTGCTCTCTCGCTCTCTCTCTGGCAAATAAAATATTTTTAAAAAGTTATGATGCGTGTAATGCATTTAGTTTTGTGAACATGTCACATGTTAGGCATTTAAAAAAATAATATTATTGTTATTGTTGTTGTTGTCATTTACATTCCAGGGCACACATGTACACACACACACACACACACACACACACACACACACACACACCCTGGTCTTCTCTGAATTCCCTGAGTGCTTTTTCCACTTCCTGCCCTGTCTAGCCTTGCCTTATCCTTCCTGTTTTCTTCTAACAACACTGCTAGACAAAGATTTCTAAATTTACCTTATAATTTACCTAATTTTACTCAGTATTGCTCAGTAAATACCTCTGGAAACAAAAGTTCTGGACAAACAAGTCTCTTGGTTAACAAGAGTACCAAATTCAAGCGCCATTATGGAGCTACCTGGCCATCTGGGCAACATGGCGCAGGAAATCGAGTCCCAGACTACTTAGAGTTGAGATTTTTAGACCTGGCTTGGCCATGGATGAGAATTGCCAAAGGATTTTACATCTCTCACATCTTAGTCTTCCTACCTATAAAACTAAACCATCTACTTTTTGTTTTTTATAAGCCTTTTCTTCTAGTTAGATAAAATTCTGTTTCTATAATAAATCTTCTGCAGAAGGTCAATATATACAATATGTAACAGAATAACAGCTCTGGATATAGGAGGGGGCCAGATAGCCTTTCTTGCCTTCCCACGGTCTTGCCCCTGCCCCTCATCCCCCACGGGCACCCATAAGTCTTCATAGAGTCCTGCTTACAAAACTCTTTGTGCCTCTGTCCCCTCAGTGGTTGAATGGGGGTAATAACCACCCCCCCACACACAGGGTTGGTTGTAACAATTAAATGAGTTAACACAGATAAAGCCCTCAGCATAGTGCCTGGACTAAAGTACTCAGTAACTGTTAAACATCACTATTATTACTACCGCCACTTAATGGCTAAGGTGCCTCTTACGCGGAAACATTAGGAATTTGTGATCGTGCAGATGCGTCATAAAAAGGCGCCCACGTCTACAAATTATAAATTACCCCCACCCTCCATTATACCCCCTCCACTGTCTTTATGGACAAGGAGGAGATATGATGTTATTTTACAAGATGGATAAATTCCGTTTCTATGGAAAGCGTGTTCTATAAAAACATACTTCAATATTTTCTTCACTCCTTGATTTTTCTGACACACAGAGCTCCCGTTCTGTATGCCGGGGCTGGTGCTGGGAATAAAAATAGAAGGGACAAGTAAAGAAAAAGAGAACTCAAATTAACAACACAGCCAGTCTGTGTATAATGCCTAGTGGCCCATGCCATCATTTGTCCGACAAATATTTATTGTGCAATTACTACAAGCCGAGCAGCATGTTGAGGACATGGTGACGATGAAGAAAAGCCAGGCCCCAGTCCCGAGGAGCTGCTTTCTAAGGGGGATCAATCGGGATTGCGTGGAAAAGAGGATTCCCCAGAGCTGAGGGTGCAGGAGGTGGAGTGCGGGAAGGAAGGGCCACCAGAGTGCAGAGAATAAGGTAAGACTTGCTTCGGTTGGGTTCCATTCCAGAGCGGAACAAGGGTGTAACCCCAGGTGAGGTGGGGCTAAAGGGAACAGCATGTACAAAATTATTTATCCAAGGGATTTCCAAGAACACTGCTGTTTGCTTCTATTAATTCGCTCCTAGGAGGACACACACTGCTTTTTTTGGGAACCAACTTTCTGTGTTCTAAATAAGCTCTTTTATAAACAGTTAGATAAAATTCAGAACTTTTCATTCTGGGAAGTTAGCTTGAAAAATCTTAATTTCCCATAAGGGACACTGAGCATGACTTTCAATACAGAGCCCAGGAAAGAGCTGAAGATATGGGGAAGACCCGAGTTTGGACCCTAGATTCAAACTAAGAGAACTTCCTCCCTCTCAACCCGTTTCCTCTTTGGTAAAATGTGGAGCCTAAGACCACAAAACAGGACTATCAGGTGAGACAACAGATGGGAAAGTGACCTGGAAACATTAGGGAGTATAGAAGCCATTTGTATTTATTTTAATAACTTCCTTTCTCTCTTTGTTTTCCTTGCTCCTGGACGTAATGAAATTGGATCATTTTTATGGCCCCCGTTTGTTTGTTTTGTTTAAGAAGGAAGGATCGATATCTAACAATGGCATTGCAATTCTCTCGGGCTCACATGTCACCAAAGAATCTCCAATACAATCTGTCACAGAAGCCCATTCAAGCAAAGGGCCTCGTCGGGCTGATCCTAACAGCCTAAGATCCAAGGTGAGTAGGCCACCCCCCAATCCCCACCCGCTTAAAGACAGCCACGCTGAGCCAGAGTCCAGTTTCCAGGACCCTACTGTCTGGCCCACATGTCCTAGAACTTTTAAGCCTCGAAAAGCCTCTGTCCTTCTTCCCATGGTCCCCTCCTCCTCCCTCCCACCTGCCATACCAGCTCTCTCCCTCCCCTGCTTTTCACATCTGAATCCACCACTTACCACCTGTGTGTCCTCAGATTGGTTAAGATCTCGGCAACTCATGGGTTTTTTAATCCATAAAAAGGACGTGATAAAACAATCTGCCCCATAGGATTGTTTTCAGGATTTCAGGAGATTACGCACCCTAAAGACTTCACACAATTCAAGGCAATTCTCGATACTCAGAAAAGGTCTATTATGGTGACTATTACTCATATTTCCTTCCTTCCCTCCTTCCCCCCTTCTTTTCTTTCTCCCTTCCTCCCTCTTTCCCTCTCTTGCTTCCTTCTTCCCTGTTCTCTCACTAACCTGGTGCCCTCCTTCCTTCCACGGCCCCTTCCTTCTGCCTTCCTCTCGTTCCCTGCCCTTGCCCTCATGTGCCCCTACTTCCCCTCACCGCGACAGCTTCCCCAGCCATGAGTCATGGGAGTTTGCTCCCGCACTGGCTCCTGAAAGCCTCTGGCTAGCAGGCTGGCCGGCTGCAGAGGCAGACACAGGCCCAGGGCAGGAGGTGCGGCTGCCAGGGCCAGGATTTGCCAGATGGAGCCAGCCTGGTACTTGACTTCAGGCTACTTCTAGGACTTGAACATGCATTTATGGAGTCATCGGCCATTATTTTGGGGAACCATAAGGGACCCAAAGTTCCTGAGGACCAGGAGAGGATAAATGTTGTATTGCCCATCTTTGCTAAAAAGGGAGAGAGAGTGATTCTGGTCATTTTAAGACATTCTCTTAATATCTGGGAAACTCTCCACCAAGTCCTCACTCCATCTCCAGTGCAGGGGCCCTTGGCTGAGCCCTCAGGTTCTTCCTGGCTCCTTCTTTCATCCCTTGTTTCTTTTCCAGTTTAAATTTGGCATCCGACCCTGACACCCACTGACCTTTTCTCTCTCCTCTGCTGGACTCCCAGCTCCTGGAGGACAGTCCTCTGCCCCATTACACCAAATTGTCTTGGCCCTTTGCCATGGGGGTTAGGACCATGCCATTTGGATTCAGACAGACCTGGGATTCAATACCATCTCTGCCACTTTGTTCTCGTGACCTTGCACAGATTGGTCAATTTCTCTACGCTCATTTGCCCACATCTTCATCCAACAAATACTCATCGAGCCCCTGTGTCCTAGGCGCGGTTGCCAGGTGTTGGATGTAGAGCAGTGAAAGAGGCAGGCAACCTTTGCCCTCACGCAGCTTTGAGTGGGAGAAAGAGAAGAAGTGAAATCACAAACGGACAATAACAAAATAATACATTGTGATAAGCACTATAAACGAGACACTAAGGAACAGAGAGCCAAACAATGTTGGAGGTGGGGAGCAGAGACCTCTAGAGTACAATAGACACAATGGCCTAGAGTGGCATTTCTCAACCTCAGCACCTTGGACCTTTGGGGCCCGATACCTGGGGTGGGGAGGGGGGCACCCTGCACATTGCGCGATGTTTAACAGCACCCCCACCTCTACCGGCTGGATGCCCGTAGCCAACCCCCTCCCGCATTGCGGCAAGCACAAAAGCCTCCAAGATATTGCAGGTGTCCTCCAGAGAGGCTGGAGGGGTCCAAACCACCTTCAGTTGCGTATGGGTCACACAGATTTGTGTTTGGGTCTCCCGGCAGCCATTGACTTGCGCTGGTGACTCCGAATCGGTCATTACACCCTGGAAGCCTCTTCCCTCCTGTGTGAAATGGGGTGTTACTGGAAGGAATCACATCCAGCAGCGTTGTCATAGGGATAAAGGAGATAACCACTGGGCCCTAGCAAGCCCTCAGCAAGCAGCGATTACTGCTGATGCCATCATCATTACATGGCTGTCCTTCCAACCAGCTTCTGGTCCCTTGGGGACAGAACTGGCGTGGGATCTTGTCCAGGTCCCCAGCCCACGGCCCAGAGGCCAGGACTCCTCACTAACCTGGTGCTCTTCTGCAGCATGAATGTGAGCAGCCCCCCCAACAGACAGGGCAGAGGAGACCCTCAGGGCCAAGTCAATGACTGTGGTTTTGACCCCAGGGAGTCCCAGTTCTCACCGACTTGCCATCTGCTCAGACTGAGGCTTTTTTAGTGAGGGAGAAGGAGGCTCCTCCCTGCCCCGCTCAGCTAAGGCTGTGCTCTTTGGGCAGCTCATTCCCCCACAGGGAGTGGCCGATGAAAGATAATATTGCCTTTGGTCTTCCTCTTCTCCCTTAAACAATTGAAGGGGCCTTTCCTTTTCCCGTTTGGCTGGTTTGAAGCCCCTAATTTGCTTTTGCGCGTCAGATCTCGCCTCCGTGCCGGCTTTACGGCTCAGCCAGCAGACCAAGGCACGTTTGTTTTCAGCTTTCCATGCCAATCTGGGGGGGAGCGGGTTGACATCTCGCTGCCTCTCCTGCTCTTCCAGAGCACTTCATGGGACGAGTTTGCATCCCCCCCAGAACTGGATTTGAGGGAGTGTCAGACTTTCTCCAGCTCCCTAGTCTGCTCTGTCAGGGAATGTGTGATCTTGGACACTGGGTGCAAATTCCATGCCTGTCCCCACCTCGTCGCCCTGAAACCACTTACAGATCTATGAGTCTAGGATTCGTTTATCTTTACGGAGCCCCGAGTAATTCCTCCATGGGATAGATGAAAGCAAATCAAGAAGGGCGTCTGCCTAGCAGTTTCCTCTCCTTCGGGATTATTTCAAATACTGTCCAGAGACCTCGCTCGTTCCCTGTCTGTCAATACCTGCTCAAGCCCTTCACTGCTTCCAGATCCCGCGTTGAAGCCATTTTGGCAAGAGCAGTAGGGTCCGATTTTAAAAATGGTATTTCCCCCAAAACTCTCATGTTCAAGCCATGGTGGCTACAGTAATGAGGAAGGCCCACCCATCTGTGAGTGCCGTGGAATACTTGCACAGAAGAGCTCAGTGAGTGTTTGTTGAATGAGGACATGGCTCTGATGGGGAGATGAGAGGGCAAATGTCCATGGAACACCGGTCATGTCCCCGGAACTGACTAAGCGTCTAGGTACAGAAGTGAACGAGATGCAATCCTGCAGACAAACCTGGTCTTGGCGGAGACGGGGCTGCTGCAGAAAATGAGGTGTCATTCAGGCGGTGTGCAGAGTGCTAGGTGCACACAGAGGGGCGGTACTCAGCCCAGGCTGCGGGTCCGGAGCCCTTCTGAAAAGAGATGATGCCCACCTGAGCCATGAGAAGTGCGACTAAGTTAGCAGAAAGGATATCTGAGACAAGGACCAGAGGCATGCAAGGCATGAGATCTGTGGGCACTCCAGCAACAGGGCATGACTAGAATGTGATGGAAAAGTCAGGAAGTGGCAAACGATGAGACAGTGGGCAGAGGGCTGGGAAATGAAGGACCCGTGTGGCAGACACGCAGAGTAGCGGCCCAGACCCAGCTGCCCAGCCGCCCCAACCCCCAGCACCTGAGCGCCCCCACCCCGCCCAGCAGCAGTGCAGGGGGGGTGTCCCCAAGCCCTGGCCATTGGGCCCCACTGTGGGGAGGCACTGAAGGACGATGCTCACTCCAGAGCTCCCCACCACGCTGCCTGGAATTTTGACTTCTGCCTCTGCCCAGCCCTGCATCTGCCCCTTTCCTTACCCAGGTGTTGATCCTGTATAAACGTCTCACACCCCAAACTCCGCCCCCATGGCTGCTTCCGGTGACCCCAGCTCTCTCCAGAAGAGGGGATTTCTCTGACTCTTCAGTGCAGCAGACTTCAGGTTCTGGGCTCACCCTCTCTTTTCTCAGGACAGGCTCCAGCAGACAGGGGACCACTGTCTAGTCTGTGCTCGAGGCCATGCAGGAAGTTCAGTGGGGCCAATTCTGGGCCTGCTGAGAAGCCTTTGGTGGCCCTGCCCTGGAGGCATGAAGGAAAAGCAACCACAAGCCCATTCATTCCCCATGCAAGCAGCACCCCTACCCAGTTGTAATCAGTAATAACTAGCATTTTAATCTTCATCTATCTGACCCTCTGTTCTGAACGTGGGCAGCGAAGAAGGGTGTTATTTTCCAAGGCCTCTCAAATACCCCAACACTCACAATCCAACCCTTTAAAATGTCTTGATGTATCAATTTCTCAGCACTCAAAGAATATCAGTGTCTGCTGTGGGAGAAATAAATGGTCAGATAAATGTGTGTTGCTCTATCAGAAAGTACAATCTCACCATAGGAATGATGGCTGTATAATTCAGTGGGGGGTTCTAGCTGTGCTCACCAGGGATGATGGGCAGAAGCCTCAATTTAATTACGGCTTCAACCTTCAATAACGTTGCCTTAGTGGTGATCCACAGCATGTTTACCCAAGGGAGAAGCCGGTGAACTTAACCTCGGAGTATTTTGCATTAGGAATTCAGTGGAATATTTTGAGCCTGAGAACTACAGGACATTCCAGTAAAAGATGAAAGGGTCTTTTCCTCTAAGGTAAGAAAAAAAATCAGATGAACATCTTTCTTGGATCACCTGCTCGAGGTTGAATAAAATGGTAAGGTGTCCTCTTAAGGAGCATAAGGTAAGAAGTCCATAGACCTTGTTCCTGACCCACTGCCATCAGGGACTTTCTGAATGACCTGACTCCAGATATTTTAACTCTCTCGGCTCATTTCCGTATCCATAAAATTGCTGTGATACCTGACATGCTCTCCTCACAAGGGGCTTATGATCAAGTGTGGTATTTGATTATAAATCATACTAAGAGATATCACTTATTGGATGCTGGGTGCTAAAAACAATGCTAAGCACCTTTCATAGATTTTCACACGATGAAGTTGTTGCTATTGTCCCCATTTAACAGATGAGGAAACTGAGGTCCAGAGAGCTCAAGTAATTTTCCCAGGTTCTCACAGCTCATAAAAGCAGAGCTAGACCTTGAACCCAGATCACAGAACCCAGATCTATCTGATGCCAAAGCCCATGCTTTTAACCACCCTGTTGTCTGCCTTCTATGCTGAAAACAGCGTGAGGGAATAGAAAAATACTGAGTGTCAGATGTGTCCTTAACCCTGCCTCAGATGAGTCATTAACCCTCTCTGGGAAGATAGAATAATGGCCCCCAAAGACATCCACACCCTAATTCCTGGGACTTGTGAATGTGTTCTGATACATGACAAAGAGAAATTCAGGTGGCAGATGGAATTAAGGCTGCTAATCAGCTGAGCTTAACATGGAGAGGGTATCCTGGATTATTCAGCTGGGCCAAAGGTAATCACAAGGGTCCTTGAGAGTGGGGGGGACAGGCATAGGAGGTCAGGTGCTGTGATGGGAGAAGGTTTCATCCCATGCTGCTTTGAAGCTGGAAAGGGGCCGCGAGCCAAGGAATGCAGGCAGCCCTTGGAAAGGAATGTAGCCCTGCTGGCATCTTGAGTTGAGTCCAGTGAGGCCCGTGCTGGACTTCTAACCTACAGAGTTGTAAGATAATAAATGTGTGTTGTTTCAAGCCAGTAAGTCTGTAGCCATGTGTTACCACAACAGTAGAAACCAATGCACCGTGCACCTGCTTGTAAATGGAAGGGTTGGGCTTGAAGCTGATTGCTCAGGCTTTTCAACCTCTGGCATCCTCTGAGTTTGGCTTTGTACAGTTCTTTCTAAAGCATGGGAAGAAACACAGGAGTAAGTGACTTGCCTCTGGAACTTAATAGGCAACCAGGCCAGGGCCGAAGTCTCAGCTCATGCCCACCCTACCCATTGTCTTCTGCCCCCCTCCTTCCTCCCCTCCCCCCACCAGCAGAGGCCCCCTCCAGGCTCCTCAGGCTGACAGGCGGCTCAGTGGGTCTGGAGCCAACAGTAGAATAGAACAGCCGCCCTTTGATCCTCATACCTTTAGTTCCTGCAAAGCTGCCTAACAGACATCAGTCCAAAGGGGCTATTTACTTTAGAATATAAGGAGTGGGGGGTACTTGGGTAGCTCAGTCCTTAAGTGTCTGCCTTCGGCTCAGGTCATGATCCCGGGGTCCTGGGATCGAGCCCTGAGTGGGGCTCCTTGCTCAGCAGGGAGCCTGCTTCTCCCTCTCCCTGTGCTCCTCCACCCTGCTCATGCTCTCGCACTCTCTCTCTCTCGAATAAATAAAATCTTTAAAGAAATAGAATATAAGGAGTGGGAAGAAACGTGAAGAACTGAGAGTGAGCGACAGGGATTCTACCCCTCCTCCCTCCCTTCCCCCCCGGCCCCCCACAGCTGCTCCATGTTCTGGAGTTCTGGAAGCATTCTAAAGCTTCTTGAAACAGAACCCTGCCGAACAACACGTGAGCCTCTTGGTGGTCCCATATCACATTTTCAGGAGCCATAAGACACTTAAGTGGGAAGGAATGAGCCAGGTGCTAGAGCTGCTGATGATCGGCAAGAGGTCATTACCTAGGGCCAAGGTCTCCAGGCATTTTGGGGAAGGGGAAGTCTTAAAATGGACAACTGGAGAAGGACTAGGAGGGGGTGGATAACTGAAGGCTCTGAGCAGAGAGGAGAGGGGACTTGAGGCCCGTGTCCCTCCAGGCTGGGCCTCCTATAGAGAGCCTGGCTGGGGACACATGCAGGGGCTTGGACATTTTTGCAGGAAGAGACAAGGCCTTTGTCACCAAATCTGACAGTTCATAGGAGCACAGGATGAGTGGGGCTGGAGACTGGAAAGTCTGCTCTTGTACCACCTTCTTTATTTTTGCCAGAAGCGTAAGCCCTCCATGCCACTCTTTACAGTCATGTTTTCTTTAAATGACTCCACTTTTCCTTCAAGAAATTTATTTTTAAAGGACATTTTTTTTATCAGCATCTATGGTAGAAACTGCTAGTGCTCCCCCTTTACGGTCTCCCTCCCTTTCCAGACACATGGGAAGATGATAATCCTGACACCCCCTGCCCCCTCCACACACACCACCTTCAGCTGAATGGAGAAGCCTCGTGATGGTCTTAGCCAGTGGATTAGGGAGGTAGTGGTGTGTATTTATTAAAAAAACACAAAATGACTCTATTTCTTTTTGTACAGTTTTGTATACTCCTTCGATGTATCCATAAATCTATCGATTTTAGAAATATCTGGAAGTATCTGGAAATACCTACTATTACCTCTGGGGAGGCACCCAGGACGGAGAGGGAAGACAGGACAGTGATTAAAAAGAAAAAAGAACTTTACCTGTATTAAGTTTCTACAATGAAAACATAATTGGGTATTACTTATGTAAGTAAAAGTTAATTTTAAGGTGCAGCAAAATTTAAAAAGGAAATACAACAAGTAAGTGCTGTTGGAACTCTATCTCAAAGCATCTGAAATGCCGAGCTAAAGGTTTGTGCTTAATGCTGCAGGCAACCAGAAGCTGAGGAAGGTGTGCGCATCGTCGTGTCCGGCGTATCTGGGCTACGGGGGTGCCTCGTCCTGGGGGGTGGAAGGCATGAAGACTGGATGAGTGAACATACATAGAGCGCCCCCAAGAGCGCCTGGCCCAGTGAGTGCTTTGTCAGTGTGACCTGCTGCTCACTGCCCCCCCACTTCCCACTCCGTCCGCATTGGCCTTTCCCGTGCTCATGAACGTGCCCGTACCTTCTGCCTCAAGGTTTTCACATGGGCTGTCCCTCTTCCTACCACTCTTTCCTTCCTCTCCTCTCATTCTTCAGAGCTCAGCTTAAATTTTAGAAGCTCAGTGACGCCCTCCATGGCCTGCTCCTCGGAGCAGCTCCCAAGCCCACTGCGTGTGTCTGTATTCCTGATGTCCTTATATGCCAAGCATAGACCGTGCAATTTGTTTTAGAATAAAGG
The DNA here is from genome assembly GCF_004348235.1 of Phoca vitulina. Classification (NCBI taxonomy): domain Eukaryota; kingdom Metazoa; phylum Chordata; class Mammalia; order Carnivora; family Phocidae; genus Phoca; species Phoca vitulina. Next base: position 2,259,534 of record NW_022589786.1, read on the forward strand.
GGAATGATTAGCCTAATCAGTAGCGTGTCTGGAGGAAGGCCATGGCCCTTAGGAGGTGGAGGAGGAGGCCCCTGTTCTCCCTGCGGGGCAATAAATCAAGCTGCGTGGGACAGGGAAGAAGACAGAACTGCTACATAGGACACGCTGTGCTGGCCGCGAGGTGGGAAGCTCCCCCCACCCCGCCCCTGCCCCAGACCCCATTAGCTGGTGCTCGGAAGGATGCCAGAGCTCTGAGAAGGGAGTTCTGGAGCAGGGGAGACCTGGCCGCCCCAGGACGATGCCAAGGAAGTAAAAGTAAGAGAAAGCACCTCTGAGTTAGGTGAGGAAGATGTCTGTTCTGTCCTGACCTTGAAAGGCAAGCCCTTCCTGAAAGCCACCCCTTGTCAAGTCCTGTGAGGGCGATCCCAACAGCAGCCAGCCGTGACGCTGTTTGCCGATGCCCCGAGGAAAAGTAAGCTCAGGAGAAGGCACAGCTAAATTCTCGCCTTCATGGCCCGTGCCTGGTACCGTGGGAGGGGCTTCGCAACCACGGTTCCCTTTCTTTCTCTAAACCCCTGGAGATTCCTGCCATGGTCATTTAGCTGATAAATAGTTATCAAGCTTGGGCTACGTTGATGAGTTAAGTATTATTTTGAATTCTGTTTTACAGATGAGGAAAAAGAGACTTGGAAAGGTTGAGTAATTGGCCCAAGTTGGATACTGGCAACATTAGAACTTGAACTCAGGTCTGTCTGACGCTAAAACCTTCTTTACCTCTACTCTGAACTGCCTTTTAATCTGAAACGACCATTTATTGCTAGATGTCAGGTACTATGCTACAGTCTTTATTGGGAATTAGTCAATGACCTAATGTTGCCTGGCCCATAATAAATGGTCAGCAGATATTAGTGTATATTATTCTACATATTATATATTTATATTTTGGGATGGTTAATTTTATGTGTCAACTTGGATAGGCCACAGGTATTTGGTCAGACACATCTGGATATTGCTATGAAGGTATTTTTTAGATTAGATTTAATATTTAATTCCAGACTTTGAGTAAAGCAGATTACTCTCCACAATGTGGGTGGGCCTCATCCAATCAGTTGAAGGTCTTAATAGAAAAAGACTGACCTCCCCCAGGGAAGGGGGAATTCTGCCTCCAGACTGCCTTCACACTCAGCTGCACATTAACTCTTCCCTGGGTCTTCATCCTGCCGGCTTGCCCTGCAGATTTTGGATTGGCAACTTCCACAAGTACATGAGCCAACTCCTTAAAATAAATCTCTCTCTCTCTCTCTCTCTCTCTCTCTCCCTCTCTCAGACCACATGACACTTCCATGCAGGAATGAGCTGGCAAACAGAATCAGGGTCCTTGTTTTGCCACCCATGTGGCTCAGTGCAGGATGGGTGATGGCAGTGGAGATGCTGAGGAAAGGGCCCCGTCCGGCAGCCCAAAATCCCATGGGCTGGTCCCAAGGTCACCACTCACCAGCCAAGTGACCTGGGGCAGATTTCTTTCAAAGGTCCCAGCTTTAGTTTCTTCCTTACCAAAACAGTAGTAATAATAATTACTCCGAGGGCTATTGCAAAAATCCACATGAAATGCCATTATGTGATATTATTTTATGAGCGGCAGTTTTTCACCCTCTGAAAGAACACTCCAGCAGTCAAGTAAATGTAAGCAGTTTCTGGGCTTAATTTCAGAATAGGGTCGGCCCTGGGTAACGCCCTGGAGTTGGTCTGGATGGTTGATGATCACCAGACATGCGCTTCACTGCAGCTGATGGGTGTGGGGGGTGGGGGGGACGACACTAATCTGGTCTAACAGCCCCAGGAGGCAGGTGGCCAGGTAGGAAGGGGTTAAACTCATGGCCACACTCCAAGGAAGAGGCCAGCTGGGCTCCAGCTTCATCTGGACCTGAACTCCAGTGTCTGTCCCTCCCCATCACCAGGTAAGGTCAGCTAACGGTCAGAACTTATCCTAATGATTTAAGGGCCAGGAGAACCAAGTGACTCAGTCATAGATCCTCCTAAAGTTGAGGCTTTCTCACTACAGCAGAGGATCTGGGACACAGATAAAGACTGGAAAGAGAAATGAATTTGAAAAACACAGGGAAAGCATCAGCAGGATTCTAATCAGAGAACTGGACTGCCAGGAGAATGGAGAATCACCTGTCATGTGTCTCCTGGAACTTGATGCATCATTTTCCCCATTGTCTTAGGATGGGGGAGAAATGAAATACATTTTCATATAACCAAACTCAGTCACCACCTCACTCTGTGCCGTTGAGCAAGTCATTTAGCACCCAAGTCTCAGTTTTCCTTTCCAGAGAGAAACAAAGCAGAACAAAATCAGTTGGCCAAACTCCAGGCATCAGACTTCCGTGATCGTGATTTTTGCCATACGTAAGCACCACAGTGACTATTGTTTACCCAACATCGCTCTTTATATATTTAAAAAGGAAATTCCCTATCACCCCATAAATGTCAAAACAGAGCATCTTGTGTTAAAATGCATAATGAATACGTAATTATTACAATTTTTATAATTCTCACATGCCAGACCCCTGAAAGCACGCCATCCTATCTTCAGGAATCACTGGCCTCCAGCTTTGGTATCCCGCCAGTGAAAGACCTTGTTCCCTTGTGGCATTGCTAACGCCCAGGGGAACCTCCCTGATCCCCTACCTTATTGTGCTTTTCCCTGCTAACACGCAGCAGCTGAGCTGTGCAGTGCCAGACAGCCTGGGATCGAGGGGTGCCCGGTCACCTTACTTAGTGTTACTGCCCATCGCCAAGATCAGTTTCTTCCTCCACAAAATGAGGGTAATTTTTTCTTCAGTGAATGGAACCTGAAAAAAAAATGTTAAAAGTAATTTAGGTGAGAAAGACAGAGGATACTTCAGGTGGTAGCCCAGAAGGGTTGAAATCAGGGGAAAGAATTTGTCAATCGGAAGAGATAGGAGCATGATTACATTATGCAATAATTCACATTATTCAATGTAAGTCATGTTATTCAATATAATTATGGTGGTCACAACTGATATTTATTGAACAGTTACTATTAGGTTAAGTGCTTTTGAAGCATGGTCTCAATTAATCTTCACAAGCACTATTATTCCCACTTTACAGATGAAGACATTAAGGTTCAGTGAGCTGGTCCAAAGAACCAACTAGAAGGTGACAGAGCAGGGACTGATCTCGAGTCTGACTCCAGGGCCCCTGCTCGCAACCCCAATGGCAGGGAGTTCCTGAACTAGGCACTGTGGTCACTACTCCTCCGGGCTCAGAGCTGACCACCCACTCCCTCCCACAAGCTCTCTTGCTCCTCCTGTGGCAATTGAATATGATTCCTGATAAGATTTTGCAACACGTGCCTTATCTCTTGCAACTGTCAACTTCCTTTTGAGCCAACCCCTTTCCTATCTTTTCCTTTCCAACCCTTCCTGCATGTATCACCAGGTTAAAGTCCTTGAGCTCGGCCTTCATCATGGAAGCCAGCGCCCCGCCCCCTGCCAAGGAATGCCCGTGGCTCTGGGGTGACCTATGGCACAAGGCGCCAATGAACGTGGTGACTTCTAAAGCGAGTTCCACCGTGGGGCCTCAAGAAGAGAGCAGCCAAGAGGGCAGGCCAGCTTCGTCTTTACTGTACAAGTATGCCCTGCATAAAGTGTCAAACTTGGGACACTTACTGACAGAACAGCTTTGGGCATAGATTTCAGAGACCCAGGCTTGCTCCTGGCCACGTCACTAAGTGGTGTCTCCGGGCCTCAGTCTCCCCATTGGGACTATGGAAATGACCAGCCTGTCTTACAGCACTGGTGGGGGGTCCAAGCAGAGACAGTGGACAAGACTGGTGGACATGAGCAAAGTATACATGAAGTGTACATGTCAACAAACCCATGAAAAATTAAGATTAAAAGCATCACCCCTCTCTAGCATTTGAAACAATCTCTTTTCCCTTCCTTCCTTCCACACATGCTGGCTTCCATCAATGCCAATACCCTGTTCGGCCTGTTTCGTCTTCCTCGGCCCTCCGGATGCCATCTCCTCCCTCCCCATTAATGCAAATTATAGATCTTTGGGCCCTAAATTGTCCTCTCTGATCCAACAGCCTGGCTGCTGATTTGGCATGACCTGGAGTAGCCCCCAGCATAGACGTACCTGTCACTTCTATGCTTGTTTACGTGGTCTGGGTCCTCATCACCTCCCTGTCTCTTCCCCAGAGATCTCTGGCCATCCCACAACAGGCAAAAGCCGAATGGGTCAACGTCTCCATTGTTAGACCTCTCTGCTCACAAGCTGCCAGGTGAGGCACCACATGAGGGTGCCCACAGCTCTGAGGACCGCTGTCCGGCTCTGGGCCAGCCTGGCTCCCTGCTGTCATGGTCTCATGAAAGGGAGAGGGTGGGGCGCCTGGGTGGCTCAGTTGGTTAAGCGACTGCCTTCGGCTCAGGTCATGATCCTGGAGTCCCGGGATCGAGTCCCGCATCGGGCTCCCTGCTCGGCAGGGAGTCTGCTTCTCCCTCTGACCCTCCCCCCCTCTCATGTGCTCTCTCTCATTCTCTCTCTCTCAAATAAATAAATAAAATCTTTAAAAAAAAAAAAAAAAAAAGAAAGGGAGAGGGTGGATAGGCCAGCGACTAGAGGGACAGGTCGAGGAGATAAGGGTTCTGACTGAAATAGTCCTTGTCAAAAGCCAAGACACTGGCATGACGCAAGCCCCCCCTTTTTTTAGCCCGGAATGAGGGAGACCAGATGATTCCCTAACCCCACAGATGGTTATCCTGGGCAGGAACCATGGCTCCTCAGCAATAGCAACCTCAAGGGCATCAGGTTTTTAGCTTCATTCAAGGGGCGCTGGGCCAGGGCTCACCTGTCCCAGGTGGTTAGTGATTATGAATAAATAAATGCCTTAACCTGGAGGAGCTTAACTCTAGGCTTTGAAATTTAATTCCTTGTATCTTCCGCCACAAATGACCCCTGTCTCCCCATTGCTGAAAACTATGACTGCCGATCTTATGCAAAGCTGAATTCTAGGTATTTTAAATTAGTTAATTAATTAATTAGTTTGTGAGGCATAAATAAATGTGACCCTCTTTTAGGAAAATTAACACACATGAAAGAACCCCACTGGGGTGAAAATCCACATCACAAATGGTTGACATCTTAAAGTGAGATCCCTCTTCCTGTTGGGAATATAATTTGAATGACAAAAATTCAGTTTAGCCACAACTTTCCTGGAATACACATGATAGAACATAAACCAAGGACAGTTGGAAGGCTGAGTGTCATAAATCCTCTCTACAGAAAGATGGCAGGCAGGGCAGTGATCCCCAGACCTTCACATGCATCGGAATCACCTGGAGAGTTCATTAGCATGCAGGTCTGGGGGACTTCCTCCAGATCTACCTGATCATCATTTGGGGGGATGAGGCCCAAGCAGCTACATACTTAACCAGCTCCCCAGTGATGGGGAGCAGGCAATCTGAGCCACACAGACAGAGGCCCTGGGCTAGGTCTTAAGGTGGCCGTCCTCCTACACCTGAACCAAGTTTCCCCAAGCTTGTAAGTTTGGAGGTTCGGCCCCTGGCACATGCTCAGTCAGAGGCAATTCTGATGCCTTTTCTCACCCAAGAGTTGGACCTCAAGCTCCTGTGACTGAGACGCTCACACACGAGCACCGTAGATAACTAAGGTACAAGTTCCTACAGGCAAAAGCTCGGGATTGAAATGCTCTGCAATTACACAGATGAAGGAGCAAAAGACAAAAAGGGGAAAGGACTTGCCCAACAGCATGTGGCAGCAGGATGGACAGGTGGGCAGAAGGCCCTGTCTTCTGATCCCTCGACCAGCGGCTGCTCAGCCTCTGGGTCTCCAGTAAATGGCCCTTCCTTCGAGAGTGAGCTCAAGAAACAATCAGGTGCCCTTGTTACCTCCTGCCCCCAGGCTCTGCCTTTCTTCTCTGCACTAATCATAGTTAGTAACTATGTATTATTTCTCAGTGTTCTTCCCAACTAGACAGTGGACTCCATGAGACAGGGACCTCTTTTATACACTGGAATGTCTAGCACCTTACATAGTGCTTAGCACAGAGTACAAAGTCAATAAATATTAATTGGAAGGATAAACAGACAGAAGTTACAATTGTCTCAACTACATAGTGGAAAATAGGAATATTGAAAAGGAGAGGGGTTTGCCCACAGCTAGGAACAAGTCTGTGCCATGGGGCCAATGAAGGCAGAGGAGACGCTCTCCCGCAGGCCTCAGTATCCAGGGATGGACCAAACAGGCTTTGGCAAGCCTTCCAAATCATAACAGCCTATATATTTTTAAATTTTATTTGCTGAGTCTAGGGTATGGACGGAAGAGAAAATGAGGGAAATTCACCCTTCCCGTTCTCCAAAAGGGGCCAGGGTCCCTGAGGCCACCCAGCTTTATGGTTTCACATCGCCCTCTAGTGGCCAGGATATGTCCCCATAGTGTGTGATGTTCATCAAAAAACAGCTTAAATGAATTGATAGGTAGGCCTGGCCTGAGTATAATTAATCATTTACATATAAACGAAATGTATTAAATCCATTGAGATAGTCATGGATCCATTCAACAACTAAGCGCCTTGCCTAACACACGCCTGGACCACTGTCAGCTAAAAGGAGGTAGCAAGGAGCATGTCGGATGTATCCCCTGCGCGCTCCTGTCTTAGAGGGGGACTGGGGCATTCAGTCATCACACAAAACTGGGTGAAAGCTCCCTGTCACAAGTGTTGGGAAGAAAATATACAGAGTGTGAACAGAAAATATAACAAGCGACGGGCCCTCTTCAAGAAGACTTCTCTGAAGAAATCAGGCTTAAGCTTAGATGGGAAAGACGAGAAAGAATTAGCAAGGCAAAAGTGAGGAGGGTGTGGGAGGGAAGGAAAAGGCAGAGAATCCTAGACAAGAAAGAGTTCTGTGAGCTTGAGCTAGAGAAGACCAGGTGGCCAGGGGCAGAGAAGGGTGCAGGACGAGGCTGAAGAAGTGGGTTGGTGTTATTACTCCCGCCTCTTTCCCGTTAATGTGGGAACTGAGGCCCAGAGATGTGACATGAGTTGCTTGTGGTGACACGGCTCCCAAGTAGTGATGGAGACGAAGAGGGTGGCCGGGACGGATACCGCAGGATAGAAAGAGCTGTGGGGTCGGCCAGAGAGCTGAGGTACTGCATGGCCTGAGAATGAGAGAGGGACGCCCACAGCTCATCCAGCCCAACACGCACTCAGGTGACAGTGGCTGGAAGGTACTTGCAAGGTCACCTCGGCCTCCTGCCCATCCGACGAGTGAAAAAACACCGGAGAATGGGGGCTGGTGTCGCAGGGAACGGCAAAGCGCCGGCTCTCCCACCTCGCGTATACTCAGGCCTGGAGAACTCACTGTGGCCGAGATGCTCCAACCTGGTGGCCCAGCCTCAGAGGAAGCTCCAGTTCTTCGGAAGGACTCCACCCACATCTCCTCAGAATGCTCCCTCTCGGCCTCTGAGTACTTCCGTCCTGGGACCCATCCGCTACCACCTCAGGGGCCGGGGGCTTCAGCGTCCACATGCACAAGCTACCCATCCGCCCGACCCTGACCTCCAAGCTGCCCCAGCCCAGACCCACCAGCGGCTGCCACACTCAGTACCTGCCATGGCCCTTGGCATACTATGCCCTCCCTCCCTGTGGGGCCTGCCCGCAGACCCTTCTCCCTCAGACCACTCTTCTCCCTTTTCACAGCCTGGCTGACGGCCGCTCATGCTCTGGGTCTTAGCTCGGCCATCATCTTCTCCTGGAGCCCCTCTGCTGGACTCCCCCATCAGAGCCCCGACCTCACTGCCTTCTCCCACAGACCTGAGCACCCAGAGGTCAGGGCTACGTACATCTCATTTTCTTCTGTGTCCCCAGCAGCTAGCTCAGTGCCTGGCACTTAGAAGGTGCCCAGAACTATTCCTTAAATGAATAAATGAAGGCAAGTAAGTTACTCTAACCCGAATCGCCTGCTATTCACCACCCCATGCAGCCTTTCTCATCCCCATCAGCCCATCAGCCTCCGCCCTCTGACGTCTAAAGAGACCTGCTTACTGCAATCATCTGGTCTGAGAGAAAGAAAACCGTTCTGTCCCAGCCCAGGCAGCAACTCGTCAACGGCATTACTAGTGGCAACTGCTGGCGTCCCCCAGTCTCCCTGGGGAAAGCGGAGCGAGAAGCAGGAAGGAGCTGTCTGCATTTCAGACTTCTCAGGCTTTCTATCTGCCACCAACACTTGTTATCCGGGGGAATGCACTTGAGAGGTGGATTTTCTTTCTTACCACTTCCAAGCATTCTGAGGTTTGGCTCTCTCTGGGTGAACCTGCAAACCAGAACAGACCTCAGGGCCAAAAACCCTGTACAAGGTGGCTCCACAATGAAGCTTGCTGGCAAAAGGGATCCTGGTGGCTCTGTTCAGTCAAGGGCACCTATCTATGAAGGCCTACTATGCTCCAGGATGTGGCAGATGCTTTCAATCAGTGGAAGATAGTCAGGCTTCGTCCCTGCTCTCTGCAGAGCTCCCACTCTAGCAGGAAGTGCAGAATTAAGCAACTTATCACATTATTCGAGCACAGTTGAGATGCAGACCAGGGAGGAAATGGGCAAGGTGCCGGGAGAACACAACCTGAGTGGCCCGGACTCACCTGGGAGGTCAGCAGCTGCCCCGAGGCTGGGATCTTCCAGGACCTTCTGGTTGAGAGCTAAAGGATGAGTAGGTTTTCGTTAGGCAAAGAAGCAGGGTGTGTGCACGTGTGATGTGTGTGCGTGCACATACATGTGGGTGCACGCAAACACGTGTGAGCAATAGCCATTGGTGTAGAGTGTGTGTGTGTGCACTTGGGCCTCCTTCCCACCACACTAGGTTGTCTTGATGCAGATTTCTGGGCTTCCCTGCATGGAACAGTGGTTCTCTGAGCATTTTTGGCTCGCAGATCATGCCAATAACAATAACACCAGCTGGTCCACGTTGTGTGGCAGCCATGGTACTAGACCCTTGCTATGTGTTCTCTCATCTACCCCAGCAACGCCAGGAGGCAGGCATGACTGCTGTCCCATTTTGCAGAAGAGGACACTGAGGCTCAGGAAGACGAAGGGTCTTTCCCAAGGTCGCCCAGCAAGTTAGTTCTGGAGCTGTGATTGGAACACAGGTCTGTCTGACTTCGAAGCGTGCGCTCTAGTTCACTGAGCTCTCTTTCCCATCACGAAGGCAAGGGCAACAGCGGAGGCCCATACAGCAGGTGCCCCCCCCCCGACCCCGACACCTTCCCAGCAGTGAATGGAAAAAGTCTTCAGTGAAGCCCTGTCCCAGTTCAACCGCCAAGTCCCCCTGTGACCTTGGTAACGTCCCTCCTCCATCGTGGCTCTCAAGAGCTTCCCGAGCTCTGCTGTTCCACCGTGATAGCTTGGCTCCCCCACCCACACACTGCGGGCAGGTCACATAAGCTCTCCGAGGCTGTTTCCTCATCTCTAAAGTGAAGCTAGCAGCGGCGCTCCCCGGACAGGCTGTCGTCGGGATTAACGGCTCACGCACACAGAAGCCTCAGCCCACTGACTGTCTCATCATGCCTGCTCAGCAAACTGCAGCTGTCCCCGCTGCCAAGAATCCAATGGACCTGGGTTCAAATGTCCCCTTGTGCCTTCTCATGGCCATGTGACCTTGCCAAGAGCTACTTTACTCTCCAACTTTCCTTGCTCGTAAAACAGGAATAAAAATAGTATCTACTTCATAGGTTTGTTGGAGGAATAAATGAGATAATGCTCCGAGCACAAAGGGATTGCCCTGCAAATGGTAGCTCATATTATTATTTGCCCGTATTGTGCAATATGAGAAGTCAGGATTATTCGGGGTCTAATTTTGTTCCAGTTCAGTGTTTTGGAAGAAAATGTAAGGAAGCATCTGGCTTGACCAAGTTTGCTAGAAATTGGTTTGTAAAAATGTTTTTCTAAAACCAGACCTGACTCATGGGTCAATGGAAAGTTAGTTTTCCTTGGGCTCTGAGGCCAAGAGGTTCAGTGCAGTTTATTCTGGTGCTAGCTCACAGTTTTGTTAGGTTCAAGGCCATGACCATGAGTAAGTAATTCACTCTTGCCAGAAACTGTAATCATGGTCATATTCTAAATATTTATCCTGCAAGAAACCAAACCTGCCCAACATTCTGGGGCCACAGGTGCCACTCACTGGCTCAGTGGAGTTCATTCACTTATGCAACTCACTATTGTTGACCATGCACCTGCTAGCAGCCACCGGGGGCTTGGTATGCCGGTGGCTGAGGGGACGGAAACCCGTGGGAGGCTTGGCTGATTTGAGAGAAGACTGAATCAGAGCCCTCGGGGACAGTAGCTGCTCCTGGGCTGAGCAGAACCCTGGAGAGAAAGCAGGCGTCGGCCGCTGTGGTCTGTCTGAGCTGGGACAGGCCCTTGGGGGTCGTCTCAATCAACACATGCACTTGACAGTTGGGGAGGCAGAAGGAAGGGGTCACAAGAGCCCCTGAGATCACAAAGCTGCGATAGACCTCTCCTCTCCTGATTCCTAGGGCACCACCTCACACCCTGAGCCCACTCCCTTCCTCCCAGATACCACAAGGTGTCAGGTCCACCTCACATAGAACAATGAGTTCTTGAGACAATTTAGCCCACAAATCACCCCAAACATCGACAGTAAGAATAAAAAAGCAGTCTCACTAACAACAGTATGTACTGACCGTTCAGTGCCAGGTAGTTTGTGAAGAATTTTAGGTGCCTATCCTTTAATACTCAAAACCACCTCGTTGGGATGGTCATTATTATGCCATTTTATGGAAGAGGACACTGAGGCTCAGAGAGACTTTTCCCATGGTAACACACACAGAAGTCACAAAACCATAATTGAATTTAACTCTGCCTGACTCCAAACCCAGGCCCCAGGACCACCATGCCATGTCCCTCGGTAGGATACAGGGTGCAGGGGACAAGCCCTATACTACCCTCCTTCTGAGCTCATCCGGGCTGTCGATGGTTTGGTGTCTGCTTCTGAGAAGGAGGAAGAAAGAGGAGTGGGTGAGCAGTAGGGAGGCTTGAAATCCGGACCTAGGACTGAGCAGCCACTAAGATCCAGGACTGTGGCAAGCTCGGGGTGGTAAAGATGGAGTGATAGAGTGCTCCCTGCCTGGTGAGGAGCTGGACGGATAGCCGTACAGACTGTTCCGGCGCCTTTCCCAGGCTCAGTGTGGCGCCAGATGCTATGAGGTAACTTGTGTCGTGTGACATGGAGCAAACCATTTCCTGTCCTCTACAGAGGGGACACCAGAGAGCGATTAAACCCAGAGCCTCTGGAGCCAGACTGCCCAGAGTTAAATCCTAGCTCTGCTCTCACCCGATGTGGGATTAGCATTTACTGAGTGTTACTTGCCTGTTCTATAAAATCGAGATAATAATACCTATTTTATAGTGTTATTAGGAGGACTAAATGAGTCACTACTTGGAGAACACCCAGAACAGTACCTGACACAGGGTAAGAACTATATACATTTTTGCTAGATTTTTAAAAAATTATTCAAACTTAATAGTACCTGATTGTTTGAATGAAGACAGTTGCTATAAAATAACAGAATGCCTGACAAGTGGCTTTAACAAGAAGGTTTTATTACTTCCATAACGAGAACCCTTTGAAGAGCAATAATTCCAGGCATAAGGATATCTCCAGGAATTTGGGACCTTCTCATCCTTCCTCCCAATATCCTCTGCATATCATTGATGCTTCCCCTCATGTCCCAAGATGGCTGCAGCAGCTCCAAGCATCACATCCACATAAACTCACACCCAGAAACAGAAAAGAAGGAACATGGGGATCTCTCTTGAACCTATTGCTTTCTTATGAAGAAAGGAAATATTTCCTCAAAACCTCCCAGTAGACTTCCCTTATCTGACATTAGCCAGAACAGGATTATGTGATTGCCCTAGTCACTGCAGAAGGCTAGAAAAGCACAATTCTGCTATTTTCAGTCACTACCTACAACTGGGCCCCTGGCAGAGAGGATGGAAGAAGAGCTCTTGAATGATTCAACCAACTTGCCTTGTAGAACAGTCTTGAGAAGGAAACCAGAGAAAAGGTACACGAATGGTATGAAACATACCTACACATACTGAAGATATTGTTCTCATAAATAATAACAGCAGTGCTAATCCCTTTGGCCCTAAGGTAGAGTCTCCAGAAAAGCAAGATGCCAGTAATTCTCGGTAGTTCTGTTCTTTCCCTATGGATGTGGCAGGCAAGGGAAAAATGAAAGGAAGCCAACTGCCTCATGACCCTGACCACTAACACTGACATTATACGACCTCACAATAACCCAGACCCAGGGAACAATTGGCCACCAACTTCCCCTCTCAGTTCGTAGGTATAAATAAAGCCTGGAGGGGAAAAAAAAAATAAAGTTAGTTTAAGAAACAGTTTTCTCTGAGAGGAGAAAACTTTTGTTTAGAAAACACTTTGATGGGCCATTTTGTAGTGAAAAGTCAGCCCTCCGGCCATGGTCTAGATCAGGGATCAGCTAACTTCTTCTATAAAGCGCCAGATAGTAACTATTTTAGGCTATGTAGACAATATAACGTTTTTGCAATGCTATACTCCGAGTAGTGTGAACGCAGCCATGAACAATATGTCAACAAATAAGTATGACTGTGTTCCAATAAAAATGTATACAGGCAGGTGGAGGGCCACATTTGGTGGAGGGCCACAGTTTGCCAAGCCCTGCTCTACGTGGCAAGTTACATAAGACAACAACCCTGGCTAAAGGTTTTAAACTCCAATGCAGGGGAGTCTATGCAGGTGCAGAAGTGAAGCAGGCTGGGGTCTGTGGCAATGTGGAGAACACGTGACTCGTGCAAAGGGGGCAGTTGCAAAAACCAATATTGTCAGATCCTCCCACTTTTCAAGTAAAGCAGAAATGCAGCTCTTTCTATCTTCTCATTTTTAAGTGTCAGCAATCAATTCAAATTTTAAATCTGATGACGCAGACCAAACCAAACCCATCTGGGGACCAGCACAGCTTGGGGGCAACCAGTTTGTGACCTCTGGCCTAGAAGATCATCCTTCTTGAGCAACGTGCTTTGACAACCAAGTACACATGACAAATGTGAGTGACACAATCCAGGAAACTTAGCACAAAGCCAGTCTGACCTATTGCAAATGGAATGCATCGCGGCTACCATCCTGCCTGGGCGGCCGGCCGTATGTCAGAGGCCTCACACAGAAAAGACAGCAATTAGCCGGCCTGTGCTATATTTCTCTTCCTATCTCGCTCATGTTTCCCTTTGCATGCATGGTGGGGCATCACCAGGGCTCTGTGACATCAGGTGCTGCGGAACATTCCTCATCCAGACCTCCCTTAGGTTCCTCAGAGGAGCAATGCGGTCATGTGTAGAAAGGTACTTTGCAAACCATAAAACTACATACGTGTCACCTTGACCGGTTTCTGGCTTCCAGAGCCCCAAATACTAACTCAAAGGTTCTGATAAGGAGTATATTTTTTAAAGAGACGTCAAGATAGCCCAACAGCAGGACAGACGCAAAGCAGAAGGACTCAACAAGATTGCTTGCTGGTATTATTTGCTTCAGAGAATATGTTAAAAAAAAAAAAGAAGAAGAAGAAGAAGAAGAAGAAGAAGAAGATAGCAGGAGGGGAAGAATGAAGGGGGGAAAATCGGAAGGGGAGACGAACCATGAGAGACTATGGACTCTGAAAAACAAACTGAGGGTTCTAGAGGGGAGGGGGGTGGGAGGATGCGTTAGCCCGGTGATGGGTATTAAAGAGGGCACATTCTGGATGGAGCACTGGGTGTTATGCACAAACAATGAATCATGGAACACTACATCAAAAACTAACAATGTAATGTATGGTGATTAACATAACATAATAAAAAAAATTCAAAAAAAAAAATAATAATCTTTAAAAAAATAATAAATAAGACCACCCAGTGTGGGAAAGCATAAGCCAATTAAAAAAAAAAAAAAAAAGATTGCTTGCTGGTAGGAAAGCCCTTAATCTGTGTCCGAATGGCCTCTGAGGAAGCCCAGGCTCCATCCAAAAGCCCCAGGCCGCAGACAACTCAGCAGATCCTTGGCTGTCTTTGAGCTACTGTCCTCACCTAGTCACTGACTACTTTGTTCTTCCCACCCGTTCCTGTAAATCCGAGGCGCCCTGAGTTCCTCTCCCGCCCAGCTCACCTCTCCATCATCCAGCCTTCTGCCCTTGTCTGCCCAGAGCTTCAGCTTTAAAGGATACACTTTGCTCTTCTCTCTGTAAACCACCCTATTGATTCCTTCAGCCATTTCTGGGGGCAGAGAGAGGAGGGTGAGACAGAGACGGAGGAAAAAAGATGCAAACTTCTTAGCTCAGATGTCGTTCACACCTATGACCACCGAACCCAATTCAGTTCAAACCGGACACGTGCTGGGCCAGCAGGTGTCCAGTGTTTCTTTGTCCGATACTTCCTCAACAGCTGTGATTCTTCAGAGATGCCTCGGGGACCCAGGTAGGAGAATTAATTCTAGGAGATGCCGCAGGTCGGGGGTGACTTCAACAAAGCAGCTCCACCTTAGTTCTTTTGTATATTATAGTCCCTCATAAAACTATGATCCAAAACCTGATTCCATTGCTAAAAAAAAAAAAGTTTGAAAGCCCCTCTGCTAGCCACGGTGCCTAAAACAGAAGGAAGATGCCCGGCCCCTACACCAAAGAAGCCAATAGGATTGCCTACAGTAAGCAACATCTTCTGGCAAAGGGCAATTCAGGAAAACTTGGGCCAAATTTTTGTTGAAAATAAAAATAGCTTTGTTGCGTCTCATATGGGAAAAAGGTTCACACAATTCAAATTACCTACTTAGCTGATAAAGGAGAATAACAACGAGGAAATGAGTATTACTTTGTAGCCACTTAGATATGAATATCTGTTTATATTTGCTTAATATAAAACACTTGTCAAGTGTTTCTCGAAGTCACCATGAGGGCCGGCTCATCCCTGCCAAGCGGTAGACCATGCTGGGGCCACGCCGGGGACTGCCCGGGGAAAAATCTCTTGGCGTGTCCCAGCTCCTGGGATCTCCACCTTGTTGCTCAAGTTCGTATTTCTTCTGTGTAGTCTGCAGATTTCTGCCAGGGAATTGGAAACCCTGGGTGTCGTGGACAAGCCAGGGGCCTCCTCTGGCAGGGCTGTGTGACGTGGAGCCCCGGGGAGAGGCGGACGTGAGTAAAGGGCTGTGTTCTGTCTGCCGAGCGCAAGCCCACCAGCCCTCCACGCCCTGCTGCTGACTCAGCTGCCAGCTCAAGCCGACAGCTAATTTGGGAGGGGGGTTTGCAGGTATGAACACTGACCAGCTCTGAAAGAACGGAAAAGGAATTAATCATATATTAGAATCCTATACTCTCAGATTTTCAGGAGCTTACAACCTCACGCCGAGGAGGAAACAGAGAGGCACAAATATTGTGTAATTGTTAGGTTCGTGAGCTCTGGAGGCATACAGACCTGAACTCAGGACCACCCAAAGACTTCGGCTAAAAAGCAATTTGCTGGAGGGCATGGGGCAGCTCATAGACGGAAGACAAGAAAAGGTTTAGGACAAACTCAGAGCAGGCAGCAGAAGTTATCTGGCAATCTGGTGCAAAAATGAGCTGCAATCAACAAGTCCTGAGGATTTCTTCTGCTCTCAGATGATAAGCTCAGGATTCCAAGCCCTGGAAGAGAGAAATTCGCATTGGACTTTCCCTTGCCTCACCAGTGTGATTTGAAGAAAACCTCGGGCACCGTAGACATCTGATTTACCCCCAACAAGACCAAAACACTGAACATGACGGAACTCCCAAAGGGAAACCAGGGGCTCTTGGCATGTGGGAAAGCTGCCTGGGACCATAAACAAGGACATCCCACAACTGTGCACCTTCCACAGGCCACTCAGAGGAATGACAGAGACATCTACATCTTGCCTGGCACAGAGCGAGCCTTTTATTAACCCTTAGTGCCTTCCATTGTCACTTGTGCTCCTGTGTGGAGCTAGATCCCCTCTACGGCATGCCTAACCATTGAGACCCCTTCCCCTTGGGAATCATGGTTCTAGGCTCCTTAAATGTACAGGCCATTTGGCTGGAAACTTGCAGAGATTTTACTGACCATGATCTGTATAGCCCATGCCATTGAGCACCCAACGGTATCCGGGGTAGGACAGACCATGGCTCGGAAAGAGAATTTCACGTGGACTTTATTCTCCCCATCATTCCGGCAATGTTCTATATGCTGCCCCCTCTAATCCAAGCAGTCTGAGTAAAGTTTTTGGTGCTGAAAGCTTAGCTTCATCACACCCTGAGGTCAGGAAAGGAGATCCAGAAACCCTTTCAGAAGACACAGCCTTAGAGACCTTATCTCCTCTTACTATTCCATAGAGACCAGAGCAGATTCCTTGGACCCTCCAGCCAGACCTCGAAAACTCTAAAAGCATGTGCCAGACAGGGGACGCCCGCCCACCTGCTTCACTGCTCCCAACTATGCCTTGTTAAAGGGCTGCTGCGAGACTCTGGCTTCTGAAGACGTGGTAGCCTCCCTTGAGGCATATTCTGCCTTCAAATCAATTATGCAGAAAGGGGAGAGTGAATGGAAAGTCATTGTCTGGCCAGTCGAAGACACCCTGCCCTGAAGGACATCAGCATCAGCTGACAGGTAGCAGATCTCAAGCTTGTCTCTGAGCTCACTTCATTCTGCTCTGGTATTTGATGGGAGTACCAGGACCGTGACTCAGTAACACACATCTTTAGCGTGGACACCTCTGGCTTCCTCCCTCGGAGGCAGCCAGCTCATCATTTTCTCATTCCACAATCGTAGACTGAGACCCACTGGGAGCCATCTACTGCATGAAGAGTGAAAAACTTCTGGCTATTATTTATGGAGTGCCTCTGATGGGCAGAATGCTTGATCCACATTGTCTCAATTCATCACCATGATAGCCCTGGGGAGTGTAACACTCTATTCTTTTTGTAATAACTGTCTGTGCTGCTTGAGCAACCAGACCGCTTTTCAGTGCATTGCAATAATTCTGCTTCCATCCTCCATGTCCTTGATGTTCCTTTGCCCTCAGAGAAGGCTATTAAAGGCAACCAATTGGCCGGAGCTGGATGGTCCTATCTGAGACAGTCCAACCTCCAGCGCTCGGTTCCACGAACTCTGGCTCCAGCCATGACGACTGGAAGTCTGAGCCAACGATCGCTCCAAGTGAAGAAAGGAAGAGAAACTAGAGATGGGCAGGGGTCCGCAAGGCTCCCCTGAATCCAGTGCTCTCCCTTGGACCCGAAGAGACCACCTGGCCCCTCAGATGTCCCCCCACAAGTACAGGGATGCGCAGGCCAGCACTGTTTCTGGGGAATCTCCCCACCGATGACTCTCCCTGCCGGACCAGCTGTTTGGCTATGTTTAAGCTGTCACCCAGCCAAAGCAACTTGGTGACACGCCCAAACTCCAGCTCGGCAGACACACCAGGTCTGTAGCCCGCGCCAAAACTTTAAAACATAATTTGAACCAAACAGCCAGTCAATTTAAAAGTACTCCAGGCAGAGGACCAATGAAACTTGAAAACAAAGAAAACTGAAAAGAAAAGGTAAATGCACGTAGTTATTTGTTCATTCATTCATTACTTAAACCTTGCCTTTTTCCGGAGAGGATCTAAAATGTCAAGAGACAAATTATATATATTTTTAACAGTATTACATGTGTTCTACAAATTTCAATGATATCACAAAAATTCAACTTGGGTTGACATTCAAAACGTAACGTGTTTTTGCACGTGCGTGCACGCATGCCCACCTGTGCCTGTCACTGCTCCACAGGATGTGAAATGCACGCGGTTCCTTCTCTTTTGTTCCCAAACATATTGAGATGTCACAACCCCGTATTTTGCACCTGAATCATGCATTCGTTCTTTCAAAGTCACTTATTGAAATCCAACCGTGTGCCACCTGCTGAACCAGGTGTTTCAGATACAGTGGCCAAAAAGCCGCATACGGTCTCTGCACACACAAAGCTTACATTTAAGGCAGCTGGAGCCCAACAGTGTGTGCTCCGTGCTGAAACTGGGGCGTTCACATCCACCGACCCTCAGAGCTGGAAAGGTACCAGGAGGTCATCTCGATCAGAATTTTCCAAAGGGCAGCCTTTCATCCACCAACCGCATGGGTTTGCCATTATGCCAACACCACCTTGATATATTTCTCTAAATGTTCTCATCTACATAAACCCTTTTATTTTAAGGGAAAACTCTACATCACTGCTGTAAATGGAAAACCAGGATCACTTGTCATTAACAAAAATAAATAAATAAATAAAAGGTAACCCTAAAAATAAATAAAATGAAAACAAAGCAGTATGATTAAACTCTCATCCAGATAGTTACGTGCAGTCCAAGGAAGACTCTGAGCCCAAAGTCTGCTCTCACTTTGTAAAAAAGGAAAATCAGGAGGTGTTGAAAGGTGTTAAAGATACATGAACACTCCTGAGAGTTCTCCTTTCCCTAATCAGGAGGATTAAAGGAAGGTTTAAATTATGCACAGGTCTCTACTATGTGACTTAATGGTTTATACTGTTGTGATAATTAGTCACAGTGTTTAGGGAATCATGATCTAATTCAGGCTTCTCATTTTCCAAAGGAAGGTGGGCCCCAGAGACGGGTGGCAACTTGACCAAGGGCAAACAGCAACTGAGTGGTAGAGTGGATACCAAACCCCAAGTCCCTGTCTTCTGCCCAGACCAGTATGTTCCGCTATGGTGGGCCGCAGATCACCAAACTACCATCTAAACAAATTCCTATATTTGTAATTCACCATGATTGAAGACCAGGCTTGATCCACCTTACTTTTGGACTGGAAGAAACCAAAATTCATCTCAAACTGGCAGCCATGTTGATCCCTCTCATTAGCAAAAATGGAAAGTTTTCTTTTTTTTCTTTTTTTCTGTTTTGTGAATCCACTCATTTTCCATGTGTTCTGCAGGTCCTTGTAGAAATATCCACTAAGATCCCAAGTAAAACCTAGAAAGTGTGTAGAGATTTCTGAACATCCCAGTGCTCAAACAGGGTGTTTAACCTGCTTTGAAAAAGAACTCAGTGGGGAGAGAATAGCCAGCCCCACCCTTTGTGGGGACTCTTCGTCCTAAGCAGCCCTCCGTGTGCACCTCCTGGACTCAGGCCCTCACCACATATTGATTATAACATTTTAAATCAGGCATAGGAGATAAAAGGAGAAAAACTCCTCTCTGCCCCACTAAGAAGGTCACCTGCAATTTGCCTGCCCTCAGTCCACCTCAAAGAGCAGCTTTCAGCAACAGTCCCTGGGAAATAATTGGATATCAAAGTACACAGAAGCCATCAGCCTATCAAGGAGGGTGCATTCCAGCATCCTTGCTCACGCTGCTTCTCTGGGAAGATGAAGCCAGGGTTTCAAAGTTCCTCTTGCAGGACAGGAGGGATGGAAAGGGAGATATGACGGTTCATGGAATCTGGCCACTTTTTCCTCTTTCCTTTGAAGCCGGTGCGGGAACACGTTAAGGCTCCTTGAGCGGGCTGAAATCCATGTTTTATGGTGACAACTCTTAAGTTCAACTTTTCCCTGCCTTCCCTGAGAGAAGGATTCCTGCTTCACCCCCCAGTACAGACTGGACCTATCTATAGTGTTTGAGCAGCATAACCCTGTGGCCTCAGGGCTGGTGCCATGAGAGCACCCAAAAGCGAAGAGAAGCGACTCTTGTTCCTAATGTGGAAAGAGCAAGACTTCCTATGATGCAGCTGGTGTTTCCTGAAATAGAACAGGATTTGAGCAAACGGTTTTCACTAGGCGGGCAGGAAAAGCTGAGTGTGGCTCCATGTTTCATTAGCGGTGACTCAGACTCTCGCTCCTGGGCACTCACTCATCCTGCTTGGGTCTGACTTTTTTCCAGTTATCATCCTCAGCCGTTGGATTCCCTCTTTGCCAATGCTCAACGTCCTGCCAGCATATTTGATTTCCTGGGGAGGCCACGCCTCTGTCCTTACTCTTATGTCATTTACACTCCGTTCTAGTTTCTATTTTGAAATTGATTAGGTCTTGATCAGCCACCTGTGTTCATTTCCAGAACAGCAAAGACGGCCTCAGACTTGCTGCACCATCCAGAATCCATACCAGACTCTCCGCCCCTGTCTCCAATTGCACCTCATTCGGTCAACATGGAAGGGCCTGGTCCCCAGTGCCACAACTGCACTCCAACATGGAAAGGACTTATCGAAGCACGGTGGGGGTCGGAGAGAGAGGCAGCATGATCCGGCACCCCCCGCCTCTCCAGCTCGGATCACAGTGCTCTTGTCCTCGCTCTGCATTGGCCTCCCTGTCCTTCCTTGCATGGCCTCTGTTGTCCTTCTCTTCCCTTGCCTGGAATGATCTTTCTCCAGCTCTTCACTTGGCCAGCTCCTTATCATCAATCAGCCTCAATTATACATCCTCCTCAAAGACCTATCCCATTACCTTTTACCCCGGATGCATTTTTCACTCTCTGACATTACCTTGTTTATTGATCTGTATATTGCCTATTGTCTGTTTTCCCCCGAATAAAACGCAATCTCTACCAGAGCAAGAACCTTGAATCTTGTGTTCATCACTATCATCCTCA
The DNA here is from genome assembly GCF_004348235.1 of Phoca vitulina. Classification (NCBI taxonomy): domain Eukaryota; kingdom Metazoa; phylum Chordata; class Mammalia; order Carnivora; family Phocidae; genus Phoca; species Phoca vitulina. The sequence goes on from NW_022589786.1 coordinate 2,280,208, forward strand.
ATGTCTAGAACAGACTTGGCACAGATTAGATATGCCAACAATAAATGCTTGATCATTGAATGAATGAGTATTCTATGTGGAGAAATCAGGAAAGGCTTTGGGAGGCTATGACTTCGGGAGGTTGCCAGGTGAACAGTTACGCAGGTGAGCAGTTCCCAAACCAAGACATGAAGCATGAGGAGAATGATGGGCAGACAGTGACATACTCGGGGAGGGATCCAAATGGAGGCTGAAGCAGGGACCCTGTGGTGATCGTCTTTGGATGCCAACCTCAGGAGTTTTTACTTTTTTTTTCTCTAGGGCGGTAATGAGGTCATGCTTCAGCTGCATCTGAAGGAGGCAGCTACTCCTATTTCACAGGAGGTCTTCCACCTGGACAAGTCAGAGAATCAGGGTTCACTCTGTGAGCTCGCTCAGGCTGTCTGCCAGCACCATTAAAACTATGGCTGCCACTTCTAAAGCCTCGCTGTGTGCTAGGCCCTGAGTTAGGGCTTACAGCCGCCATCTTGTTCACTCCTCACAGCGCCCTGAGGAGAGACCTTATCTTCCCCACTTGAAGAAATGGAGACGAAAAGAGAAGTGACTGACCCAGCACCTGCTAGGTGGCAGAGCTGGCATTTAAACCCAGGAATCTGCCACGCCCATGCCTGACTGCCTTCCACTCCCTGACTTTCCATGAAAGGATGGGCGAGACAAGGTGTTCCGGAGTCTTTGCTTTCCCTATTTTCAAGCATAGGCTCAGGAGCTGGAATATCATCCACTTTGCTGCCTGTTGACTTTTGCCACCTACATTCTGAGGCTTTCTCTGAGGATGCCATGCATGGCCGTGGCCTTGACCGAGTCACCCTGCTCAAATGTAATCCCACTGGGTCTCATGCCACTGAAGACCTGCTCTCTATCTTCAGAGATGTCTCAGGGAAGCAGGAGAACACACCAAGGTTGAAAAAGGTGCGGTAAGATTGGTGCTAAGGAGATTCTATGAAAAACTCATGCCTGACCTATCACTCCTCCTCAGCCCCTCCGTGGCTGCACAGCACTGTGGGGATAAAGTCAAAGGTCCTTGTCAGGGCCCTGTCTGGTCATCTTCAAACATCAGCTCCGTGGCCACATCGGCCTTCAGTTTTACATCAGATCTCCTCTGTTAGGTGCTCACAGGGACATGTGTTTCTCCTTCACAGCGCTCACCACAGTGGCGGCCTTCCTCGCTAGAATGTGAGCTCCAGGAGGACAAGGACCTGTTTCTTTTTCTCCATATCGAAATCTCATGTTCCAGCGCAGGACCTGCTTGCACTGGGACTGCTCAGCAAATATTGGCCGAACTAATGAACTCCGCATCGGAAGGCAGGTACCGAATGAGTGGGAGTGGGTGAATCATTTCGCCTCTTTCATTTTCTTACTCACAGAATGGATCATATCAGTTCTATGCCCTTTTCAAAGCAGTGAAATAACACTAAGCACTTTATAAGTCATTGAGGGCTCTATAGATTATTTTTATTAAGGAACTACTGACAGAGTATATCCCCAGGATTTGGAGCACTTCCAGAAATGTCAATATCTAAAGCTGAAGCCGAGCCACTTGTGAATGGAGCCGTGACCTGGTCTCAGAGGTGGCCTCCTTGTTGAAATGGAGGTGGCCATGGAGACGTGCTCGAAGCCAGCCAGGAATCAGGGCCTCTCTTCTAGATGCCATGCATCTAGAAATGTACCCGACCAACTCCATCCATCTTTATTCTTGCTAAATATTTTCAGCCTTAACTTCATCTTCTAGCTGAGCCAAACCCTGGTTTCTACTAACGTGGTGGAGAGAACCCCAGTTTTAGAGTCAGAAAACCTGGACTCAAGGGAAACAAGAAAGCTGCCAAATATTGAACTCTTGCTGTGTGCCAAGCACTGTGCTAAACACATGGCGTGCTTTGCTTCATTTACTCTTGCAAGAGACCCTCTAAAGCACTAGTACCATCAGCCTCACTTTACAGATGAGGAAAGCAAGCCTAGCCCCCTGCCCAAGGTCACACAGCTTCATCTAAGCTCTGTAAGTGTGTTTCCTGATCCACATCATGCGAACAAACATCTCACAACGGGGTGGTCTTGAAAATCAAGTGGGCTCACGCAGGGGTCATGCAAGACTCCGCGCTCCTTGGGCCAGGAGCAGCAACATCCCCTTCAAGCTGGTTGGAGATGCAGAAGTTGGGGTCCCCTTCCAAACCTATGGAGCTAGAATCTGCATCTTAACAAGATTCCCAGGTGATGTGCACATACCTTAGAGTTTTGAGAAGCACTAATATACGGGGTCACTAGCCACCGCTCCAAGGTGTTGAGCTGCTAGTAAACTCATTACTGTCCTCCCAGTGCGGTTAGTGAGAGTCTATTCCTCCATGCTGTGATGACTTCTAGGCCAGTCCTTCTCACACTTTAGTACTGAATACAAAACAAATGGGGATATAGATTCTGATTCCATCCATCTGGGATGGGGCCCCAGAGTCTGCATTTCTCACACGCTCTCAGGTAATGCAGCAGGGCTCATGGACCACACTCCCAATAACAAGGAACCTGACAAATCAAACATCTGAATCAGCAAAGTAGAAAACCATACTTTGCTGGGATGATGCTATTTAGGGGAAGCATCCACTCCACACACATACCCAGAGAGCCGGCGGCATCTCTGCCTTCCTTGTGTGGCCAGCACCTTGTTCCGTATCTGTCGCAAAGGAGGCATGTGTCATCACTGAATGAATGAATGGATACCAGTCAGTTCTCACCTGTCCCCTACTTAATCCTGTCCTGTGGTATCCCAGATTTACAAAATCCCATGAGACTCATCGTGGCCCACAAGGTCTGACCGGACCTGGATCCTGTCCACCTCCCTGAACCCTTCTTCCTTCTCCCCAACTCATTTCCACAACGCTAGCCTTTTCTTGTTTCTCAAACACACCAAACTTTTTCCTGCCTCAGGGTCTTGGCACCTGCTCTCCCCTTTACCTGGAATGCCCTTCCTCCAGCTCTTTCCATAGCTGGCTGCTTCTCATCATTCATACCTCACCTCAGATTTCACCTCCTCTGCAAGGCCATCCCTGACTGACCTGTCTAACCGGTATAAACTCCACCCCAAAACTGTCTATCATAATTTTTTTCTTAGCCCTTATCAACCTAAAAATATTTTCTTTTTTTTCCTGATTCTCCTATCAAAAAGGAAACTTTATGAAAGCTGGGACATTGTTGACAACGCCCAGCCGATAGTAGGTACTCGATAAATAGCTCTGGAATGAAGAGATGGATGATCTAACACACCCCGAGGAACCCATAATTTGCCCCTATGGCTGCAACAGGAAAAGGAGAGATTGAGCACTGTGTGAGGCCAGAAGAGGAACAATCCTTTCCTCCTGGATGAGGAAGTGCATGTAGTAATCAGGGCAGCCTTCCTGAAGGAGGTGGTGTTTAAACTTCACCTCGAAGAATGGGAAGAACTTTTTTGGGTGATGAGAAGAGGAGCGGCCACCCCGGGCGGAAAGAACAGCTTGGGCAGAGGCTGACCGAGTGGGAGGGCTTAGGGAACACAACATACAGCTGCTGGGTGGAGACTCAGTACCTGCCCTGACCCTGCCCAGCCCGGGGCTTCAGGCAGAGGCAGCCCTCGCTGTAGGTGTGACAGCATCTGGCAGGGCTCCTGCAGCTGAATAGCTGAGGTCACTGCCTTCCTCCAAGCAGGCCTTGCCACACCCTTAGCCAAGATGACGCAGCCCAGCTCTCTGAAGCAAGACAAGGCATTAGTGGGGGACAGGTGGGCTTGAGGGTCTGACCCCCCCCTTCCTCACCCAGCGGGCACCCAGCGGCCTGCCTGGCTCCTGTCCTCCCGTCTGTCAAGAGTCAGAGAGTTGTGATTATTGCTCAAACCTCCATGGTAATATTTCAGGTCCAAGTTCCAGTTTATCCCTAAGCTCGGTACAAGAAGGAGCCATGGTTCTATTGGTCAGCCTTGTCCATGGTTCTATTCCCAGAGCTAAGGGCAGGGAGCCTGGCACGTGAAAGCTCTTCAACGAGACTCGTTCTTCATTCACCACGATTGATCAAGCCCCTACAAGGCGCCAAGTGTTGCACCATACACGAAGCCCGCAGCCGTGACACATGGCAGCGAAGGCCTCTACCCTCCCAGAGACAGGATTTTATTTGAAAGTAACATATTCTAGAGACTGGGTTTGGCCAGTCTCTCCGTGTGATCTGAGCAAGCCCCCTAAATTTCTCTGCTTCCTACAAAGTAGAAAGGAATAGACTCGGTCACCTAGTTCAGAGTTTCAAACTAAATTGTGAGGGTTCCAGGCGTCTGTGCTGCCTCTTGGCTCAGCAAACCATGATGTGTTTCTCTTAAGGAAGATTTAATTAGCCTAAGTAACGTTTGTTGTTTTGTTTTGTTTTGTTTTTCCTTTTTTACTGTTTTCTGTTTGGGGTTCCACTTAAAAGCTTATGTGTAAAAGAAAAAGATGGTTGGAAGACGCTGCCCTTGGCCACGGTATGGGCCAGAATGGAAGAAGGTAGAAACTAGACATGCCTCTGAGTTGGGGACAGAAGAAGCAGGCCAGCTGTAGGTGGTGATAGGCCCCTCTGAGAAAGAGAAACGATGTCTGAGGAAGGGCAGTCATGGGGTGCTAGCCAGAGAGAGAGGGCAGCCTAATGGAGATCCAGCAAAATGGGGTAGAGACAGGCCCACCCCGTGTCCTGGGCACACAGAACTGTCTGCCTGGGAGCTGGCGGTGGCCAGCGAATTTTCCAGCAGTTCTGAGAGACAAAACTTAGACTAGAACTGAAGTCCAAGGTGGAGATCCGGTTGGTTTCTGAAAAGAGAACCATGACCCACGCAAAAGCCAGAGTCACAACTGCAGCAAGCTGACTTAATCAAGCTACGTGTCCAGAAGTCTTTGAGTCTCCCGCTGAGGCTTGCCTGCTGTCATGTGGGCAGCAAGGGCGGCATCAGAAACACAGCTCCCTTTACCAGATCTTCTGCCAGTGCTCTTAGCACAACCTGATCCGTGTGCGGCCAACTGAACGAGATTCCAAATCCAGACAGGATTTTCTAAACCTGCAAGAGACAATGTATTGTTTCTTGAGTGCTTGGTGAAAGGGAGGAAATAATTTTTTTCTTAACTGGTTTCTCCCTCGTGATCTCCGGAATTAGCACCAGCCCACTTGGGGGGACCGGAATGGCTTTTTCTGTCGCTAGCTCAGCGCCCCCGGGCCGTCTTAATGGCAATCTGAAAGTTCTGTTTACATAACACCAAAGCAACAGGTCAGTTCAGGCCAAAACTAATAAATGAAATTACTATTATTAGCAGTAGGTTTGTGAGAGCTTTTTGCTCACTTTACATACCAACCTTTTCGCTCCTAATGATATGGGGGGTGGGCAGCTGGTTCTGCCCCCACCTCCGCTCCCTCTACCACATCACCCGGTGTTCTTCAGGGCACTTGACTTTCTCCAGAATGATAGTCTCGTTGTTCATCCATCTTGTAAGGTCTTCACTATTAGAGTATAAGCTCCACAAGACGGGGAATGTGTATCTTGTTTGGAGCTTTATCTCCAGGGTCTAAAACCCAATGCATGCTCAGGAAACAGCTATCGTATGAATGAATGAGGCAGATCTGTATGTTCTGAATAATGACAATGATGTATTTTGAGTGAAAAAAAAGCTGCAAGTACTCCTGGGACCCTTAACATCAGAGTGATAATAGAAATTTATCCTGGAAATGGGATTCAGAAGAAATGAGGAAGGGACATTCAGTGACTGTTTATTTTTCTATAGTTTGAATTGAAAAGCAGTGAGATAACATCTCACTACGATCAAATATACAAAGATATAAAATTTGGTAACAAGCTGTTACCTGAAGAAAGGGGCCGCCTCAAACGTTAGAGGAGCCCACACTGACTGGACTATCATGGAGGGCAAGTTCAAAAACATCCATGAAAACAACAAATGCACGTACCCTTAGGATTTTGCTATTTCAGTTTGGGAGAAATTATGTTGCACGTACAATCACAGACACGTGAAATGATGTGTTTATAAAGTTATTTGTGGCAGCATTGTTGAGAATAGCAAAACATTGAATGTTATCAAAACTGCCACCATTACGGGACCAGCTACATAAACTATGACCCCATCTCACGACGGAAAACTATGCAGCTGTAAAATTGATGAGGATGGTCTTTATATACTCATAGGGAAAGTTGTCCAAGATAAGCACCTGAGTGAAAAAAGCAAAATACAAAGCAGAGCATATAGTGTGCTATAATGCATTTTTTTTAAATGGGGAGTATGTCATTGAATGGTTTGTATATGCACAAAATATTCCTGGAAGATACACAAGAAATTAATAAAATGTGTTGCCCATGGGTAAGGGAAATGGAGGCAGGGAGGGAGAGAAGCTTTATATGCCTACCATTCCCTATTTAATTTTTGATTTGGGAACCATGAGAATGCATTACCTGTTCATAGATATTGCTAAAAGAGTATTTTTTAAATAAAAATGAGCTCTTTCCACATGTGTGGACCCTACGGAAGATCATTTCAGGTTGGAACAACAGAAGCACTGTGTCTGAAAACAGAACTGGGGCACATACTGAAAAGATGTTGGTCCTAGGTCAGCTCTAACCCGGACATGACACCGACATTGATGCTGATGTGAACTTTGGAGAAGTCACTCCCGTCCCCGGCCTCAGTGCCCCCATTTGTAGGATAATGAGGGTGGACTAGGGGACTTTTTATTTTTTTAATTTAAAAAAATTAGTTTAAAGATTTTATTTATCCATTTGAGAGAGAGTGTGTGTGAGAGAGAGCACGAGTTGAGGGGGTTCTGGGGAGGGGCAGAGGGAGCCTATGTCCCAGGACCCTGAGATCATGACCTGAGCCGAAGGCAGATGCTTAACCGACTGAGCCCCCCAGGCGCCCCTACTAGGGGACTTTTTTAAAGGTCCCTTACTGTTCTGACATTCTGGGATCTAATCTATGACTACACTTTATTTAATTTGAATTAAACCACATGTTCTGTAAAATAGGTCCTGAAAAGGCATCACGAGCTCTGCATTTTGTTTTACTCTGCTTCATTTGTTTCCTTTATTAAAAATTGCCACTTACCTATTTAGTAAGGGTGTCTTTTGAGAAACACTCACCTTGTCTCTGCTGAAGGTTACCTGGGCCATGAAGGTGACTATGGCCCAGGCTGTGATGGAGAAGACAGGCCAGATCCTGAGTATAAGATGACCCGAAAAGAGACAGAGAGCAAGGAGCACCAAGAACCAAATTCACTAGGATGGAAGCAGCCTCTCAGATGCATGCTAAACACCTGGCCTCAGTTTTCCCAGCCGGATGATCCAAGAAACCAAATGCAGCTCCCTTCTTCCTGCTTCCGCATACCTGGGAGCTGAGCCGCTCTGAGTAATCAAATTTGAGATGAGGTCAGACACATGGGTTTCATCTCACCGAAGTGAATGTTTCCACTTCCAGTAACAACATTCTAGTCTTCTATGGGGGAGGTTTCTTGCCCACTCCCACTGTCCCCAGGCCATGTGTTCCACCCTTGGATCCGGGTGTCCCAGGCTGGCCCAACTCTGGAATCCTCCCTCCCTGCCACAGCCATCATCAGACCCGGAGCTTTTGTGCAAAGCGTTGGGAACAAGATGCTCTCTTTGCTGTTACAACCAAACCTGGGGGAGGGGATGTGCAAAGTGGAGCTGCCGGTCACCACACTTACACTGCATGAAGCTAGGGAATGGAGGGAAGCAGAGACAAGAGATGGTGACATCATGGGTACCATTAACCCATTCCTGGAACTGGCTTGGTTTTTAAGTCACATGAACCAGCTCCTTCCTTCCTTTCTTCCGTCCTTCCTTCCTTCCTTCGTAATTAGGTTTCACCTAACATTTCTTGCAGTCAGAAGGACCAGCTCCAGCAGTCTGAGAGTGACGGCATGAGAACAATATCGAGAAGAACCTGGAGGCCCTCTCAAGGCTCACAACTCATGAGGAAGGTATGCCAGGAGACAGAAAAGGAAAAGATATAAGGTGGTGCATCCCTTCGACTAAGATGAAACCCCTGACTCAGTCCTCTGCCTTACCCTGGACTGGGCAGTGTTTCATATTTTTCCAAGGCGTGGTCTTTCAGGTGGGGATACGGGAAGGAATTTGTCAGTATGTCTCAGAGCGATGTACATCCACGTTTGCTTCGAGGTTTAGCGGACATTCTTGCCCTCAAAGAACTGTGCTTGGTGCCATAAGTAAATTAGTGTCTAGTAGCTGTCCTCAAAGAATTTATACTATGAAGGGAAAATCTGCTTCTGCTGAATGCTTTGTGCTCCACTCACTTCCCTGACCTCAAAGAGTTTGCCAATTCTATATGGTTAGGATGAGTGAGGATGCTCAAAACATAATGGATTATAGAAGTCACATTTTACAAGCTTACAAAACAGAGGATAGGATGTGAGTCCTAGGGACCAAAGCGGTAAAGATTCCTGGCTGATTATTTCCAACCTGGTTTTCGTGGTTCCCCCAACTTGGGCAACCTGATCTGGTTAACCAAGATTCTTCCTGACAGGACTTTCATTAGTTCTGACCCCATCTGACATCCTCAGAAAATAGACACTGCAAAAAAAATGGGGTGCTTTGCTAACATTAACTATTGACTATTAACTCAAAACATTTAAAAATCAAAACACACACAAGTATATATTATTACTTTTTTATACTCACACGCTCTCTCTCTCCCCCTCTAAAAGGGAAAAAAATTAAAATTAAAAAAAAAAAACAGTCCCATCGCTTCAAACGATTCCCTGGGTCCCCTGATCATCAACCCCTCCCCCAACTCCCAATGCCTGGCAGCCACACATCATTTTCTAAACTGCCACATCAATGGAATCATACATTATGTAGCCTTTTGCATCTGACTTCCTCCAATTAGCATAATGCACTGGAGATTCATCCAAGTTATTGCATGTGTTGGCAATCCATCCCTTTTCATTACTGAGCAGTATCCCATAGCCATGGGTACCCCACACTTTGTTTATCCATGCACCAGTTGAAGGACGTCAGGTGCTCCTGTTTGGGACAACTATGAATAAAGTCACTATAAACATTTGCGTACAGGTTTTTGTGGACACAAGTTTTCATTTCTTTCATATAAATGCCTAGGAGTGGAACTGCTGGGTCATTTGCTAAGTGTATGTTTATTTATAAGAAACTGGCAAAGCTGGGTGATGGGCATTAAGGAGGGCACATGATATGGTGAACACTAGGCGTTATATGCAACTAACGAATCCTTGAACACTATATCAAAAACTAATAATGTAATATATGTTGGCTAATTGAATTTAAATTAAAAAAAAAAAAGAAATTGGCAAAGCATTTTCCAAAGCGACTATTCCATTTTACCTTCCCAGCAGCAATGTGCCCACCTTCATGTTTCAATGGGTGAATGTCATTTTATGTTTTGCTACATTGTTATGTCGCCTTCAAGGCTTAAGGAACTTCCCGTCTGTGGTAGGGGCAAAGTAGCCTATAGATATCACTCAATCACTCAATCATATCTGTGGCATTCTAGCTCCAGAATGGGTTTTTTGTTTTTTTTTAAAGACACAAATGTAGAACTTTGATGTTGGAAGGATATCAAAGGTCACTGTTTCAACATCTTTGAGTAGACCTGAGTTGGGGGGGTTCGTTTTTTTTTCCCCTACTTTATTGAGGTATAATTGACAAATTAAAATTGTATATATTTAAGGTGTACAAGGTGATGTTTTGACATATGTATGCATTGTGAAATGTTTACCACAATCAAGCTAATTAACATACCATCACCTCACATAATTAGCTTTTTTTTTTTTTTTTTGGTAACCACAATTAAAATCCACTCCTTAGCAAATTTCAAATTACACAATACAGTACTGTCAACTGTAGTCACCAAGATGTACATTAGATCTCCTGAACTTACTCATCCTGAAAATCTGGAACTTTGTGCCGTTTGGCCAACATTTGCCCATTCCCCACACCCTCAGCCCTGCTAACTTCTCTCTTCTCCTAAGAGTTCAAGTTCTTTTAGCTTCCACATGTAAGTTGCATCATGCAGTATTTGCTTTATTGTGTTTGGCTTATTTCATGTAGCATGATATCCTCCAGGTTCATGCACATTGTCACAAATGACAGGTTTCTTTATGTTCGCTGCAGCGTTATTCACGTCGGCTAAGGTATGGAAACAGCCTGAGTGTCTGCCAACACATGAGTGGATAAAGAAAATGTGACATATATATAATTGGATACACATATGTATTCAGCCTTAAAAAAAAGAAGGAAGTATTGTGATTGGAGTAGGGCTGTTTTGATCTGGTAGTAATCAACTGCCACTCAGTAAGACCCTGCTCCACAGACCCTCTGTTTACTGCCCATGTGAAACTGGGTACATTACTTAGCTGATTTAAACCTCAGGTTCTTCATCTCCACAGTGTTTTTGTGAGGATCAAGAGAAAAATGTATGGGAAAGAGGTCTGGAATCAGAAAGCAATTAAACATCAAGTGTTAGAAAAAGAGGCCTTGCTAGTGAGTCTAGCTCTCTATGGGCAACCTTACCAAGCCCAAATGTTCTTAAAACCTAAAGTACAGATGACGTGATTTTTAAATGTTAGAACTAAAAGAACGTTTGAGATTGTCCACCAAGTGGTAGCTCTTAATGGCAGCCTTAGTGAAGAAGCAGAGGCTGTGCAAGGCCAAAGTCACAGTTGCCAAGCTAAGGAGAGAATTTAAAACTTCTGATCCTATGCCCACTGTTCTCATTATTCTGCACGACCTTCTTCCAAAGGTTGGTTTAACCAGCAATCACTCACAAGAGTGAGGCCAGTCCCCACCAGGATGAATTTACCACCCAACTTAAAATAACCCCCAGCCATTCCCTGTCCCAGATCCCTGTCCAACTGCATAGCACTGATTCCCACCTTCACTCATTTGTTTCACTGTCTCTCTGACCCGCTGGATGGGAAGTTAAATCAGTTACACCCAAAAGGATTGAGATTATTTAACAATGTAGTAAGAGGAGGTCATATCAAGGTCATACGTGCTAGGGTAGACACCTCGAGCAGCTACGTTGCCTGGTACATAACAGGTCCTCAGTAAACGTGTCTTGAATGATGATTAGGAATATCGACTTTAATCAAATTATTCATTTGATTAAATAAGTTTGGCTACATAACACATATCTTCTTTGACAAAATTTTGAAGCCATTTGTTTGGGTGCCCTGTGGGTGTCACCGACCAAATCAAAGCATAAGAACCGCTCAGACAACCAGATGCGAGGGGCCCAAATCCCATTCCCATGCTGTAATCACCCAGTCCTGCTCCGTCTTGCTCCTTTGAGGAACACATTGTCTAAACAGCATCAAGCGTTAACTTGTTAAATCAGTTACACCCAAAAGGATTGAGATTATTTAACAATGCAATGAGATGAGGTCATATCAAGAATTCTGAGGAGAGGCAGAGTTTTCAAAGACTCCCGTTCCATGCCAGGGAGCTATTGTTTAGGAAATGATTTTTGGAAAACGAAGAATTAACTCATTCAACTAATCTCTTTCATGGGAATTTATTGTTCTTAATTCTCTGACTTGAAATTCTTTATTTTAAATCCGTTCCATAATCATTTTATAGTCTCACTTTTTTTTTTTTTTTTTAAGTAGGCTCCAAGCTGGGCCTGGAGGGCTCAAACTCAACGACCCTGAGATCAAGATCTGAGCCAAGATCAAGAGTCAGACACTTAACCGACTGAGCCACATAGGTGCTGCAGTCTCACTTTTTAGGAAAAAAAAAAGAAATATATATATATATATACATATATATGAAGGAGATACTTCTAAATTTAATTTAAACTTTAGCCATTGTAACCCATCTGTGTGGAGAAGAAACCCCAAATTGCCAACCATCTTTGTTCTGAACAAAGGTTGGTACCGTTTGCCATCACTGAGTCTATGCTCCAGGAGGTCAGGGGCTTGATAGACTTTGTTTACAGGTCTATTTCCCAGAGCCTGGGGCAGTGCTAGGCTCATGGGAGAAATCCGTAACTATTGGCTGAGTGCATAAATAAAGTTGGGGTTATTTACTCACGTTGAAACCCTCGCATGGCTTCTTCAGGTAGAGATTAGACTGGGCCTCCAGATCCCAGGCCTGTCCCAGAGGAGACCTGTGTGGCCTTTCCATCAATGATCTCAGGCATATTCCATGTGAATGCCGTGTTTAGCTGGGCTTTCCACTCAAGCTAACTTATGGTCCTTTTCTGAAAGCCTCACTACATGCAAGCCCTGAAATAACTAGGTGCCAGGAACCACTACAGAAACAAAGGGAGACCTTACAAGGAGGGAGGTAGAGTGACTAGGTGAGGATCATCAGGTTAAGACTCATAAGAACACAGTTCTGGTCACTCCCACATCACTTAACTAGTGTGTGAAGCTTGCCAAGTCAGGTACTCACTTGAGACCTCATTCAAAAGCTGAGGGGGTTCTTTAGATCTTAAATTTTTTCATCCAAAAATCTCCACTCTGTGGCCTAGAGTAAGTTTATATACCCTGCACCCAAAGCTGAATCCATCTACACTTCTGCTACTCCTTCAGAGATGCCCATAAGAAAGGTCTGAGAATGCTCTCGCACCTGCCCTTGGCTGGGGAGAGAGTCATGCTTGCCCTCTTGGGCACAGAGAAGGTGACTGGCCTAATATACTTCCTGCAGCTCTTAAGGACAAGGCTGGTTTCTTTTGGCCTCACTAGGTAATAAAAACTTGTGCATGCATGCTAGGAGTTGCATGATGGAAGGTTCAAGATAACCAGCTGAATTTTATGAAAAACAGGCAGCGAAGCATCTTTACTCCTTTTCCATGGAAACAAAAATAATTTTCAAAATTATTACCTAGATAACAGTGCTATCTGATCTAAAAAAGCCCTTTGATATCTAGTCTTCAAAGGTGACCCCAAGGAAACATACCTCTCAGTTTTCATGCCCTCCCACATCAAATTGAGGCCACACCTATATAACCAACAGAATGCAGCAGGAGTGACACTGTATGACTTCTGAACCTAGATCATAAGAAGTCTTGCAGCTCCCATTTTAGTCTCTTAGAATGTCAGTTCTTGGAATGCTCAGTCTTGGATCCCAGCCACATGCTGCAAGAAGCTCAAGCTCTGTGAAGAAGCCATGTCTCAGCACTCCAGTTGACCATGGGCCCAGTTGGGCTCCCAGCTAACAGCCAGCTTTGACCACCAGCCCTACAAGGGAGCCATCTTGGAGGTCTGGCGCTTTCAAGTCTTTGGATTACTCAGCCCCAGCCACCATCTGACTGCAACCACAATTCTGCATCCAATCTGCATCTTGCAAGCTGTCTCTCACACCAAAGAATTGTACAGAAATTCTAGGTCAGGTCAAGTATTTTCTTTTACAGTTCAAAGAACATAATCCCTATAACTCCAATTTCTCAGGGTTGTCACTTTGCTTTCTTCTTTGGATTTAGGATGCTGATTTATCTGGACTGGTTGGGCCCTACTGAGCCCAAGAAGGAGGGAAGTAAAAACAACTCCCAATCACACATTCAAATAAACACACAAAACATACATAAAACAATGTCTTGGGTCATGGAAGACCTTGGGAGTCAAGGATGTTTTGTAACTTATTTTCTTTATGTTTCTCTGGGTTCCTTTTGGAGTTGTTGAATTCCCTTTATGAGTCGTTTTTTCTTCCCAGATAAATATATAGGCTTAAACAGAGTCATAAAGTCATATCTCCTATATTCCAGGCACCATGCTAAGTGCTTTAGATACATTTATTATCCCACTTACAGTTGGAAGAATCATGGCTGGGGACAGTGACATAATTTGTTAACACTTCACAGATACTAGGTAGCCTGAGCTGGGATCTGAACTTAGGTCCACCTCTCAAGCAGAATGAAACATATCTGAAATCCCACACATCCAGAAATCACCCCTGAGTTATGGAATCCCTGGGCAGGAGCCATAGCTTGGCCAACAGAACTGTGTATCCTTGGGGATCACCCTGAGGGAAGCACTTAAATCTGAGTTTGGGAGATTGCTAAGTGTTGACATTTTCCGACTGCTTACTTGTATTAGAAGCGCAGTTGCCACAATTCTCTATTGTTCAGATTGTCCTGGTGGTTTCTCTGCCCGGTAAGAATTTGTGTCATCTTTCAAGTGCACAGATGCTGGGGATTATTCATTCAGGGGGCTTTGGACAGGGGCACGATAATCACAGAGACCCACAAGATTCAACACTCTGGAACTCAGAAGCAGTGGGAATGGGCTACAGCAGAAAAGCTAAGTAGCAACCAGAATATTCAGAACTGTCACAAGGAAGTGATCCATGGCCACTGGGGAAAGACCAGGATACAAAACAGAAAAGAATTGGTTCTTGGAGTGGGTGTGTAGGTACACATGTGTGTACGTGTGTATGTGTGTGTGTTGGATGGGGTGGGGGTTGCTTTCTTCCCTGAGTCATTGCAAGCTGTTTCCCCCTTAAGCCAGTTTGCTCTGCATTCTCTCATAGACAGACCATCCTGGGGAAACTGAGACAACCAGAGAGCCTTGAAGTGAGACTTTATGCTAGAACTGAGGGTGGGGTGGGTTGCTCTGTTTGTTCTTTTTTTCCGACTTATTCCTGTGTCTAGTCACACCTGCAGTCCTTCTTTCCCTCCGGAACATTGGCCGTTTAAAATATACTTACATTAAGATGATCAACAGTTCTTCTTTGGAAATGCAAGCATGTGACTCTCTGAGCCTCAGTTTCCTTGTCTGTAAATGTTCATACATCTTCTCACAAGTGAGGTGGCCTTTGTCAATGCGCGCGCACACACACACACACACACACACACACGCATCATTCTACTGGTTCTATAATCCACAGTTCCCTCAAAAGCAAAGTTAACCCCGTCTTTATGGGATCATCCTGTATGTCCTAGTGCCTGGTTGAATTCAGAAATTTCTCAAGCAAGTTTCTACCTGGGCTTTTGCCTGAGTCAGATAATAAGGTGATTATGTCAGAAGGGTTTCCCCCAGAGACTCTGGTCCTTCTAAGAGTGGTAACATTAAACAGCCCCTGATATTGCAGTTGGGTAGTTGAAATGCCTACGCTGGGAGGGGCGGCCAGTCATGGAAGCCAAGGTCATAGAAGCCTTGTAATTAGAATTAGTGTGACTAATTTCCGATGGAATTAGAGGCTCCTACAAATTGCTTTTGTAGAAGTCATACCCACGGGTGTTCAACCTGCCCTGAATCATTCTGTGCTCACATGCAGAAACAGCTGGTATTGGAAAACTCTACAAATACAGCAAATAATCACATGGGACTTGGTCTGAGGGCATAGGCCTCCTCTTGCACTGAAAAATGGTATGCCAATGACATCATGTTAGTTGCTAAATTTTTCCACTGTCTAAGGGAAGTGTCAGAGAGCAACCCTGAACTGACATGGGTGAGTAGGGTGACCTCAGGTGAGGCTCCTCCCTTTACTGATTCTTCCTAAAATGAGAGGTGAATTCGATGGTCTCCAAAGCCCACCAGCTGGAACAGTTAATCACTTGTATGACATAAAATTCTCTGAGCATTTGTTTATATAAGAGGTGATAGGAGGTCACTTAATCAAATATCTAGCTGGTTCATACACGAGCCCTTTGAAGTTGATACTATAATATTCCTATTTTACAGATGCAGAAATTAAGGTCCAGAATGGTTAAGTGTCTTGCCTGAGATCATGCACAGAATGGGGATTTTAACCCGAACGATATAATCCCAAGGTCTAAGCTCTTCACCATTTATAGTATTAATGAAAATACTAATGAACCAGCCATGCATACAAAGGATTCCAGATCCTTCTTTTCTGGATTCCTCCATTTTTATCTATAAACAGTGTGTGTGTCAGCTCTCAGGAATCAGCTGGCAGATGTACATATATCACCTACCTCAGTCCTGGCATGTCAACCCTGGACAGGTCCTAGCAGATCACCCAGGCTGGGTGTTCCTAACTCATCATCCTGGGGCATGCGTTAAAGGGTTCAGGGACTCTCTGAAGATGTGTACAAAATGTGAGTGTGTGTGCATATTTCGAAGGGCAGATCTCAAAGATTTCCTTAGATTTTCAAAAGGGCCTATGAACTTTTAGGACTAATCCATCCTTTGACAGTTGGTAAAACTGAGACCTAGAGAGGAAAATGGACTTGAGGACCACAGCAAGGAGTAACCAAAATGCCTGAGGACCACAGCAAGGAGTAACAGAGCTGGGTTCAGACCCCAGAGCACCTAACCTGGAGCCCAAGGCTGTCAGCTGCATCACACTGACCTTACTCTGTTCCCTCTGAACACCCAAACCCTGACAGATTCAAGGTGCCTTAGGTGAAGATCCCACGCGCAGCCCACAGGTGTTGCGTATCGTTTAGAAACATTGTGCTTCATGTGTATCTTTGAGTTTAGTCTTGGGCTTCTGCATCTCACTGTTTCTCTTAAGTTCTTATTGTTGATATTTACTCACTGATCCACCTGTCTGCTCTAGATGAAAACTTAGGTGATGGCACTTCACTCAGACCTGATCAGTCAGCCTGTACCCAGCCCCATTTCTCCATAGATGCTGAAGGTGGTTGGGCACTTGTGTCTCAGTGTTTTGCTTGAAATAGTAAGTCCAAAATAAAACTGGCAACAGCTAAACCACACAAAGCAAGATGTGTTAAAGACTAAACATTGGTGAAAGAATCAAATTGTTCTGACAAAGTTCAGATCAATCAAATGTGAACTGGGGAAACTGGACTTACTAGAAATAAAGCCACAATGCAAAATTCACTTGGGCAGAAGCCAAAATGTGATACAATTAAATTTGATACAGATAAATCACACTCAGTAAGTTAAGACGTTCTTATAAAAACTCACACACAGTAGAATTAATCTCTATAAAATTATTTTGATCAAATAAAAAGGAAAATGGCAAAAAGTAGAAATAGTTTCACTGCACTGTATTGAACATGGATCTTGAAATTAAAATGGTTTAATGAGAGTTAATTAAGAAAATTCTTGACAAAAATTCAGCCGTGTTTGTCCTTTAAATGTCGGTAGTTATAAGCATGGAATCAAAGCATCCTCAATGCCAAATCACAGAGGCTAGAATGTCTGCCACATTAGGGGCATGTGGGTGGTTCAGTCGGTTAAGCGTCCAAATCTTGATTTCAGCTCAAGACATGATCTCAGTGTTGTGAGATGGAGACCCGTGTCAGGCTCTGTAATCGGTGTGGAGCCTGCTTAAGATTCTCTCTCTCCCTCTGCCCCCACTCTTGTTCTCTCTCCCTCTCTAAAAAAGAAAAAAAAATTTTAAATGTGTGCCACATTAAACAAAAGGCTCAGAAGAAAGCTCCAAATAAGGAGGACAAAAGTTCTCATAGCTGTGTTTGGTAAGTAAGGAGGCAGTCATTTGCGGGCGATGCTCTGATGAGGCAGGCAAACTGAACTAATCACTGCCTTTGCAAAGCTCGCTTGAAGAGCCAAGCATCTAGCATGGACTACATTCTTCTTGTGCACGCTTTAACCCTACAAGGTCAATGATTAAGTGAAACACCAAAGAATATATGCTGTGAGTGAGTGAGTGAAGAACTTTCCAAGCCTGTTGGAGGGTTCCTGGGGAATTTCCTTTACTTCCTGAACAAGAGGAATCTCTTCCTTCTTTACCTTCCATTTTGGGTAGCCCCATCAGTTTACTTGTCCCATGTCATCTTCAGTACTAGGTACTGGCCCATCCACCAGACCTCTGGCCCACTCACTCTCATGCCTTCATCTTCTTTGATGGAGCTGGGGTCAGTGGTATGCTAGAGTTGGCTTGAACCTACTCCTGAGAGCCAGTTGTTAAATTTCAGGAATTTTGTAAGCCGGTTGTTAAACATAACCACTATTAACAGTTAAATTATGCAAAGAATATAAACTCATGATTTCAGATATCCCATTAAAAAGAGGTCATAAATACTCAATATTCATCATTTCCTAGTTAGCTTAGTACTCTTCGCTGTTAGATGTGCTCTGGAGTTTGTTCACACTCATCATCTCTGTGTGGTACAAATACTATATGGTTATGTGCACATCTTCCCCAGCCTATACTCAGCGACATCGCATTAATAGCTTGAAATCAGCCAAGGTGGGAGTATTTATACCACAGAAATTTGCAAACGCTATAAATCAGGACTTAATTGATGGCTTCATTGATTGCCTAGTTTTAAGAAAGTGATGCTAACAATGCAGATTATACTTAAAATTGTCAGGTCCGTAGCCTTTCCATTTGATGAGCACAAAAAAATTAAGGCAATATTCTTTTGAATTCAAATGCAAAAAAGTCACTCACACTATTGACAAACAAGTGATTTCAAACCTCCTTTATCTTACTTGTAAATATCAATCAACATTCATATCAAAACTATGCTTGTCATCTAATTGCAACCATAGTTGACTCTAGATACAAGAGTTCCACATAAATCAATGAATGCACTGTCTGAGAATCAATTGGCTATATGAAAATTTACAACGAAGGTATTCATATTTATTGCTTTTGTAAATTGTTGCTGTACATCCTTTACAAAAGGAAAATTTACAATTAACTTGATCAACTTGAGTGTGCATATACACACACACATTTTCAGAGAACCAGTTGTTAGACACTTACCTCTGATTTCCCTCATAAGCCCCTCCACTCTTCCCACAAGACCACCAGAATCTGCTGCAGCCACCAGGCCTTTAGGCCAAGTGAGGTCATGGTGGGCCCAGGGAAGTACCTGGAAGCTTCAGGCCAAAGAAAAGGAAGGCCAATGTTTACAGTGAGGCCTGGCTTCAGAATGGCCTTTGTCTGCCCAGGGACTTTATTTATTTTCCAACCAGCCTAACGCCTTTGACCCCAGCTTAAAGTCAAAGGACAGGAAGAAAGATTCTTTTCTTTCATGGGGATTGGCCACAGGGCTTGGCCGGGGGAGAAATTCGGGATGCTGTGAAGGCCTGGCCCAGGACCTCCCAGAGCCCTGGAATGACAGCTCATGTTAGAACTGGAAAGAGAATGACCTCGCTTCTTCCTGGAGGCCCCACGTCCTACAGAGTCTCTGCAGGAAGCCCATACTTATTCACTCACGTACCTCTCTAATTCAGGTCTGCTGATGTCCCACCGAGGGCATATTTCTTTATTTCATCATGTTATACTGTCAGTAATGTCTACAGTCCATTCATTTATTCGTTCATTCATTTGTCCAGTCAATCAATATTGAGAAACTTCGATGGGTCAGGCACTGTTCTTGTACTGCGGGTGCATCAGGGACCCAGATAATCTCTGACCTCAGGCATATGAGGTCAGGTGGACAATATGGACATTAAGCTGGTTTCACATCTGGTCAGATGCAAACTGTAAGTTCCACATGTTCCAAGTTGAATTCCTGGTCTTCACCCAAACGAATACTCTTCTGAAACATCTATCAGTAGGACAACAGTCATCATAGCCACCATGTACATGACATGGGCCCAGCACTAGTCCAAGCCCTTCACATATATTAACTCATTTAACCCTCCCAAGAACCCCATGGGATAAGTACTATTATCACCCTCACTTTACCAATGATGACAGTGAGGCAATAAGAGCTAAAAACTTGTCTGAGGTCACACATTTGGTAAGCTGTGTGGAGTTGTTCATTGGTACCACCATTCATCCTGGGCAGAATGTATAGGTGAACAAGATCAATCTGGCTGAAGTCCCATGAAATTTAGCAAAAGTCTAGCTTCAGTTTTGGTAATAGCAATATGGACAAGGCTTAGGTTCCTTTGCTGACTTTGCCACTTTCTACCTTTAGGACTTTGAGGAAGAGTTCCTCTCTTACTTAACCTCTCTGAACTTGTTTCCTTTCATGTACTGTATGAACAACTATCACATGCAATTATTTCTTGGGGGGGAGAGACTGTTAGGAGGAGTCAATGATGTAATGGGAACACACATTTAGCACAGTGTCTGGAGTGAGCGTTCAAATCTCAGCTGTGAAGGCAGGAATGTTGGAGAAGTTCATAAGAGGACCTCGGTCACCCAGGAGCCGTAGGCTCCATGGGGTCATGGACTGTGATTACCTTGCTTACTGGAGTATAAGCCTAGTACATGAGAGGTGCTGAACATTGGCTGGTTGGTTGGGTGGGTGGGTGGCTGGTTGGAGAAAGGGAGGGTGGGAAGGAGGGAGGGAGGGAAGGAGTAAAGCATGGTTCGCTGCCTCCTCTGTCCCACAGGAGCTATCCCCTGAATCTCCCTCCTAAAACTTTTCACATGTGTATCCAGTCTCCTCCAAGTCGACTAACAGATATTCAAAATCAGGGACTGGGTTTTTTGTCATGCATCTCACCACATCCCCAATTTCTAATTTCCCAAGGAAGGAGCCTGGGGGTTCTGAAACAATACTCTGCGCACTTAGGCCAGAAAATACCCTAAAGGTGTCACCTGTCACTGGGTGTTCTTTATTCCATAGACCTTCAGCACTGAAGCACCTGTGATGTTTGATGGCGTGATGCTTATATAAACCAAAGGTCCTGCCCCCGGTTTCCTGGTCACTGCTCCTCCTTAAGACAAAGGGGAACCAGCACATACTCATAAGAGAAATACTTCTCTTGAAGATCCTAAGTTCTAAACAAGAAAATGTGAAGCCAAAATTACATAGTTATTAAAAGCGCTGATTTTCAGGTTCAGAAAATGTCTGCAAGTGTCTTAATGACTTTGAGCCTTGATTCCTTCACCTAGAAAGTGGAGAGAATAACACCTTCTCCGTGGAGCCATTTGGGGGATGAGGTCATATATTGTGCGTGAACTACTTAGCACAGTGCCTACTACAGGGCAGGTGCTCAGTAACAGACCATGATTATCCCTGGTCATAACTGCTACCTCTTTCAAAATTAGGAAGACACCACCAAGACATATATTGCAACTCATCCTAAACAAATGAAAATTATGCTCATTATTCTCAATAAACTCCAACTAAGCATTTGCTCTGAGTGTAAACAGCCCTCCCACCCAAGTCCCGAGTCACTCATGAGCAATAAGCTGGTAGGTTATGGTTTTAATAATTTCTCCCTCTTTTAAGTAATAAGAGGGGGTCACAATCTGAACCCAAAGTCTCAGTCATTCATTTTTTTATTAACCCATTCACCAAACCTTTATTGAGATGCTACAATGTGTCGGCACTGGGCACAACTCTGAAAACACAGAGCTGAATGACCCAGACAAGGTCCCTGCTCTCATGGAGCTTCCAATCGAGGTGGGATTATTTGTTTAAAAGCCACACAGATAGCATAATGATAAACTGTGATAAGTTCCCTGAAGGAAAAGTACAGGGATCCTTGAGGGCGTGCAAAAGCGCGAACTTAATTTAAGGATACTAGAAGAAAGAAAGAGACACAGACTTTACCTAACTGGAAAGAAGAGAAAGGAATGTCACAGGACTTGAAAGAGTGGCAGAAGATCCATTTGTATAATCCCTTAAGACTTCAAAACAATCCAAAGTGCAAATCCTCCAGGCCATCTGTCCGTTTGGCCCTCTCTCCCTCAACCCACCAGAGTCCCAAAGCTACGTGTTCTAGGGCAGACAAAAGTCCATTTTGTTTGTTTCATGAATAAGTAGCTGTGTGGTCACCAGGATTACCAGGCAGCTGTTACTTAGCCTGTCCCACAGCAGGTCCCCAGGGAGGAAAGCAGATGTAGCGGGTGTCACTGCTGTCTGGTACGTTGTGCAGAGAAGTCAGGGGCATTCCTGTGAGCATCTCTATGAAGCAAATGTCCGATCTATCTCCAGATGAACAGCAAAAGCCCTCAATTTACAAGATAGTTCAAAAACAAAGAGTTCACCTTCACACACAAAAGTTGGCCCATGCAGGAATGGTAAAGTAGTTGAGAGTCACACGCATCATGTTTAATATCATACTCTAGATCTGAAAGGTTAGCATCAAAGGCAGAAGAGATCACCTATTTTAAAAATTCTTTCCATAGATAAATAATTCATAATCGATAAAATTTTGTAATCCTAAATAAAATAGAAGGTTAAGAGAATAGGTAAGCATTTCTAAATACTGTGAGTCCATGAAAAACTGTTTCTGGCACTCTTTATCCATAAGAATTAAAGCATCTCCACACGAGCATGGCTTTCCCCAGCGTATCTGTTTCACGAGATGGGTCTGGAGGTTGATTCCCACCAGCTCTTTCATGATATCAAAAGTAGGTGATTCTCCATGGAACTAGAGGGTATTATGCTAAGTTAAATAAGCCAGTCAGAGGAAGAGAAATACCATATGGTTTCACTCATCTGTGGAATTTAGGAAACAGAACAGATGAACATAGGAGAAAGGAAGGAAAAATAAAATAAGATAAAAACAGAGAGGGAAACAAGCCGTAAGAGACTCTTAACTATAGGATACAAATTGAGGGTTGCTGGAGGGGAGGTCGGTGGGGAAACGGGGTAATTGGGTGATGGGTATTAAGGAGGGCACTTGATGGAATGAGCACTGGGCGTCATAGGCAACTGATGAATCACTAAATTCTACCCCTGAAACTAGTAATACACCATATGTTAACTAAATTGAATTGAAATAAAAAAAAATTTTTTTTAACTACAGTCTATGATCTCATTTCTGCCATTCAAGCCACTGGCAGCATGATGAGCGAGACCCTCAAGGCTCCACCTGGGTCCTCCCTTGCTCAGGTGTCCATACATTTCCACTGTTTGCTCTGAGCTATCCTGCAAATTCCCTTCACTCACCCCACTCCTCACCTGGAATCTTCAAAATCTAATTTGTAATTTGTTTTGACCTATCACCACTATGCCATTGTACTGTTCCTCCTTTCATTTTCCTTTTGGGAAAGGTGGTTTATCCTCTCTTCTAGGCTGCTACTTGACTGGTCATTGATAACCTTCATATTTTTCTTAAGACCTCCTAGAAAATCAGTTCTTTCCAATCCTGTTCTGGAGCAAGTCATTTTTTGACCCACCAGACTCACCGTGTTGATTTCAGCCCAATATTCCAGGCTGATGAAACAAGTCTTAATCTTGTTCCTATTGGTGATCGCATTAGTGATGGTGTCTGTCCCAGAGATGTGTCACCTGACATGGACCCGTAATATAATGTAAGAAGTTAATGCTCTTGTTTCAGTATCAGGGAGACATGAGTTCAAATCTCACCTCCACCACTTACTAACTATAGACTTAAGCCACTTCCACTCTTTCAATCTCATTGGAGAATAAAAGCAATTGTATCTTCCTCCAGGTGTTGTTGGATTACGTGAGAAAAGTTTTAGATAGACCCTAGTGCATAATACTCACTCAAAAATATCAGCCTCTATTTTTATTTTGATAAGTGCACATTCTCTGGTCTCAATAAAATTGTCCATCAAATGATATATAAGAAAAACAAAGGTCAGCCCTCTCTTGCGCTCTTTGTGATTTCCCCCTAGGTCAGTGCTTTTCAAACTGCAAGTTAGTGAGTCTGTGAGAAACCAGTTTAGCAGGTCATAAGCTGGATATTTTTAAATTAGAATAGAAGAGTTTTAAAGTGCTTAGAATAGGTCAGTGCATCTCATGTTGTAAGGACTAAATAGTGTATCAAACGTGTATTATACGCACGTTTGTGCATATGCATACTGAGATCCAAAGTAAAATGCATTTCTCACTGTGTGTCGCAGTAAAAAAAAAAAAAAAAAAAAAGGTCTGAAAGCCACTGCTGGAGGCTAATCCAGAGCCATTATATACATTCTTCGGTAACGCTATACTATTTAAGAAGACATTACTGCCCCCTACTGGAACTCTTGATTTCTCACAAAGAGGGACAACCACAGATTAGCAAAAGCCTTGCTTCTCTTTGGCCATGTGACCTCGGTCATCCTCCCTGTACCCTGTCTGGAAGCTCACCCAGAGGGAACTCTTCCCTGGATCTATCCCGATGCCCTGAGCAATGAGTCAAAGGCAGCCCCAGAAGTGGGAGCTGGAGTTCTCACCTCTAAAATAGTTTGGAAAGCAGTGTCCTTCCCTCCCACCCACTTTCCCCCGTCTCTCTTGGAAAGCGAAGCTGAGCAGCCCCATGACTGAGTCTCAGCCCAGCCGCCCAAGTTCTCCTTGGCCCCGCCCCTACCCCATCACATCTCAGGGCTGCGCAGAGCCTCCCCAGCCCCTGAGCGGCCACCTGTCTCTGCTTCCCAGGGGGAGACTTCTAGGCTTACATCAAGAAACACAAGATTGAATTGTAAAGTGGCAAATAAGACATATTAGGAAAGAAAGTTTAAATCTTGGCTTTAAAATAAAACTGATGAATGGGGTCAGGCATTTTTTATAACGTAAACCATTTGTATTAACCCCCTTTAAAAATAGCCTCGTTTGCTTTGAGTCTTGCATCAAACTTCTTTCTTCCTTGGGTAAAGGCCTGCCCCCAAAGACAGATGTGCCATTTCCTTGTCTATGAGTAGAGAAGGTCAACAAATCTGTCAGGTCATCCAGCACTTATACCATGCCCTGGGCACTGTGTGCTCGGGACTTTGTGTGCCATCTCATCTCATTCTGGCGTCGCTGGGCTCAGAGACCTTAATTAACATGCTAAAGGTGGCAGAGCTAGTGAGAGCCATCTTCTGACTCAGTCTGCCTGCTTCCCTCGCCCCCTTGGGTCCTGCCTGGGTGAGGGCCAGTCCCCTCCCTGGGATTTCTCCTTCCTCTCCTCCCCTCTCCCATCTCAATGGGAGCAGTTATCAAAAAGGAAGGAGGTCACAATGGCCAGCCAAGGTCATGAAAAACACGAAAAGACAGAAACTATCGAAGACCAGAGATGACTAGGGGAACATGACAGCAAAATGTAGCTTGATACCCTGGGATTCTGGATCACAAAAAAAGGACTTTAGTGGGGAAACGGATGAAATCCAAGTAAAAGCTGGAGTGTGGTGCTGTCATAGCTAGGTCCTAGTGAGCTTCCCAGCTGCCTTCCCAAGGCCCTGTCAGCCATTCCATAGGCTTCCAGAATCATCTTTCTAATGCACAAATCTGACCATGTCTCTCTCTCCTGCCTATAACCTTTCCATGGCTCCCCCTCACCCTCAACTCCCTCTCTAGCAGCTTCTTGCACTTCCCCTTCCCTACCTCCCTGACTCTGCTCCAGCTTTACTAAACTCACTGCTGTTTTCAGAAAACACCAAGTCCCCTCCACCTTCTGGAATTTTGCTTGACACATGCTCTGTCAATTCCATACCCAGCTTGCAATCAGAATTAAGTAGATCTCTCCCTCTCTCTCTCTCTCTCTCTCCCTGACACAGGTTAGATGTCACTTCTTCCAGGGAGTCCTCCCTGATGCCCTGGGTCCCATGCTGGGGTAAGTGCCCTCCCCGGAGTTCCCATAACACCCTGTAATTAGCTCCTACCACAGAGCTTCCCATCCTGGATTACATTCATATTTTCCCCTTCCATCTTACGACACTGAGCCCCCCCCTTCCCTGAAGTGGGAAGTCCGGGTCAGGCATGGCACTGAATAGCACTGACTGTCATTGTGAGGATTTCAGTCCTTTGCGCTGCTTTCTCCATTTCTTTGATTGCTCCAAGAGAACCGTGTTAGTCTGTCTGCAACGTTCCCTGCCACTTGTTCATTTTTTTATCGTCAAATAATGCCAGATCAAGCCGAGGCCAGGCATCTGCCATGGGCAACAGGACCTAGTTTGAATGTGGTGCATTGTTTTGTTTTCACTGTATTTGTTTTCATTTATGAAATTCTATTTCTGGAAAGCAAAACTTGTGTTTTCCTTCTACACAGACCAGTCATCCTTTATAAATTAATTTATATGAGTAAAGAAAACAACTCAATTTAGAAAACGTTTGAGAAATGGTTGCTCGGATGGCACATACAGTGAAAACTGCCTAAGTGCCGACACACATGCACACACACACACATGCACACAGACACATGCACACACACGCGCACACATGCACACGTGCATACATATGTGCACACACGTGCGTACACACATGCACACACACATGTGCATACACACGTGCACACACATGCACGCACTCACATGCATATACACACATGCATCCCTGCAGGAAGGTCGCCCTGAGCGAGAGAAGCACTGTCATTAGTACTGTGAAGTCCTTGGGTAGTGAGATCCTGAGTACTGCTGTCTTTGCCACTAACATCCTCTAACGGGGAAAAAATTACTTTTCTATTTCTCAGTTTATTCACCTATAAAAGAAGAGAATAAAATGGGGTCATAAAAATATATATCTCCCAGGTAAAAATCTCTTTTCCTGCTCTCATATGGTATGGAACAACATTGCTGAGAAGGAACCCAGAGGTGATTATCCTTTTTATATCACAGATCAGAGATCTGACAGGTATAGAGACTCAATGACTTGCCCAAGGTCACAGTGCAATTTAATGTCAAATTCAAGACCAAAATACAGGTCTCACCTAACCTGGTGATCTGTTTCTCCCCCTAATTCTCACACTTTCCACCCCTACATACTCCCTTCCCCCGGTGTTACTTACAAAGCACAAGCAAACACACACACACACACATATGCACACATGCACACAGAGACACAATTTGAAGACATCTTAAAATAACCAAGAAGCAAATAAGCAAAGGATCACAGCAGTACTGGATTTCAGAGTGGTAGCACTGTTGGGTAGGATAGAGATGCACCTGAAAGTTGAGAAAACACGTGACGGGGGTTTCCACAATGTGTAATCCCCTCCTTGTTCTTTATTCAGGTGAGGTACAGCGGCCGGGAGCTGGGTGGCTCTCACAACCTTTAGGGGAGGACAAGGATAAAAAGGGTAACTAATTCATTCACCTTTGGCTACGATATATATACAACAGAACCTGCTTAAATACAGACCAGATCCAATCACCGCTCCACGCTCTGTAGATTGGGGGGGAGGGGAACATCAACATGATTTCAAGGGGAATAGTTAACCATATTTTTTTAAAGACTCTTTTCATTTATTTTTTGAGAGAGAGAGAGAGAAAGAGAAACAGCATGAGAGGGGAGAGGGTCAGAGGGAGAAGTAGACTCCCTGCCAAGCCAGGAGCCCGATGTGGGACTCAGTCCCATGACTCCGGGATCATGACTTGAGCCAAAGGCAGTCACCTAACCAACCGAGCCACCCAGGCACCCCAGTTAACCATATTTTTTAAATGGGATTCTTAAACACTTTCATTTTTTTTCCCTAAGATTTTATTTATTTATTTGAGAGAGAGAGCACGAGCAGAGGGAGGAGCAAAGGAAGAAGGACAAGCAGACTTCCCGCTGAGCAGGGAACCTGATACGGGGTTCAATCCTCTGAGATCATGACCTGAGCCGAAGGCAGATGCTTAACCGACTGAACCACCCAGGAGTCCCTCTGAAACACTTTTAAAGACTATTTTAGCAGAGCGATTTCATATAGGATGTAGTAATTGCAATGATACAGTGCAATGTTTTTCTCATTTAAAAATGAATCCTACCCTCGTCTTTGGAAACATGCTGAACATTTTTATAAATGATCTGGGTAGAGGCAAAGGTACCAGGTTAACAGATGAACCAAAGTGTATAGAATCAGAAAATTTTAGCTAAAATTCCCAATGAAATATAAAATGGGTAGATATAATACCCTTCACTTAAAAATAAATAAATACATATAGGATATATATATATGTGTGTGTGTATATATATATATATATATATATATATATTTTTTTTTTTTTTTACATATATAGATTTGTAGCAGTTAAGAAAGATCTAGAGAAACAGAAGCTCACGTGGGAGGAGGTTTCAATTGATCATAAGCTGAATGTGAGCCAGAGGTAAGATGTGACTGCTGGAGAGAAGAAAAATCTTAATGCAATGGTAAACTACAACACTAAATTACATTAAGTACAGTAACCGCTCTCTGTACTCTCCCCACAAGCCAGTCCCAAAGCCTGGTGCATTATGGGAAGCACACTTTCAGAGCTGAAACTAGCATCTGGCCAGAGGAGAATAATAGGTCTGTGGGAAAAGGGAAAGGGGCTGTAACCTGAGACAAATGGGGAATGGTTCATGGCATGGGTTCCAGGGCCAAACAAGCTCTCTTCAAAATAAGATGCATAACTGTTCTGGAATGCATATGCCCTTGTCTGTCTCCCAGGAATGTTGTTGAAAGGACGCTGCCGGGGAGGTTAGACCCATCCACAACATCCCTCCCTGCTCAGGGATTTTACAGTTTGTGGTGGGAACAAAATCACATCTATTTTACATGGTTGTGGATTAGGTCACTTCGTTTCCTTCCTGGAGAAGAATATTCTAGAACAGAGACCGTTTTGGCAACCAACCAAGCTCCTAAAAGAAAATAAGATGTACTGATGTGTAGACAATCTTGATGACTAGAAGATGCCATGTTGACTCAACTTAACACCCCAATCCCAACTCACCGCACTACCAACCATCTGGTGGGCCCAAAAAGCTAGAAATTAAGGGCAGAGGGTCCGATAAAATCTAAGCTGCTGGGCATCGGTGGCAGCCCTATGGCTAGATCATCTTGTATGTTCCCACATTTCAAAACAAAGGTGAACCCCCAGCATCAGGATCACCTGAGTCGCTCATTTAAAAATGCATGTACCTGGGGCATCTCCCAGACCTACTGAATCAGAATTACTGGAGTAGGAATCAGAAAGTTCATTTTCAGCAAGTTCGGCAGGCGATTCTTTTGCACATTATCTGAGAACCATGGCTCCAAAGCAGTGTTTCTAATGCTTTAGTCAATCATCTGGAGAGCAAGGCAAAAGCGAGGGCTCCAGAGATTCTGATTCAGAGGTCTTAAGTAGGCCCCAGAATTTGCATTTCAAACAATCTCACAAGTGAGGCTGATGCTGCTGGTCCAGTCAGAGGACCATACTTGGGATTCACTGCCTTAGGGAATTCCTGATTCCATTATCAAAGCACTCAGATACTGAGGTAGGCAGCTTCTGAAAAGGCCCCCAGTGATTCCCTGCCTTCTGGTATTTACCTCTCCCTCTTCCTGTGGGCTGGACCTAGCGACTCCCTTATAATGAATAGAATAGGCAAAACTAATTGGATGTCACTTCTGAGATGAGGTTAAGCCGAGACTGTTCTCTCACTCGGCTATCTCTCACTTGCTCTCTGACGAAGCCGGCTGCCATGTTGTGAGCTGCCCTGTGGAGAGGCCCACATGGCGGGGATCTGGGGGCAGCCTCTGGCCAACAGCAAGCAAGGAACTGACTCCTGCCAACAGCCATGGGTGTGAATTTAGAAGCAGAGCCTTCCCCTAGCTAAGCTTGAGGAGACGGAAGCTGACAAGCCTTGACCGTAGCCTTGTGAGCTGCCCTGAGCCAGATGACCAGCTAAGCCATGCTTGGGTTCCTGCCTTCCTACAGAAATCGTGAGATGAAGGGTGTTCCAAGCCACCCCATGTGCTATGCAGTGACAGATACTGATAGAGATGCTTTGTTGAGGAGCCGCCCTGAAATCCATATGGCACCTCGGTGTTTAAACCAACCTTCAAGCCTCCCCCATCTCATCTCTCCCCATTAGAAAGGAGACAAATGTGCATAAAAGTAGAAGAGCAATATTTAATAATATACACTATTTACATGCAATTTATGTCATAATTTTCTTAGTGTTCAATGTTTCAGCCTTGGCCCTTGAGGAGCCTCCCGGAGTTTCTGGAAGGTTATGGAGGAGCAGAGCCTCAGGCAGGATGGAGAAGGGAATCCGCATGAGACCCCAGGCCCTGTGTGCCAAGCTGGCCATTCTGAGGCCGTCTTTTGAGCTAAGAGCATGGTGAATTCCCACCCACCAGTCCCCATGAGCAGGAGGAGGAGCACCTCCTTTGGCTGAAGAAAGAGAAGCAAGAAACTACCAGTTTCTCTGCTGGCAAGGGGAGGGGGGCTTTCCCTGAGAGAAGTCAGTGTGCCTCCTTTCCTCACTGTGGGCAGGAGAGAGGCTCCCCCTAGGGGCAAGCTTTCCCATTTTCTCTAGAAGAGCTGCATATTGACAGAGGCTGTACGCGTGGACTTGAGTCCACTGGAAACGCTCTGGACACAAAACCAGGACTTCCAATCCCTGCTCTATCATCCACTCCTTGTGCGGCCCACCTGGAATGAGGCCCTCTCCCTCTGGGCTGTGCTCGTCCCCTGGGAAGATGAGGGACTGGGCCAGGTGATGACACAGACCCTCCAGGTCGGGGTGGAGGAGCCCTGGGTGGGGAGGCAGCTCTGGCCATGGCCACCGGTCAGATCTGGGACAGCTGTCCTCAGAGGGCCAGCCCCCCGCCGCTCAGCCACCGTGCCCTCTCTGAGGAGCGCCCGGAGGGGCTGCTGTACCACAGGGGGCTCTGGCAGATGTCGTCCAGCCTGCTTCTGATGGTGCCCTGCAGCTCCTCGTCACCCAGCAGGACCGCTGCTGCCAGGGCCAGCCAGAAGTACTCGGTGGCATCATGGGCATCCTAACCGCACGGCAAGGGGGCAGAGAAGAGACAGCAGTAAGCAAACATTTCAGCAGTGCCGGGGACTCAGAACTCGAGCTTTTGTCTGCCCCACACACTTTCCCACCCCGTCCTCCTGGTTCCTAGGGGACCTCCTGCCCCACTCTACGTGGACGAGACAGGTGACATTGCTCCCTCAGTGGCCCTCCATCCTCAGGCACAGGGGTGGCACCTCACCCAGGCTCAGCTAATCATGAAGCGACATCGTCCTGGGCCCAGGGCCTCAGGGATTCCAAAATGACTCAGGCCGACCTAGCCCAGTCATTCCCTGGGACCTCTCAGTGTGACCTCACAGAGCAAATGGTCCCTCACCCTCTTAGCCATGGGCTTGAGCCTGCCAATAGCTGGACACAAAGGACACCAAGAAACAGAAGTAGAAACATACAGAGGGAAGAGAAACAGGAAAAGGTGAGGAAATCTGTGATGACATTTGAGTACCAGCATCCAGAACTACCTAAAACTCCTAAATTTATACTTGAACTTCCAGTTACTTGAGCCAATAAATTGCCTTTTTTGTTTAAGCTAACTTGAATTGAATTCCTCTGCCTGGCCCCTAGATCCCCTGGTTGAGTCAATCCGGTCATACACTCTTTGTCCTTGAACCACTTCTGGGGAGCTATGGGATAGAGGTAAGAGGGCTGGGGAGTCCTTCACTACCCCGTCGTCCCTCCCCACATGGTAGGAATGAGGAACAGATGCTTCTTTGGGTGAGATTCAGAAAGGGTTGTCTGGTTCCCATTAACCCTCATAAGTCAATAATTAATTCAGGCCAGAAACAATGTCTGGTAAATAAGAAAAGGACAGCAGAGTTGCCCTGAGGTTCCCCTGGGGGCCCAACACAGGCGTGACTCAGAAGGATATGAAGAGATTAAGGGCTGTGGTGGCGCAGACAGGGACCTCTGGTCAGGGGAAGCCAATACCGGGGACAAAGTTCGAGGGCCAGAATTGTAACAGAGACTTTCAGACCACCAACACAGTTCTAGAAGTGGCTGGAAAAATAAGAAGCTCTGAATTCAACTCCTACTGAGCAAACAGGAGAGTCAGGGCTAAGGCCTCATTAGGACAGAGACAGGTCTGCCTTCCTAGACCCCACCTCACTATCTCAAACATGTTAGCATGTACCCAGGTTTCTCCTAGAGTCTTATATAACTTTATAAGAAATATGTCACAACTGACTAGTTAACCTATAATATTTTGAAGACGCACAATTAAGTATTAATTTTTATTTCAATGTTGGAGCTTATAGTTCTTTTGTTTTGCATCTCACATATTTCTATAGGCCCTCGAGGAACCCACAGGGACCGGGCAATGTCCCCATAGTACCTGACAGATAAAGTGGCTACGGAAGTCATAGCAGGGTAAGGAGAAAGAGGAGCTAGGATCCCTCTCCTCAGCAGACAGGAGCATCTTTGAGGTCTCCATTGGGGCTGAAAAGAGCCATCATGTCCCCAGAGGAGTCACTCCCCACCCTATGAGATGTGACTCCCCATCTTGGGCCACTCGGCTGTACCCTGAAGGCGGAGGGTCAGGGAAGAATAGGGTGGGACTGCAGCTCTCACACAGCCTCGTAAGCCTGGCTCTTACCTTCAGCTGGTAGAAGGTGAGTCGGCCCAGGCGATAATACACCTTCGCGTAGTATAGGGCCTCCTTGGGACTCTGCAGCCAGGGTGGACAGAGGGACAGAGTCTTCAGGTAGCAGTCCTCAGCCATCTCATACATGCGCAGGGAATAGTAGACTGTAGCCAGACGGTGAAAGGCCACCAGCTCCTGCTTCTGATCTCCTAGGAATTGGAAGACTAAGGGAGAGATCTCGCAGCCAACACTTCACGGGCATCCGATCACTCACCCCATTCTGTGCTATTTTTTGAAGGTCTTCTAGGGATCGGGGACTGTGCTTGGGATACACGGAATAAAGCAGAAGAGGTCCCTGTCCTCGTGTGAGGTTCACTGTCTCCTAGGACACAGATGTTCCTTGAATAATCTCACACACGAAGGCAAAATTACACCTGTGGTAAGTGATGCAAAAGAAAACACCAGGCTCTGGGGGTGACTGCTTAGAGCACGAGTGCTCGTCAAGATTTTCTAGGACGATTTCCTGAAAAAAATTTTCTCTTTTTAACAGATGTTTCTGTAACTCAGGATTCTGGGAAATGATTATTCCCAAATCCCTGTAATGAAACATGGTGACAAAACTAGCTTGATGGGGTAGCTAAGGATTCTTTGTAACGAATAAGTCTGTAGTACAAACGTCTTCTCCACATGAAAGCCTCCCCCTTCAGAGAGCTCCCTGGGGCTGCCCCCAGGAGCAGTCACCCTCTGGCTCCTTCACCAGCTCGAAGTCGCAGATGACTACAGAGAACAGCCCCCGCCACCCACTTCTAACTCATGCTTTAGAACCTTGGTTTCTAATGGGTCTATGATTTGTTGTTCTGGGTTTTGGTGGGTCTGTTGTTTTAATAACCAACTCCTTTAATACAAAGTGGCCTTTTAAAGAGAACAAAGGCTTCCCATTGTGGTTTTGGAATATTTGCAAGGTGGCTGTTTGATGCAATCTGAAAAACATCACTTTTAAGCTTCAAAGAGACAAAAGCCAAAAATAAAAGAAAAAAATCCAAGGGAGAGAAAATTCTCTGATATGGAAAAATCCGGTCACAGGGAAGTGCATAAAAGGGTGATATAGCCTCCTTTCAGCTTCTGTCCAGGGAAGGATAAAGGAGTGCTCAGAGCGGGAGCTGCCTGGGGCTCCCACCGCCTTTCCTGAGATAGCACACTGTCCCTCAGATAAGATTTTCTGCAGTAAAGAAAAAGGTAGGAAAAGGAGAGAGAGAGCTCTGAAGTGCAATTAGACACAATAAAGTCCAGTGCCATCCACATCTCAGGCCCTTGAGAATGCCCAGAAGTCCCTTCTAGAATCCTCCCAGAAGACTCCATTTGCCCCTCCATCAAATCAAGCCTTCTCTAATCAAACCTGCTTTTCCTCAAGACCAACATTCAAGAGGAGGGTTTTTTTTTCATCTTTTTTTTTTTTTTTCTGCCTTTTTCCTGTTTCCCACTAGCTTCTGGGGTCATTGCAAGCGTTTTCAGCTACACAGTGAGTTAAGTTCATGGGAATTTGATCTTCATTTACTTTTCAATTCCGTGTGGAAAATGTGCTTTTGACTAACAATCAACCCATTAAAAATCTAGAGCAGAGGCCTCTGGTAACAGGGGCATTACCTGTGCACAGGATAAAATACCACCTACCCTGCACTGGGGAACAATGCCAACGGTGGAATGGTAATCACTCCGCAAGGATTTAGGGATCAAGCTCTGTGCTGCGGGTTTTACACGGATAATCGCTGGTCTTCATAACAACTGCATGAGGTGGGGGCTGTTTTTAATCCCCATTTGCCAATGACACACTTGTGGCGTATAGACATTAAGCAGCTTGCTTACAACTAAGATCTCAGTTGGGACCTGGGATTTGAACCCACACAGTCTGACTCCAGAGCCTCTGCTGTTACACTCTGTGATCCCCCCATTGGATAAGCGGGTAGCCCTCCCATTCAATATGGCCGACCATCAGGACCACCTACCTATGACCATGCTGAGTCTGGCCGCCAAGGTGGCAAACTCCAAAGCCTTCTCATAGCCTTCCAGGCTGATCTGCAGCTCCGTCAGCTTGTTGAAAACCCGGAGCTCTGTTCTCAGGGCCTTCATCCTCCTCGCTAAAGGAACGGCCCCGGCCTGAGAACAGAAGCACACGGAAACATAGTCCAGCTAAGAATCCTTGGTACGGACCATACTCTAGGAGGCTTCCATTTTGCTGGTAGGGGTTGGAGGGATGGCCATGGCTTTTCACAGCTCGCTCTCCTGGCCCTTGCTCTTGGTTGCTCTGCCCAGATTTTAGAGGTAGGAGAACTAAAGGTCATCAGACCTCCTAAGACCAGAAAAATGGATATGGGGAAAAGGAAGATGACATTTCTTGAGGCCACATGGGAACGTATTCACCTCCCAGCCACAGGATCCATTAGCAACCACAGCACCATCCGTGGAGTATGCACACGGTGTCTGAGAGTGCCCAACAAATAGTCATATCTATTACTTTTATTATGATAGAATTGTAGGCAGGTCACTTCATCCCTCTAGACTTAATTTTCTCATCTATAAAGTGCATAGGACAATGAGTAGCTCAACAGTCAGGGACATGCTTCTTGTTCTCCCCACCCCTAGCTCAGTGCCTGGCACATTGATAAATGTTTGATGACTGAATAAAGAGCTCAATGAGCAAATGAATGAATAAATGAAATTTTAGGGTCAAATAAGATAATGAGGTTTCCGACCTTCAGTCAGTGATGAACAATTATGATTTTGACATATTTGCTTAACATCTGCACAATTATTTACTTACTATTATTTTTAAATCAATGCTCTTTTATTACTTTGCCTCATCCTTTGCAATAATATCTGTGAAGTCATGGGTTTGATGTGCTGGTGTTACACATTTTTAATTTTTAAAATATATTTGAATGTGCACACTTGATAAAAACATAGTAAAACGAAAGTGTTCATCCAGGGACCCATCATCTCCTACCATGCCACCAGTGGTACACAGGAACCTTCTGGTAAACACAGAAGTACGCTAGAAATGGTAAAGTACCATGCACCCAAGAGGTGTAATTATTTTGGTGTGTTCTCCCAGAAAGGATAATTTATCAAGCCCAGGAATGACAGAGTTTATCAACCCCTTCTTTGAGAGCCCGTTGATTGAAAAAAGGGAGAGCAGGTGGGCACTGGATGAGGAAGGAAAGAAAATGGAATCCCAGCAGGAGAGGGGAAGGGGACCCCAGGCCACGTAGCCCCGCCCACATTTGTGCCAGGGCCCAGCTTGGTGCACGACGCAGCCCGGGGCTTACTCGGTAATACTCCACCGCACGGTGCCTGTGGTGGGTCCCATTGAAGAACACGTCACCTGCTTCTTCATAGAGTTTGAGAGCCAGAGAGGGCTCCTCAGACTTCAGGGCTTTCTGGATGGCTGCCTGGATGGGACAGAGACAGGTGTCAAAGGCAGAGAGGCTTTCCAAATATCCACAGGAGCGACAGGAATGAGATCCTGACCACCTGGGTTAACCCTCTGCTCACATCCTCCGAACGCTGAACTGTCCTCCGCACTCACAGGGCCGGTAGGAAGCCTTTGCGACTCCCTAGTCTGGCATTTCCCCACCACGGTATGAGAGACTGCTGTGGTAGCCCGAGAGACGATCTTGAGCAGTACATAGACAAACATCTTATGTTTTAATAGTTCAGTATTTATTTTAATGTGTTTTAGAGAAAAGATTAATAATACATCCACACCTGTGATTTCAGATAGTGTTATTTAGTGTAAAAAACTAAGTCGATTTGAAGTTGAGTCAAAGAAAATAGTAATGGGACAGAAAATACATGAACATGGCAAAACCATGAACTTCACCCATAAATGGCTGCAGTTTGGAAAACAGTGATCTCATCCAACACCTGCACTTCGCAGATGGAGAAACTGAGGCTCAGAAAGGAGACGGGAACTCTGTGTTTACATAGTAGTTAGTGGCAAAGAAATGCTAGTGCCTTCCAGCCCCGTGCCCTTCTCCTGGCACCCAGGACCTCTTTATCTCTCGCTTCCATACTGCATCTAAACAGAAGGCGGAGAGGAAGCGCAAGTGGCAGATGGACCCCACAGCATCTGCAGCACCACTAGGGGGCCTCAGAGAGCCTGAGGTTGAGAATGGCCCTGCAGAACAGCGGGAACCAGTCTGGGGTTGTGCGGGCCTGGGACCAGGCCTGGCCGTGGAGTCTCTGGGGCAAGACCCCGCCGTACAGAGGAACAGGCAGGGAGATGGGATCGTGCCATCCGGAGGCCCTGCCACCAAGCAATGCACAACCCCACGGCTCAGCTCCCTCTGGGCCTCGCCTCCGGGAGAGCCAAAGGCAAGACCTAATTGTCTGCTCTCCGAAAGCCCTCCCAGCTCTAACATCCCACGGCAGAATAGCGTAGAGGCTGAGAGTGAAGGCGTTATGTCACACTGTCCGTGTGCAGTTTTCACCACTTACCAGCTGGATCACCTTGAGTAGGTTACTCGGGCTCATTGAGCCACATCCGTAAAATGGGAGCTTGAGTAGAAACTCCTGCTGCATTTGGAATGAGGGTTCAACTACAGCAGGTATGTGACGTGCTTGCAAAATCTCCTGTGCATAGTGAGTGCGCGCTCAATGCTACACAGCCATAATTAAGCCTCGGTGGAAGTGGGTTTGTGTGCGTTTAAGTAATAAGGGGAATAATAGGGAGAAAATAAGAAATGGGAAGGAAGAAAAGATAACTGGCATATTTTCAATGGAACAAATAATATATGCCATCATAATGTCAGCCTCGTGCAGATAACAGAAATGATGATTAAAGAGAAAAAATCCAAGGGATTTTTAATAATAATAATAATAAAATACCATTCATTAAGGATTTACTAAGTCCCAAGCATTTAGTAAATGCTTGCTTTGCATATGTATTTGCTATGCAAGTGACGCACCTAACCCTTACCCTAAGAGATTGGGTTTACCCATGAGGACACTGAGGCCCCATGACATAGCAGAAGTAGCTGATGTAGCAAGCCCAAGGTCACACAGTCCGTAATCGATGGCCCTGTGATTGGATTCCAGCCCTGTCTCTCTCCAAGGCTTTTAATCACTGCACTCTACCATAGCTCAGGTATTAAAGGGACACAAGAAAAAAGACTGGAAGAGGACAATAATGTTAACGCCCTGCACACATCAA
This sequence comes from Phoca vitulina, assembly GCF_004348235.1. Lineage (NCBI taxonomy): Eukaryota > Metazoa > Chordata > Mammalia > Carnivora > Phocidae > Phoca > Phoca vitulina. Next base: position 2,317,514 of record NW_022589786.1, read on the forward strand.
CCTTGCCTCCCATTGCAGTGAAACCCCAAAGTAAAGGTGTGTGTTGAGCTTAGCGAAAATAGATCTACTTGATGTGACAGATGAGTGAGCCTCCTAGCACGTTCTTTGAGAGCTCATACATGTATCTGCGACTCAGGGATTGTTGGTCACCAGACCTCCCTTGGTTCCATCTTGTGCCCAGGGAGCGTCCCAGGGTCGACCCTCCCTCCAAGGGCTCAGCGTGGATATCACCACTCTCTAGCTACAGCTGGTCACTTTGGAGGGTACAGCTGTCTCCTCTCATGGCCCAAGTGGGCAGATGAGCTCTGCGGGAGACCCACCTGCAGGTACATCTCCACCAGCTCATCTTCCCGCATGAGGTAGTGGAGTCGCCCAGCCCCGAGCCAGGCCTCAGCAGCCTTGTCTTTCTCCCCCAGGTCGATGAAGATCCGCAGGCTCTCTTTGATGCAGGTGAGAGACTTCCTGAGAGACCTGGGCAGACAGACACAGACCCATTAGGTGTGAGTCAAGGGACCCCTCCAAGGGGCCTTGGAGTCACTCAGCACCAGAGGAAACTGAGGCTCTGGGAGGGAGTGAGATTGACCCTGATCATACAGAGAGGTTGGGGCCTGAGTTGAATCTTGGCTCTGCTTCAAACATCTGTGCGACCTTGAGAACGTATAAAACCTTTCTGTGCCTTAGTTTCCCCATCTGTAGAGTGGGGGTATCATTGTACCTGCCTCAGAGGATTGTTGGAAGAATTAAATGAGATGGAGAAACTGCAGTGCCCAGAACAGTACCCCCCACAGAGTAAGTAACAGTGATGAATGCTCATGTTAGTTGTCACTTTCATTAGTATGGCCCATGGCCCATCCATCTTTCGACTGCACTATGACATTTTTTCCCATAAGCACCTATAACACACAGGGGATGCCAAATGCATATTTACTGAATAAATGCATGAATGAATGACCGTGGTGGTGACTTTAAATCATCAAAAAGATGTTGATGTTTTGTTTAAGAAGAAAAATCAAAGAAAGGCGAAAGTTTTAAGAGGTTGGTGCTTAATGGAGGACTCTAATTATCTGGAAAATTGTCTTACGTAGAAAACTCTTCCCCCCCGACGGGGATTAATGAAGAAATGAGGCATAGGTAATGTAGTGTGCACAGGTTCGGAATTCTAGAACCAGAAGGAACACCGGGTATCATCCAGTAGTTCTCCGTTCCAGCAGCAATTAGAATCACCCAGAAGCTTTTTAAACATACATGCACGGGCAGAGTGACCCCAATGCGTGGACACACCATGGTAGACTGGGAGACTCTGGGAGCATTTTGTCAAAGCTCAGTAGCAACTTGACTGCGAACATGGGTTGAGACTTGCAGATCCAACCCAGCCCCTTATGTTATAGAGGAAACAGGTCCAAGGGTGGGAAGTAATTTGCACAAGGTTGCACAACACATCAGGGCAAGATCCGGGGCCACAGCTCCCTTCTCCTGAGTCCCAGCCCGGAACGCATCCCACAGTGCCTACCTTCCTCTGAGACTCATGGTGCTCCTGCAACAGCATTATCTGGGAGTTTATTAAGAACACAGACTCCTAGAGTTATCTCAGACTCCCTAAGTCCAAATAATTACAGATGCAAGCCCTGAATCTGGATTTCTAGTGCACCAAGGTTATTTTTCACACACACCAAAGTCTGAGAACCACTACTCCAAACCATACAGATCCTTCTAGAAACACTGATCATCATCAACCGAGTGTATGAACAGTTAGGAGGTCCTCATCAAACCTCATTATGGGCAACTCAGCCCCAAACCCTTGTGCACAGTGATGGAAACAAGCATCGCCTTCGACTAATGAGGCCCTGACTTATCTTGGTGATGAGGCAGCTATTGGCCTTCTAGAGAAAGTGCCAGGCGTTTGGCCCTTGGGAGTTTTGAGAAGAAAGAACTTAGGTTTTCCCCACTGCCCAGCTCCTGACATGACATCCAGGATGGTCACAGGCCACCCTCTCTCAAGTATTAGAATGTCAGACTTGCTGCTGAGACCATGCCGTGAGCTGAGAAGCTGCACAGGATGCCGAGCTGGTCACCAGTCTCCCTGGTTGAGCTAGGATAAAAACTCTTTTATCACAGAAGCCCTGTCCTTCTCTCTCCTGCTTCATACCGCCCCCTCCCAGACCTCCAGCACAGTTTCCAAGCACTGCTCTCCCCACTTCCACTGGAACAGTTGATGAAGACAGGACTCATACATCTCATCCTCCTATTTCCTGCTCTGTTTTCTTTATCACCATTTGCTGTCCTGGGAGACCCTTAGGCTATGGTTGTTTTGTCCAGACCCCCAGGGAGCAAGATTTGGATTATTACAAAGAAGCCAATTACAGAGGAGGAGAGGAACTTTGCTTCTTAGACCTTTTCTCTCCGAGCTCACTGTGACTGCGGATGAGAGATCAGTATTTCCAAGAAACACCCCATTGCAGGAGGCAGGACTTACAGAAGCCTAGCTACTCACACAGCACCATCAAGACTCCTTGTGCATGCAAGGTTTTCCAGAGACCACTGCCTCCCACCAGCATGCACACCTGAGCCATGATATCCAGTAAAAACACATGCATTAAGGTCTGAACTTGGGAGGTGGTTTCCAGCCTCCTTGGTCTTGTCATGTCAGCAATCACCACCCCATTCGTTCACATATGACAATGGCTTGGCCTGGAATGGCTCAACATTCCAGTTCCTTCAGCCTCACCTGCAGCAGGCTCTAGGTGTGGTTTAGCTCCCAAATCAAAAGAAGTAAGGAGCCTGCTGGGGGGAACAGCCTTCATCCCAAGTGTCATGCACTCCTGGGCCATGTATGCCCAGGCCCTGTCAGGGTATCTCTCCTCTTCTTCAACCCTGAGTCCTCTGTTTCCCATTTTTCCTGCCCCAAAGGTTTGGTCTTTACAGCTGAGTCCTTATTTCTTCCTTCCCACCTGGCCCTCAGCCATGAACTTGTGGCCAAGGGACTCTGATGCACCTGCATTCCCAGACTTCCTCTTTCCCTCCCTTACCAGGGCTTTCCAGATCCCTGCCCTGCCCGAATGAGCATCTGACCTCTCACTCACTGGACCTGCCCCATTGCCATAATAAGAATTGCTACTCACCAAGGGCTGACCCCATGCCAGGTGTTGGGATATGAATTTTCATTATACGTTCTCCCATTTAAACCTCAGAAACACTAAGCCGTGAGGGATCTTAGCCCATTATGCAAATAAGGAAACCCAATGGGGACCTTTTTATCTTGTCCAAGTTTGCACGGTTCATTTCTAAAACTTTATGTTGAGCCCTCTGCGGTTTTGTCTTGTGATACGTGACAGTAATGGTTCCCTGATATTTATTGAGCATTTGGCATGCATTATCCCATGTAATCATCATAACAGCACCAAACGAGCAGTAACATTATTACATCCATTCTACGAATGGGAAAAATAAGGCTCAGAAAGGGTAAGTGACAGGGACCAGGTAATAAACGCTGGTTAAACCAGAGTGTAACCCTGAGAATCTGACTCCAGAACCCCACACACTCCCTCAAGCAGTGCTCAATCTCGGGCTCAGAAACCAGCATATGGGAAGGTTTCTGCTGCTTTTACCCCTCTAACAGCCTAGAAGTTTTGAAGAACATAAGCTACTTTTCAACCTTGAACAAAGTTTCCTCACCTGCAAAAGTGGGGTGGTGAAGTACATCTAGCCTAGCGATCAAATGACGACATGTCAGTTGAAAACAGTTCTTTCCTTGCTCGGGATTACAGAAATGTTAGTTATTGGTCATATTCGTTACATTGAAAACCAAATGTTGAGGCATTTCTTTTTTTGTTCCACAGGAATAAGAAGCATAAAAATAAGAATAAAAGCCAGGAGTAATGACTTCTAGGCTACTATTATATTCATATGCAAAGAACTGTTATTTTGTGAGGACCTATTGCATGCAAGGCATTTCTTCTTTCTAAAGATAATATGCACACCCTTCGTGGCACCTACCACAGTTTATAGGATACCTTTGGCGAATATGTATATAAATATTGTCAATTTCTTGAACTAGTCTATAAGCATTGTGAGCTCAGGGACCATATCTCTCTGTCAGGTGTTTGGGCTATAGTAAATGCCCAGTAAATATTTGTTGCGTGGGTTCAATAGAGCCTCAAAATTCCCATGGATCCCCCCTGGTTCAGCTCTAGAACAAGGTACAGTCTGTATTGTGTCATCTGAAGACAGAAAACAAGATCCCCAAGGACTGTGCATTGAGAGATTGAAAACACCAGATCCTATAGTTGTCACCCTGGAGGCAGAGAGAGCAAGACTTTAAAGGTCCTGGACAAAGGGACAGCAAAGTGTTCCAAGGCAAAACCCCAAAGGCTGGGCCACAGCTCTCGTCATCTTCTTGCCCTCCCCTACCATCCTCCACCTCTAAACCCTAGAGAAAATCTTTCAAGGAGGAGGAATTAACATGAGTAGCAAGGTGGCACGGAGAAGTGAAGCCATCTTAAATGGAGGAGGCAGGGATCTGGGATGCTCCCAGTGTGACCAAGTGGGTCAGCAGTCTGGATGCTCTGGAGCAGGCAGGGGTCAGACCAGATGCAAAATGAGGCCCTTCTCATCCATACACCTCCCAGAGGTTTCACACTATCACCATCCACATTTGTGGTTTATTGAGGGTGAAAAGTACTGGCTGAACAGGCAGGAGACCTTCAGAGTAGTTAAGAATATGGACTCTAGACCAGGGGTTGGCGAACTATGGTGAACTATGGCCCATGAACCATGCAGCCTTCCTCCTGCTTCTGTAAACAAAGTCTCAGCCGCACACAGCCACACTCATTCATCTATGTCATCGACGGCTGGCTGCACGCTGCACCTGCAGTGTACTTGAGACAGAGACCACATGGCCCCAGAGCCTAAAACATTGACTCTCTGACCTTTTACCAAAACGTTGGCTGACTCCTGTGCTAGACTTAGCCTGGCTATCGATCCCCACTGTGCAGCTTCACACAAATTACTTGGCTTCTTTCGTTCTGTTTCTACAGCTCTTTGTGCCCCCACGCAGTTATCCTGAGATTACACATTGCTTGGGAAACGCCACGTGCTCACTGAACGCCGTCAGTCACCATTACGACCACCATTTTCACTATGGCTGCTCGCTGTGCCAGTCCAGAGGCCCACTGCTCCCCACCCCGGCCCACCCCCACACCCCCTCCTAGGGCACGGGCTGGAGGCCTCTCTCTCCTCTACTACCCACATCCACTTGAACACCCACCTTCCTCAAACCTACAGAATGCCTTCCAAATGTGTCCTCACCTTTCCACAGCTACTTCCAGTCCCTCGGCCCAAAATGCTTGTTCTCTTATCCTCCTCCACTTTCCAAAATCTTACCCATCCCTCACAGCCCTCCTCAAATGCTACTGCCTTCATGAAGCCTTCTGTGACAGATCCCCAACCCTCAGCCGAAAGTGTCCTCTTCTTTCCCTCCACACTCGCCCCTGCAACTGCCTGCCATCTTGCCCAGGAGTGTTTGCTGCTTTTGAGCTTCATGAGGATGGAAATTTCGTGGGGAGAGTTTAGTTGAAGAAATCTGTCTGTACATTAAGACCCACTTAATAAATACCTCCTAGAAATCAGTGCCAGAAAAGCATTTGCTCCCACAGGTACATTTGTTTATGTTGTGTTTTGTTTTGTTTTTTTATCACACAGTGAGAACCTCTTGTGGCTTTCCCCTTTTTACCTCAGCTACCAGGAAGCTTAGAGCGAAATTACAGTAACCACCTCCAGGTGCGTGCAAATACCTGTTTACCCGTGTCTGTCGGGCACTCTGTAGGAGGAGGTGATTTATACATGCTAAATAAATGTAGCATTATAGCACATTCTCCTTGTTGAACCAAGCATTCTGTAAAGGGACAATGCCCTTATGTTTGCACGGTTTCCTCTGACACCTGAGGCACTTCTCGATCGACTTCCTCGTATCACTCACATTGGTGGTAAAGCAGGAGCAGGGGAGGTTTAAGTCCTCCCCCAGTTATACAAGACAGAATCTCAGAGATTAGACTTATAGAAGATTAGGGTTAAAAGATCCCCATCTGGATCAACTTCCAGAACGATAGAATAAGGACCACCAAAAACCCACTACCCCATAAAAGGACATTCGAAGGGTGTCCTAGAATGAAAGCAGTGTCACTCTGGGGCCACAAGTCCTGTCCCCTCCCACGCTGCAAGGATCTGAAACTCCCTTCCTAGAATGGAAGGCAGAGATAGTGGGAGGTTTGGAGGACCCCTGATTCTTCCAAGAGAGGGAAAGGGTGAGGGAGAGGGAGACAGAGTAAGGGGGACAGAGAGAGAGAGAGAATTTGTTATCTGATTATTAGTGATCTGGTTGTCAGGGGGCCCAAGGTTGCCAGGTTGCCTAGAAAAGCAACACTTAGGGGTGCCTGGGTGGCTCAGTCATTAAGCATCTGCCTTTGGCTCAGGTCATGATCCCGGAGTCCTGGGATCGAGCCCCGCATCGGGCTCCCTGCTCAGCGGGAAGCCTGCTTTTCCCTCTCCCACTCCCCCTGCTTGTGTTCCCTCTCTCGCTGTGTCTCTCTCTGTCAAAAAATAAATAAAAAATCTTTAAAAAAAAAAAAAAAAAGAAAAGCAACACTTGTCATTCAATTAGCTTCTCCTCAACCACCACTCTCTGCTCAACTATAGCAATGATCCCGGCTCTATTTTAGATGTCATTCATAATTATGAATACAATGCCATGATGCTAATCTGTTGCAAAATGAAATCGGACATCTTGCAAACCATGCAGAATGTAATGGAATCAGTTAAAGGCCCGTGGAGAAGCAGAACTGAATGAGGGGTAAGCAGATTCCACCCAGCAAGGAGATGAGAGAAGAGAAAGGCAGCAGGACATGGGGGGATACTTCACGCGGGAATAATTTAAAGATCAAGAGGTTAAAAGAAGCTTTGGGGTGAAACAGTTGCATTTTGGTGTATTTTTGCAAAAAGGAGCCTTTAGAAGAGAGGGCTGAAAAGTCGATCACAACACAAAGGATATTTCATGGTGCTCTTATGCAATTCTGTCGACACAATTAAGCTAAAAGTCAACACTTCTTTAGCGGTTGATCCTATGACTTATCGCACGGCTGCAATTCTCACCCAAGTCTCTTCACTAAACGGTGGAAACAAACTCAGTTCTGTCATTTCCAGTTTCATTTTAAAGGGAAGGTTCCAAATCAAACTTCTTTACGATGAAATTTTACCCGCCTGCCAGTGGATCGATTCACTTTGTGCCATTTCCCTAATCCCCCCCCAACCCCCCGACCCCCGCCCTGTCCTCAGGTAACCAAGGCCTCCTGAGGGGGCCAGCCTGGGTATAACTGCCACCTCTCTGAATTAGCTACCCTCAGCCAGGATCACGTGATGCTTATTACGGACATAAGGGAGTAACTACAACCCAGCCAACATCACTGAGCCCCCTCCACGGATCGGGCACTGTTCCAAGAGTTCCATGGGTGTCGACTCATTTATTCCCCACATGACTACTATAGTGTAGACGCCACCATTATTGTCTTCGATGAGGAAGCTGAGGTAGGGTGAAATTAAGTAGCTTGCTCAAAGTCACACAGCTAGTAAGTGAGAGAGGACACTGTGGTGGCTGCAGGTCCCACGCTCTTTTCCATGATGCCATAAACACACCATGAGCCTGGGAACTTTACTTCCGGAGGAAAAGAATGCTGTTTCTCTTGAAGGAAGATAAGCTGTTTCTAGACCTGTCCCCAAGCCCCGACTCACCTGGACGTGTTCAGGTTCCGATAGAGCTGCCCGAGGGACTCCAGCAGCCTCCCCTCCATCTCTCGGTCCCTGAGTTGCTGAGCCAGGGTCAGCCAGTGCTCGTGGTAGGTGATGCATGCCTTGGGGTCTGGGGATACAGAGCTGTAGAAATGGCAGAGGGATTTGGTGACCTGAAGCTGACCTGAACATAAAGCGGGGACATGAATGAGATCGCTTGAGATAGGACGAGGGCAAAACGTGCTCTCACACTTTTCTCTAAAGCTTCCAGTAGCACAGGACATACTCACTCTTTAGGTGTCGATGCCTTAAGCCAAACAGCAATGCCATTTCATAACAAAGGCGGCCACTGGCTGGCTGGCGCCCATGCACCAGGACTTGGGCCAACCAGAGAAGGACCTGTACTAATTCCATGTCTGTCTCCATGCTGGTATGGAGTTCAGAATAGAGTCGGATGGCCTGCAGGAGATAGTCCTTGGCTGGCTGCTGAGCCCAGGACATAAGGGTCAGGTGGCCAAGATTGGCCAAAGTCACCGCCTGGTTACGCACATTCCCCATTTCCTGAGCTCTGTTCAAGGCCCGGAGATAGCTCTTGGCTGCCCTGTTCACCCGGCCTTCACCTTGAAGTGCAAGTCCCAGGAGGTTATGGACCACCCCCTTTCGGGTGATACTCTCCGTCTCCTTCTGGGAGTATAGGAGTGGCTCGAGGATGTCCAAAGCCTTCTTGGCCTGGCTGGCTAAGAGATATGCCCACGCCAGGCAGAGGGAAGACTCAAAGGCTTCCTGCTCACTCAGCAGCTGCCCTAGCACCAAGGCCTGGCTCAGGTAGTGAATGGCACCATCGGGACACCTGTGTTGGAGGTACACTTTGGACAGGATGAGACACAGGGCCCTCTGGGTGCTCCGACTGGCCTGCTCCTCACAGGCAGCCAGTGCGTGGCTGAGTGCTGGGCAGGCCAGAGCAGAAACTTCACCCCAGCTTGAAGACGGAACTCTAAGGAGTTTGGTGGTGTTCTGGAGAACCAGGTAGGCCTGCCAAATTGGAAAGGACATCCCTTGGCCACTCTGGGTACCACGTTCCTGGACAGAGGCCACTGCGAGATGTGGGAGATATTTCTTATCATACAGAAAACTCAAGATGGTCGCTGTAACTTCCAAGTCAGGAGGGTGTCCAGAGAGGAGCTGCAGGCGCTCGGCGAAGGGCAGGACCTCCTCATGCCGGCCTAGGCTTAGGAGCAGTCGGATGGCCAGGAAGCAGGCCCTGGCCTCCAAGGGACAACTGCCTGCCACAATGCCCTGGCGTAGTATGTAGGCCACCACGTCGAGCTCATTCTTGGTACTAGACTCACGGTCCGGCAGGCAGGCCAGCAGGGCCCCTGCTTTTTCCAGCAGAGCCGAGCCTTTATGCCTTAGCCTCTGCCTCAGATAGATGGCGGCCAGATTGATATACAGAGCAGCCATCAAGGATAGATCTTTAAATGTCCCATCAAGGATGTACATAGCCTCCTCAAAGTAGACCCTGGCCTGGGAGAGTTTGACCTTCCTGACACTCAGCCGGCCCAGGAGGAAGCAGAGCCGGGCGTGGGCCCAGGTCCTGTGGCTCCACTTGGCCCACTTCCTTGAGGCCTCCAGGTAGGCTACAAGTTCGTCCTCCTCAGAGAAGCTGTAAAAGGAAGACGTGAGGAAAGAGAAGGAGAAATCATAGAGGCTCTTAAAGTGGTCAGCGTAACCCTCGTGATCCAGAAAAGCCAATATGGGGGCGAAGTTCTCAGCCTCCTCCTCTTCCTGACTAGCGTTCAGGTCCACGAGCAGTTCCGGGTCGTCGAGGTCATCGGGCTCTGGCAAGTGATAGCTGTCCGAGGCGGCTGAGAGGAGCTCCTCCTCCAGGCTGGAGTCCTCAGAGCTGCTGGACTGTCTGGAGCCCACGGCCTGATGCTCCTCCCAGGCTCTGCCAGGCCTGGCCTCCTTGAAGCCTTCAGGCTGGGACGCTGTAAGGGACAGGCAGAGTTGAGCGACCATGAGCACCTGCCACTGTGGTGGCCAGCTCCTGGCAAGAGGACAAGATGCTGTTCTGAAGGACTGGAGGTCAGGTTCAGCATGATCTCTACTCACCACTTAGATCGTTTGGAAGATTCTGGATGGATTCAAACCCACCTGGATAGAGATGAAGGACAGACCCGGTGTTAGGTCAGAATGGGCCACCATGCCTATGCCTGCAGGTGCACCCCAGACCCGTGGTCCCTGAGGACACTTTGTGTTTAAACTCCTCTGAGAACCTGGGTAGAATTCTCTCCTTCATCATCAGTTTAAGAGCTGCAGGGACCTGCAGAGTATCTTGTTTAAGCCACCCACTTTAGAGTTGGGAACTGAGGTAGAAATAAGACCCAGAGCCAAAAAGAAAAGCAGAGAAGCTAGAAACACAAGTCCTTTTCCAGGAGGTGTGGTTACGGAGAGGATGACAGAATCTAAAGGACGAAATCCCCCAGCTAGATGACAGCAGAGCCATGAACAAAACATGTGGCATCGCCTCCCATTTCCATGTGTACATCCTTCCTTCTTCCTTCCCCCATTCACACATCATCTATCCTCTCAACTGTCATTGACTCAGCTGTACAATGTGCCATAGGACTAGGTGACCAAAGGTGACTAATGAAGAAAAGAGAGTGAAGAGGCATCTGAGGGTCTTAGTTTTGTTCCCTGAAGTGACTTCATGGGATGAGGTGGAAAAAGGGACAGTCTGGAGCAGAGCTTCAGACATTCTGCATCTGAGGTACTCACAGGAGCTCTAGGCTGAGAAGGAAGTAGATCTGTAGCCAAAGAAAAAAAGTTGAGACTTGCAAATACAGATTTAGGACCCCCAGCGGGTCACAAGGAATGGGTCCAAGTCCTAGGAGAAGCATTCAGACAAGAAGGCAAAGCAGCTGGGGAAGGGAAGTTTGTGAAGGAGCCAAAGAAATGTCAGCATTTCCCAGCAGGTGGGAGGAAGCAAAGGGTACTGGAAAGGCACAGTCTGAGAGAAAAGAGGAGACACGGAGACCAAGGTGCCTCTGGGACAGCCACCTAACGTCACAAAAGTGGAAGAAGCCTAGGTGAGAACCAAGAAGACACCTTGGGTTTGGCAGCAAAGAACTGAACCCTCTTGGGTCTAACTGTGGAGGTAAAGTGTAACTGTGGAGGTGAAGGCCAGATTCACGGCCCCCCAGGACAGGGGCTGCTGGAAATAAGATTCTACCTCCTCCCAGCAGAGAGGCACCAACTGCCTGTGCCCTCACCCTGGGCTCTCTGGTGGACATTGAGGACAGCAGGCCCCACACCAAGTCAAGCCGCTGCCTACTACTCTCTGTGAGAGTCGCTGTAGCTACATGAGATCTGTACCCTGCAATGGTAGAAGGCCCCACGCCTAACGTGGCAGAGCTAGGGAGCTGCCCTTGTGCCCTGGCCCTCGCTGACATTGGGAGCACGTGCCATCCTCACTCCCGGCCAGGGCCGCCGAGAACGCAAATGGTGCATGAGTTACAAAATGATGCTCCCTCTGGGAGGAAGAATTACAGAGGGGACTGCTTCCCCATGTCAGAGGCCTCGGGGAAGCTGGAATTTACCGATAGGACGCCCCTCTGCTGGCCGCCGTGGTGCCGGGTGATGCCTGCAACATCATGAGGCTCTGGCCTGCATCCAGCAGAGCTGCACTCCTGGGCTTCACATAGGAGGCAATGGGCGGCCTGGGACCTGCTCCTAGATCTCTCCCCACCACTGGATCCACAGTGAGCGGAGCCCTTAGGTCCCAGCCTGTGGCCCACCCCTGTCCAAGGCACACCTGAAGTCGTCCTGGATTTTCAGACCTCAGGTCCCCCCACCAGGCGGTGCCCATAGCTTCAGCTTCCTGGTTCACCCTGGTGGGTGGTGTGGTCTGTTTGTGGCAAGAAAGTTCATGGCTAGCTGCTCCTCTCAAATGCCTCTTGTGCATGGTGAGAGACTCTGATGCCCACCTCTGCTCCGGGCAGCAGGCCTGAAGGCTCTTTCTGCAGAATCTCTGTTCTGTGCCCATGAAGTGTGCCCCATCCAATCTGGCCACACAGGGCTGGACACAATACCACCATCGCTGAAGAGATGGGGGAAACACGAATCCTTCCTCAAACCACTACCACGAGGTGAATGTACTTCCTGACACAGAGCAGTGGGTGCTTCCAAAGTAAGAGAAAGGCGTGGCATTCATTCGCTCAGTCATTCAGACACTGATGAGATCTGGCGACACGGAGGCCCCTCCCCCACCCAAAGCCAACACCGGGCCCCCCCCCACCCCCCCGCCGGGGCAGTCCAGCCTCAGTTTGTGTTGGGGGCAGTGTGGTGGAGTGGGGAGTGTCCTGACTAGAAAATGGGGAACGCACTAATTCACCAGGGCCTCAGTTTCCCAAGCTGTAAAATGGGAGGAGAAATCACCTCTTAGAAGCTGTAACATTCTATGGTCCTGCCTTTATCATTGGGGACCTAGACCTTCTTCAGCCCTAGAAGAAGCGACCTCAGCCACAACTCAGGAGTTTTTCTTCTCCAAGATTTGAATGGAAGGCTCAGTAGGGCTGGGCCTCTCATGCTATCGCTGAGCTGAGCTTTCAAAGGGGTCCGAGGAGCAAACACTCACTAAGCCGGTAGACAGATGTTATGTCAGTATGAGCAAGCGTGTGGAGGAAGCTGGCACACTCAGCTTTCCTGTCACTTCCCAGGACCCACAGAGAGCATCTTTCCTCATCACTGAAAAAGGCGGAGCTCTTGTTCCTGCATTGAGACAAAAGACATGGACGCAGATCAGTGCAAGGCTCCAGACACAACCGTTCTCTCCCCATCCCAGGACACAGTGAAGGACAGTGAGAAGCCTCTGACGTGCTTGCCGCAGCTGCAACCAGACTCCTCATCCCACTGTTGTACAATCTATTTATCTCTGCTGCCCAGGGAGAAGAGTTCTGAGCACCCGTTCATGAAGAAACGAGCTACATGGCTGCTGAACGGGTCACAGTGGGGATGAAAACACCCCTCCTGTTAAAACTCTATCTCCCAAGAAAAACAAAGCCCCTCCTAACTTGACCCCTACCCTTTCTTTGAGACCACCTGGTGCCCATTTTTAATAGAGAAATACAAATTGGCTGCCCCAAAGGTTAAGGTTTGAAAAGGGACCATGAAAAGATGTTTCTTTGTCGGGTTATTTCAAGAAAACAGGAGGGACAGGTGACACAATCTAGAGAAGCAATGAAAAGAGTTTGACTATGGTCAGAAGAAACTTTCACAACTGTTGACATCTGATTCCATGGCACAGAACGAGAGCATTATGTGGCATTCAGAGAGGGGAGGGGAAGTGGGCAGAAGGAAGTCAGGGGCTGGAAGAAATGACTGCAAATAATAGAGATCCTTATACTCACTGTACTGTATAAACTCATTGTTAAAACTAATTTGCTTACTAGCAATTTGTCATATAATCAAAGAATGTGAAAACTAGAAGTGCCTCAGAAAACATTCAATCCAAAATCTACCTGAACAATTTTTAAGATCTCTCTCTTTCAGGTCTAAATAAAGTTGGGGGGTGGAGAGTAACCTCAGAAACCAATCTTTTAACAAAAATAACTTGGAAGCCCAAGAGGTTATAACAGCTAATACTTGGGGTGGAGGAATGTGTTATGAATCAGACACCCTTATCTCCTTAATCTACACAATTACCCAATGAGGCAGGTACTATTCTTACTCCTTTTTACAGAGAATGAAACTGAGGCACAGAAAAATAAAGTTGGTAACTAGGAAGTGGTTAAAAAAAAAAAGCTTCTCTAGTTCAAGCAGAATTAAGGGGGGGGGGGGCGGGGATGGGAGTGCCATGGTCTGCCACCTACATTTTGTCCTCATAACTCAGGTAAAGCCAGTGATGAGGAAACCAGGAACTAATATGAACTACTCAAGTTCACCCCACTAATTAGTGACAGACCGGCACAAGAGCTATGTCCTGACATCTGGTCCAGGACTCTTTCCAGGACAGTTATTGAGCCCACATGTCTCTGGCCTGACTTCCAGATTCTCCCAGCACCAGCCATCCTCAAAAGAGCATCTAGTTGAAATCTACAACTAAGCTCATCTGAGAGAAGAAATCATTATAGTCATCATATGATTATATAAAATCATTATATGATTTCAAATTTCCGCAGAACGCTTAAACTTTACAAAGCATTCCTGAATTTACTATTTCATTTAGTGACATGCTCAGAATGACACAGCTAGCAAGTGGTAAAGCTGAGACAGAAACTGATCTTCCACCTCTGTAGCCCATTTCCTCACAGCTGATCTGCTATTGTCCTGAGTCCCAGGTATTTAGAAAGAATCCAAGAAGCTTGACAAATTACAATAGGGTGTTCCTAGCATGGAAATGGGGTTAGAATGGTAAGACTTCTAGAAATATGGCAGGCTGAGGTGCTCCACAGGAGCCACAAAGACAGACAAATCCTAGATAAAATGTGACAAGGATAAATATTTTAATACATTCTTTGACTTGAAAGAAAGAAAGGGAAATGCCTGAGAGCCAGAAACAAAAGGAGACACCAAAGCCGAGTTGGTAAACAACAGCAGATGGCCCGGGGCGTTGGGGGGGGGGGGGGGGTTTGCAGTTCTCAGCTGGGACCCTGGCCCTCAGAGCTGGGGCTCACCCTGTAATGCCACCCAGGGACAGGACATGGGACTTTGGGTCTATGTGAAGCAGGGAAGCTGAACTGAGCTCCCTACAGCCTGACGTCAGCAAGAACTGCAGCTTCTGTGAAGAGGAGATGGGAAAACTCACCTACCAACGACACATTTTCCATCTGTCTGCGTCCCCGGAAAAAAAAAAAATCAAACACCTGGACTTACACCATTAGAAGGTGTGGGCTCTAAATTACACTGTACAGTATAAGTACAATCAAAGAACTTTACATTAAAAAACCAGCCCTGGACCACTAAGTTCCTAAATTTCCAGGGAAAACAAAGGCCAGAACTGCTCTACTGGGATGTTTTCTTCAGTCGAGGCTTCATGCAAATACTGTCTTTGAAAGTCAGGGCAGGGCGTCTTTGTTGAAAATTCGGGGCAGCCAGGTGGCTCAGTCGGTTAAGCAACCAACTCATGATTTCGGGTAGGTCATGATCTCATGGGTCATGGAATTGAGCCCTGAATCGGGCTCACGCCCAGTGGGGAATCTGCTTGAGTTTCTCTCCCTCTGCCCCTCCTCACACGTGCATGCACACACTTGCACATATGCACACTCTCTCTCTCTCAATAAATAAATCTTCTTTAAAATTTTAAATAAGAAAAAGTAAAATGTTGAAAATTCATTCACATAACCAAAACTACAAACACAAGAAAGGGAACCACTGACAATGAATACCAGCAGGTGCACAAATAGGTAAATCAACACTACAAGAACTAGAAATAACAACAATCTAAAGATTAACTTATAATAATCATGGTTAAAATGATGACATGAAAGACTGACTAGAAGCCACAGGGAAAATATGGAACCTGGTGAGCAGAAATAAGTATATGTGGAAAATAGCAAAATAGAAATTCTAGAAATGAAGATAAAGGCATGGACACTTAGAACTACATGAGTGAGTTCAGCAGCAGGTTGAGTCACAGCAGAGGAGAGAATTAGTGAAACTCAGACTGTTTGGAGGAAATCACCCAGAATGCACCTAGAGGGACAAAAAGATGAAAAATATAAAAGAACTGATTAGGCAAGACTGAAGCTAGAATGGCAAGTCCAACATACCTCTATTAGGAATTCCGGAAGAGAGACTAAAAAGAATGAGAGAGAGGCAAATATTCAAAGGGAGAATGACTGAGAATTTTCCAGAATTGAAGAAAGACATGAGTCTTCAAACTGAAGAAGTACACCACATCCTAAGCAAAATAAATAAAAATAATATCATTTTCAACATGACTTCCATTTCTTTAGGCTTATCCTTCTCTTTGTGTTTTCTATTTCTCCTGATCCTTCTTTTGGGGTTCAATAATCTATCACTTGACAGTTCAATTTACAGGATAAAAGAGTTAAACAGAAAGGATAAGGGCATAACTCAATGAAATAAAAACAAAGTAGAAGAAAATAATAAAGATAAATATGAAATTAGTGAAATAGAAAACAATGAAACAATAAAGATGGTCAACATAAGAAAAATTGTTTTTCTCTAAGGATTAATGAAATGGACAAAATCCTGGCAAAACAGATTTGAAATTTTATACTAATAGTTATTTTCCCCTCCGCTTTGAAGGTTATTCTACACTTAGCTAAATTATCATTCACAAGTATCTTTTAAGTATATTTAAGACAAACGAGGAGTAAAGACTGAGAGTAGTTAAAACTCACAGATCTCCACTAAAATAACTACTAAAAGATACACAGTGGACACCTTGAGATAAATATGTAACAGAATATATCACATCTAGATATATCATCAGTAAGAAAAACTTAAAAAAAAATGAGAAAAAAAGCCGCCTACCTGCAAAGAAATGTCTATGAGACTAACAGCAAACTTCTTATCAGCAAAAATAGATGCCACAAGAAATGGAATTATCAAGAGGACAGAGATAAACAACATGAAGAATAAAAAAGGGGATATAGGAAACATAGAATTTTTCAAATTTCTAATACTATGAAATGCTGGCTTATCTCCAGTGTTCTTTTTTCTGGTATTGAGTGCATTAATTTTTCAACCTTGCTTATTTTTTAATTTACACATTTAAATATATAAATTTCCTTTAAATAACACTTTACTAAAATGAACCATATCTAACACAATGTGAATAAATCCTAAATTTACCATATCAACTGAAAAAAAGGGGCCAGTTACAGAAAAAAAAAAATGTATATACATTTTTAAATACACAAAACTCTTGTGTGTTTTTTTACAAATACCCATTTCTAAAATGTATCAATCAGAATGATGACTGGGAAGATACATATCAGCTTCAACTAGAGTCTGCCCCTGGGGTAAGAATCAGGATCACAGGATCAAAGAAGGAAGGAGTAATGGGGGTCTTCAGTTATATCTAAAGACATTTTTCCCCTCAACACACACACAAATACACACATATCAAATACTTTTTAAAAGCATAAAACCCAAGGAAAGGGAAGGTGTGGCATTCTGTCACCATCAGCAACTCTTAAATCTCTAAAGGCACTCTGGCCAAAACAAATACCATGTCTATTCAGACAGAATGCCTGCCCCAGGTTTTAGCTGGTGTTGAAATATGAGCTGTAAATAAAAGGAAACCCACAACTTTGCTGCCGTGGAAAAACGGGATCCCTTTCCCATGTGTCAGAGGCACAGACTAAATCTGACTCACAAAACAACTTCTGAGAAATTTCACTCTCAATATACTGCCGATTTGGTTAAATAAATACAGATGGATGGATGGATGAGTAAATGAATGAATGATTAGTGAATGAATGAATCAATCAATCAATGAATACACTTTAAGGAGAAATATACTAACTAGCACAGGGAAGGAGCCTGTGGGAAGAGGATGGAGACCAGCAAATGCAGCACCTTCTTCAGAAGCCTTATACCAAGTGAACACGGACTAAGAGTGACACCCAGTGGCCAGACCGCCTGCATAGCACACAGGATGATTCCCAGGACTCCACACCCTGGCTGTGCTTGTGGCCAGGTGGCTTGTGGGCTTTTTCTCTCATTGCTGTATTTGGGGAGGTCCGTGATCTAGAGAGTGCTGGGTGGGGGCAATGAGCCAGTTCCTCTCTCCCCTCCTTCTTCCACCTCTCCCTGTCTCCTGGCTCACTCTCCCCTTCCCTATGCAATGTGCAGTCTCTGGTGATGGGGTCCCACAGAAGACACTGTAGAAATAAGGAGAAGTTCTCATGCCCCCACTTCGATACAAGGGGTGGTGTTCTTCATGGCGAGAGTGTATCCCCTACAACTAAGCCGGCTAAAATATGATAATCAAATTAATTTAGCGGTATAAGTTATTGCGATTTGGGGCACGGTATGAGGTACAGAAGTCCGAATATCGTTTATGAAATCTGACACCTGCACCCGATGTCCAATTAAAACTGCCTCTCAAAGATTACCACCCACGGCAGGAACAGCCATAGGAAGAGTTAATGCAAATTGATCATACACACACACACGGTGCCAGACACCATTCTGAGCGCTTTACATGTGTTAGCTCATGTCAACTCCTGACAATCCTATGGGCAAATACTAATACCGTATGCATTTTACAGATGAGAAACCTGAGGCATAGAGAGACCAGTTAACATGCCCAAAGTCATCAAGCTGGTCAGCTAATGGGAGACACACAATGTGCTTCCATGGCCATAAATGCCTTTCAGGCAGTCTGACTCTGGAAGTCTGATTACTAAGCTACTCTGCCTCCTGATGACCAGGTACCTTCCAATTGCCACTGGCCTCTCACTGACCAGTGACCTCCCAGTGGCCAAGCCCAAAGGCCTTTCAGCAGGCAGCCCTGCTTTACCTCTCTGCAGTCTGCAACAGTGTTAACTGTCCCCCTCACCCAACTCCTTTCCTTCCTCTCATGCAGCTCCTTCGTTCCTTTATCTCCTTTGCTACATTCTTTCTTCCTCTGCTCTGTAAATTGCTCTTCCTCACCAAATCTCTGTCTTTTTATTCTTTCCTCCTCTTACCAGACATCAGCTGCAGAACTGTATGGCGGAAAAAGAACCCTAGATTTAACGTCAGGATTCTGGAGTTCCAGACCCAAGGCCTTGGGTTCAGCCCTTTCACTCCTGGGATCCTCACTTGCCCCTGCAGTAAATGAGGGGGTGCTTTGAGCAGTGGTTCCCACCTTGGCTGCCCATTAGCCCCACCTGGGGAGCTTTCGTAACCATGGCCGCCAGGCCCCACCCACACCAATGAGATAGAACCTCTGGAGGCAGAACATGGGCATCCATATTTGTGAAGCTCCTGGAATCTCTAAATTCCTGTTGATTGGTCCTCAGCTGTGTCCTCTCCTCCCCATTCCCCCACCCCTTCCCAAGTGTCAGCCTTGGTCTTCTCACTGGTCTCCTGCCTCCAGGTTCTCCCCTGTCCTTGCATGCCTCACTTAAAGCCCGGGTTCCAGTCTCATCATTCGTCACTCTTGCTCAGAGATACTGGGTGGCT
This sequence comes from Phoca vitulina, assembly GCF_004348235.1. Classification (NCBI taxonomy): domain Eukaryota; kingdom Metazoa; phylum Chordata; class Mammalia; order Carnivora; family Phocidae; genus Phoca; species Phoca vitulina. Next base: position 2,336,432 of record NW_022589786.1, read on the forward strand.
GAGTTGGCATTCTCTGCCACGTCACGGTCCCACTGACCTCTGCCGCACCAATGCCTTCCTGGTAACCTGCCTCTCAACCAACACTAGTTATTCCTCACACAGCCCCTCACTTTCCTACCTGTGATCGCTTTTCCCCATTTCCATCTGTTGAAATATCTTGCATCCTACAAAGTTAAACTCAAATATTGCCTATTTCATGAAAGTTCTCCTGACATCATTTTCCTGCTTATAAACTCCCGTTCATTTCATAATCTTCTAGGGGCTCGGCGATCGCTCTTCCTCCTTTAGAGTCACTTGAGTTCCCACATTTCTGTGTAGGGAAAATGACCTTCTGTCTCCTCCGCCTACAAAGGGCAGGGCTTAAAGGGAGCTTCTGACCGTGATCCACTCTCCTCGGTGGCTCTTTTGCACAAGGGTAGACATTCTAGTCTGCGTGTGCAGGGCCTTGGACAATCCTGGGGCCACATTTTCCCAGTGTCTCTGTGCTAGCAGCCAACTCTGTGTTCCCTCTGGTACTTTCTGGGCCCAGGCTTCGTCCTGTTTCCTATCTCCATGCAGGATGCCTACCCCAGAGAGACGGGGAAGGTGGCCCGCTCCAGGACATCCCAGAGGGCCCTTCTGCCATACTCACATTGGGGAATACGACTCAGGATCTATGCTCCTGGTGGGAACAAAGCCCACTTCTCCTGAGCGCGTTGACTTCCCAATGAACCACTGAAGCCCAGGTATGACAAAGCCGATGATCTCGATGCTTTCTCCCCGGTGAAAATTCAGCTCATCCTTTTCTTCTCTCTCATATTCCTTCCAGGCCTTACATTTTCCTCGACCTGTGGAGAAATAACATCCACGTCAACCAAATAAGGCAGAAACTGCTCTTGGTGTAATACGAAATGAAGGATCCCCAGAATTTAGAATTTCGAGGACCAATAACATCATCCCCCCCCCAAAAAAAGAAATTGGCAGGAATGACACAGGGTAACTGACTTTTAATTTTGCCAAACTAGGACATTCAAAGAAAGGAACTACCATCCACTTTCACCATCACTTTACAAAAGAAAGGATGTTTTAACAAATGGAGGAAAGATCATCTCAGAATACCTAAAACTGAATAAAGTTCACTCATGGAAAACTGGAAAGCTTACTATATTGCCTTACTGTGTCTGATTTGCCATTATCATGTAAATACTTCATCATGGTTAGCACAAATCCACAGACCCGGGTGAGAAACATTGTGGGATCTCTCCATTTCCTTCCAGATCCTTTGGCTATGGCCCTCAGTCTCCCCAACTGTAAAATGGGAATAGTAAGAATACTTGTCTCATAGATATTAGGAAAAGTCAAAGAGATTAAGTGCACCGTGCCTCGTACCTAATCAACCTTCAGAAAATGTTAGCCTCCCATTACTGGTAAACAGAAAACTGCTCAGGCCTCAGAGGGATTTGGAAGACTCCCCTTCTGACTATGGTCATTGCTCAACTTGATGAGTCGCCCAGCTAAGATCTAGTAATGACATATTTATGAGCTCTGTGCTGTCCAGTTTACAAAGTACATGTAAGCCTGTTTTCTCAGATCTTTCCAAGAGTCCTAAGGTTAGGTAGAGCAACCAACAGACTCCCCCTTTTATAGGTTAAAAGGTGGAAGTACAGAGAAGGTCTGTGATTTGTCCAAGGAGCTCGGTTAACCAACTGCTGGTTAACCCTTCTTTCCACTAATGCTGCTTTGCTAGAGATAGCGGCTTTTATGTGTCTTGGTTTCCATGTTTGCTTTAGCTTCTCTGCTACAGCTACTGGCTTTCTTTTTCCCCCTGACGTATTCGATCAAGTTTCTATTGATTGTGTCCTCAAGAGCAGAAATTCCCACCACTTTGTAGGCTAATAGGATCTTTAGTGTGTTAAATACTTGCAGTGTGAAAAAACTGTACTGAGTGATTTTCAGACATCATTTAATTGATTTTTCATGGCATCCGAAGTCAGTTTTACGGTAACATTTTACTCATGAGAAACTTGTAGCATAGTGAGAGCTCATGAATTGGCCGAGGGCACACTGGTTTTAAGGTGTGGAGCCAGTATTTGACCCGAGAACTTCACAGCCCTGTGTTCATAATTCCAAGGAATGCTTCTACTGCCTCAGATAGCCAAAAATCTTGTTTATGGTCAGTTAACTGATTAGCTTTAATGACTGCATTCCATAATTCCCTCCATTTCTTTTTTTTTTTAATTAATTTATTTATTTTAGAGAGCTAGAGAGTGAGTGAGCAGGGGGAGGGACAGAGGGAGAGAGAGAATCTCAGGCAGGCTCCCAGCTGAGCACAGAGCCCAACACAGGCCTCAATCTCAGGACCCTGAGATCATGACCAGAGCCAAAACTAAGAGCCGGACGCTCAACAGACTGAGCCACCCAGGGGCCCCTACCTCTATTTCTTTTTTAAAAAGTGTTATTTGGGCTCACAGCTTACAAAATTGCACTTGGGCTAGGCTGGTTGGTGGTGGGAGGGGCTCTAAGGATGAAGATGAAAGGAATATATGTTCTAGATACTAGAAAATATTAAAGTTCATTTCCAGTAGATACACGTGTATATGTACTTATAGACACATGTGTATATGTATGTATGTGCACGGGTCCACACAAACATACACATTCACACAGAGATTCCCTAAAATATATGCATGTTTACATAGTACATACTATTATATACATATTTCATTTATTTATTCAACAAATATTTACTGAGTATTTCCATCATGTGCCAGGCATTCTTACTCTTCCTAAATTCAAGAACAATTTCACAAAAGTTTAAGGGAAATTGAAAACGTTTTGACCTGAGATTGAAAACAGGCAACCTGCAGGCCCCATGTGGCCCACACTGGGCTTTTTAGTCACCTGATATATCATTAAATCCCCATGGTCCCCACCATTCGTTAACCTCTTCCACCCAGGCTCTCGTGCATCTGTGTGTTCTGTCTGCCACAGTGAGCATTTGTACCAACAGCCCTGGATTGAGACCTCTCCTCTCAAAGGAAGGAAACCCATGTTATAGACAGCAACTGGCTTCTCCACGTCCAGCCAGCAGCAGAGGCTAAGCAGGAATTCACACCAAGTGACTCCAAACTTGCAGATAAAATTAGGAGGCAGACTGTCTTCAACTCAGCCATACCGATCTGATAGGAGCCTGTCCAATCCCTCTTCCTGGAAAGGCCACAGCTCCCTGGATAATTCTTTAGGAACCATCTGCCAATGGAAACATGGGGTTTGCAAACACGATTTCAAAAAATGACAGCAGCGAGCAGAATAGTTCATTAAAATAACAACAATGGCAATGATCATAAGTATCATGGTTAGTACTCCTATTATAACAATGGCAAACATTTATTGAGAACTTACTTTGTATCAGGCGCTGTGAAAAGGAGAGGAGTTCAGCAGGCCTAGGATGTTTTCTGGCTCTGAATTAGTTTGCCGGTTAAATAACTAACAAAGGCTCTCTTTCCAATTCTCACTGTCAGATTCTCTGCCAGAGCCAACCACAGGGTCCACAGCCTGGGACCATGTGTATTGGCACTCTGGATGTTTGAGTTTACAAAACCTTCAGGCCCAGATTCTCAAACTTAAGTATGGAATACATCCCCTTATATTCAAGGGGAGCTTATATAAAATGCAAATTCCTGAATCTAATCCCAAAAGAGTCTGAGGATGGCCAGGCGAGCTGAACTTGCAATAAATCCCAGGTGATTCTGATACAAATGGTCCCCAGTCCCCATATTGAGAAACACTGCATTTGAAGACCAGGCACTAGGTTTCCTCTTAGGTACAATGTCCATCTGAAATTTTGAGTTGTCTCCGATTTCACCACATTGTGCAAATTTTGACTGTTAAAAAAATAAATAAATAGGGGCGCCTGGGTGGCTCAGTCATTAAGCATCTGCCTTCGGCTCAGGTCATGATCCCAGTGTCCTGGGATCGAGACCCACACTGGGCTCCCTGCTCTGCAGGAAGCCTGCTTCTCCCTCTCCCACTCCCCCTGCTTGTGTTCCCTCTCTCGCTGTGTCTCTCTCTGTCAAAAAAATGGATGAAATCTTTAAAAATAAATAAATAAATAAATAAATAAATAAATAAATAAATAAATAAATAACAAAAGACAAAACACACACACACACACACAGATTTTGTTCCCTCCCTAGCACAGTAGATGTCCATATTTGCAAGCCTATCTACTCTGTTCTGTTCAGACCTCAGTCTGCTCTGGGACCCACGCCCAAGATCCAGTTGGCTACTCACTGGTGGAAAGGGAGCGGCAGAGGTTCCAGAGCTGACAGGGGCACCAGTCCCCGCTGACCCGTCACCAAGGACACGCCCTCCCACTCGGATTCGCCTTCAACTATCTTCACGGAGATTAACTCCTTCTTGCAAAGCGTCAAATACTCCCCTTCCTTCTCAGCTGGCTGAGCCACGGAGCTCATGGCTCTGCAGAAGAAGTGGCCTGTGGATAATAAGAAAAGCCCCTCCAAGGAGTAGCAGTAGGTGGAAAGGGATTATCACACAGTGTAACGTTTCTAACCAGAAGCCCAACTACTTTTCTTCCTGGGAGTAAAGGACGCGGCCAAGGGAGAGGCACCACAGAAAGTCTTTGTGATCCCAGAAAAACTAGACCAGGGGAAAAAAACCCACAGGGCGGGAATTCACTTAAATTAGACACCATAAACTCAGAGTAGTTTGTGAGAATAAGGTTTAATTGGGACTTCACCTTGAAAAAAAAAATGAAACAAAACTTAACAAAAATGTATTTAACAGAACTTGAGTTACAACTGCAACCTTCTGCTTAATCTTAGGGCCAAAACAAAGAATAAATTTAGTTGATATGGGTGAATATAATTTCTCCAACTAGATTTTAGAGTAGCACAGTATGAAATTCTTTCCTTCAATTGTGATTTGTGCAACGTGACCATAAACAGAATCCTTTTGCAAAATATTCTATGCAAATCTGGCTCTTCCAATGTGCCGGTGATGTCATCGGTCATTAGCTGGTTGGTTGTAGCCCAGATCGGATCCTTCCTTGTAAATAGATTGGCCTATGCTCCAAGAAGTTCCCCAAAACCGTTTGCCTCCATCTCAGGAAATCTTGCAGGTTTTGCAAGATTTGCAATTTTATTTCACAATCAAATGATATCATATATTTTAAAAAGCAATTCTTACTCTTGAATGCACGTTAGAATTGCCTGGGCAACTTTTAAAAAATACCAAAGCCTGGCCCCTATCACTGGAGATTCAATTGGCCCCGATGGAGCCCTGGCATGGGCATCTTCTAAAAACTCCCCAAGGGGTTCTCACATCAGACAATCAGTGAGATTGACAAACATAGCTGTTCATGTGATATCAGTGTGGAACTGAGAGAGATGTTTGGAGTAATATTGTAACAGATGGGGTCATTTATGAATATTCTCACCTTTGAAATTTTTTTTTGCCTCCCTTTGTATCCTAATTATTTCAGGGGCTCTGATAATAAATATCCAGATAAAAACCCATCCCACCCCTCCTCCATGCTCACCTTCCTGTATCAGGAGTCCCAGGTATATTGTTTCCAGGTGTTTCTCATCCACTGACACTTGGATCTCTGTATCTTCCACCAATCTGCAGTTGAGCCAGTACTTATGGTCAAAGAGGAGATGTTCCAGACATGCAGACACATAGCCTAAGAGGTCAAGCCAACATGATTCCTTAACAACTGATTTCTGCCATTAGCTGAGCACAGAAAATGGTGAGAAAGCTCCTTTCTGAAGTTCTGTCCCAGACCTTCATCCCCAACCTGATCCCATTTAACTGGAATTAGAAGAGCATAGAGAAGTAGCTAGAAAATTTCTAGAGTGAACTGATTCTTCTCAGCATCTGTTGGGAAACACAAGTCATTTTTAAATGACATTTACTCCTTTCAGCACATTATGGGTCTCCGTAAATGCATAATGAGATGACCAAATCTAATTACATTTTTCTAATACGTCCATAGAGGAATTTCCAAGATTCTAATTTGGACTCTGGGGGGTCCTGGTCCCCCCCCTTAAAGTTTTCCTGACTTGAGGTTCAAATTCCTCTACCCTTGACGAAGCAGTGGCTGGGGCGGGGGGTGGTGTCCACGACCCACAAAGGAGTCGGGATTCACTTTACCATCCCTTCTCTGATTCTCTCCATCATTCATGCCCAGCATGTTCTCCCTTGTTAAAACCAGACTAGACACTAAGCAAATTGCAATTATGGATAGTATTTCAAACATGCCTAAAAATGTGAATTATTCGTGTTAACATTTTGCTTCTTTTGACTTCCTCTTTCTTAAGATGCAAAAACCTGTTTCTTTCCACTCTGACTCTGTTCTATCTACTTAGGCCTCATGTGCTTCTTGTACTTTAAGGTGTACACAAATCACCTGGGGATCTTATTAAAATACAGATACTGGTTCAGTAGATCTGGGATGGGGCCTGGGTTTCTACTTTTTTTTTTTTTTAAGATTTTATTTATTTATTTGACAGAGACAGCGAGAGCAGGAACACAAGCAGGGGGAGTGGGAGAGGGAGAAGCAGGCTTCCCGCTGAGCAGGGAGCCCGACGTGGGACTCGATCCCAGGACTCTGGGACCATGACCCGAGCCGAAGGCAGACGCTTAACGACTGAGCCACCCAGGCACCCTGGGTTTCTACTTTTCTAACAAGATCCACATGATGCCGATGCTGCTGGTCCATGGAGCACACTTTGAATTGAAGACGGGTCTCTAAATGATCGTGGAAGGAGATGCACAGTGTGATGAGCAGAAAATCAACATAACCATGAGAGAAGTTCTACCCTCTAACCAAGAGCTATCTTGACCCTCCACCCCTACACAAGGTCACTGCCTAGAAAACCCTGCAAAGCGAGTCCCCTTTAGCAGATAACTGCCCCATCTCTTCCTTTGACTCTTTTCTAAAAACATGGGCTAAAGTATCCACAACTGTACTATTTTGAGCAGCTACTTTGATCTGACTCAAGACTGGTTCCTTTTTTTTTTTAAACCATCATTCTGCATCTCTCCCAGTCCTTCAAATTTAGTGATCACCAAGAACAGTTTACCAATGGATTGATTATTGAAGAAAGTAGTCTCTCCCTGAAAACAAAGTAATGTTGCACATAGCATTTGAGAGTAATAGTTAATATTTGCTTTAGATTTAGTTCCAGGCAGTTTGATATTTCAAAAGTTAACCATCCGTGTCAGGGCTCTACGTCTTTTAATTATCAGAGCCAGACCAATTCCCTAATGTCAAGCCCTTACAAATTGGCTGAACCAAGATGTAGGTTCTCCTCCACCCACCTGCTCCATGTCATACCTAAGTTCAAGTAGGTGGAAAACTTCCAGATTTCCTCCACGGTCTTGAAGGTGATAAGGAACTGAGCCTTCTGGGACTGGATGCCCACCAACCTGGCTGAGAGGTCCTGGGTAAAGAGAACAGTGAGTCAGCCTGGGATGACCGCATCCTGTTAATAATCTCAGAGAAGTGCAAAATGCTTCATGTGATTTTCTTGATTGTAGCGCTGGGTTTTTTTACACCAAAAAAAAAAAAAAAAAAAAGAAAAAGAAAAAAAAAGGAAATAACCTAAATGTCCACCAATAGGAGACTGGTTAAAATGAATTCCGATTCATCCATGCAATAGAATATTATGATATTATGCAGCCATAAAAAGAATGAGGAAATTCTTTGTGCACTGATGCAGCCTTCAAACATACACCGCTAGATGGAACAATAGCAGCAACAGAAAGGAACCAGCATGCAGAACTGTGTGCAAAGAACTCTACCTTTTGTGTTTAAAAAAAAAAAAAGGTGTATGGGAGAAGGTGAAGGATAAATAAGAGAAGGCACGTTGGAAGTAAGTTTGATTGTGAATCTATGTCCAATGATTACTTTTATAAAGATGACAAACAGAAAAAGCAAATTACACAAAAACAAAAATCATCCATAGTCCCTCCTCCTGGAGCTCATCAGTGTTAACACTTTAGTGTATTAACTTTGAATCCTTTTTCCTATGCAGGAGTTTCAGTGTAACCGTTTTTATATAAATAGAATCACATTACATAAATTGTTCTATAATCTTTTGAAACTAAACAATATTTTGGGAACCATCTCCACATCATTAAACAATTTACGTTATTTTCAATGGTTATATATGTCATCATTACCTTAACATAATCCTTAGTTAGTATTTCCTATGGTTAGACGATTGAGTTATTTTCATTTACCATCCTAAACACTACTGTGATAAACGTCCTCAATCTTTGTACACATCTTTCATTGTTTTGACACAAGTCATTCTGAGAAGTGCAGTTGGGAATGCAGATATCCACATTTTCAATCCTAAAATGCAGGAGCCATACTGCCCTCCGGAAAGGCTGGGTGGTGCCAATTTGCATGCTCCCCCGCTCCCTTTTTTTTTAATACCTGAGAAAATAGGCCTGACCTACTGTACAGACTTGGTTTTCCCCTAAAATCTTTCTCTGTTGCTTGTCCAAGCTTCTAGAGTTGACTACAATGAGTGATGGTCAGAACATCCTTCGTCCCCCAGGCCAGGTCCTGCGATCAAAGATCAACCCCTGGAATGCTGCTCTGGGGGAACCCTGTGGAAAGAAGAAGAGGATAGAAAGAGAGGAAGGAAGAAAGGAAGAGCCCCTAGGTCAGCAAAGCCATAACTCTGGGGTTCTCTCATACCAGGCTCCAGGAGTCCCCAGAGCCTATTATCAGGGAAGGGGTTCTAGATAAAAACTGATTTCCAGGAGATTCATCAATTGACAGGCACTTCACCAATCTCTGAACAATACTTCATTTAACTCACAATAACCCTATGCAGAGAGTACAATTACACTATTTAATCCATTCTAAGATGCACTTTTACCACATTTAATTATTTCTGAAATAAAAGATAAGGAAGCATGGCATGCTACTTAATTGGCAGCATTTATTTCCCTTTCTTTGAGGTATATAAAATATTGCTGCATTTTATAATCAAACGGCATCTCAGCTTTAATAGAAAATGGCATTATCCATGTGTTATAGTCAAGGAGGACCAGGCACGGACAGGTTAAGCAATTTGCCCCAGGTGACCTGAGCGTAGGCGATGGCCCCCCTGACTGGAGCCTAGATCCAGCTGACTCCAGGTCTCTGCTCCCGCACACAAGCTGGCCCGGCTCCACCCTCAGCCCAGCAGACCACCTGGCTCAATCAAACCCAGCTCGTGCCCACGCCAAAAGTGCCTCAAATTTTAAAAAACGATGGTGCTAGTTAGCAGCTCATGCCTCCAAGTTTCTGAATTCTGGAAACTAAAAATAAAAGAACCCTACTATTTATAATTTATCTGCTATTTAGGAAGCACATACCACCACCCAAGCAAAGTGCCAAGCTCTCTACAGATACCGACTCGCCGGCTCCTCCCGACAAACCAGGCTTTTTTTTTTTTTTTTTTTTTTTTACATGACAGATTAATAGAACATATTTCCCTTTTTAATTTGTATCAAATTAATTCAGAGACTGTAAAAATAACTAGAACATAATAGTTTATTACATGAAGTAATATCCTTTTTCTCCCCTCTAGTTGCAACAACTTTTAACCATTTCTGACTTTGGTTCTCTTCAGAAGTCCCTCCCAGGGGACACCTGGGTGGCTCAGTCGGTTATGCATCTGCCTTCAGCTGGGGTTGTGATCCCAGGGTCCTGGGATAGAGCCCTGCGTCAGGCTCCCCGCTCAGCAGGGAGCCTGTTTCTCCCTCTCCCTCTACCTGCCGCTCCTCCTGCTTGTGCTTTCTCTGTCAGATAAATGGATAAGTTCTTAAAAAAAAAAAAAAAAGAATCTCTCCTAAACTGTAAATAATTTGGTCTTACCCTTCTTCCTTGGTTTAACAACTGAAGACACTAGCTACCCACTATGAAAGCAGGAACTGGTTTATTTACTTGATAGCCTTTTTCTCCTCTCATTCTAAAATTTATAGTTATTAATTTTTGATTGGCAATTTGGGTACATAAAAAAAAGTATACTAGTGGTTACCAGTGGTGAAGGAAGGGGATGGGAGGGGCTTATTGTATAATAGATACAGAGTTTCAGTTTGGGATGATGAAAAGTTCTGGAATGGATAGTGGTGATGGGTGAATAACAATGTGAGTGCATTGATGCCACTGAATTGTACACTGAAAATAACTAACGTTGAAAATTTATGTTACGTCTATTTTATCACAATGAAAAAAACAACAAAATTCCAATTTACCACATTTTTTTTTAAGCTCTACTTCATGAGGTAAATAATCATAACAATTCTCATCCTACACAGGTGAGTCACTTGTAGAAGGTCAAACAGCTATGAGTGGCAGATTTGACACTGTTTTTTCTCTGACTCTGCAACTCCAGAGTTTGCCCCCTTCTGAGTTGTGCCTGTTCTTGCTGAGCAGCAAATGTGTACATTTTCATTCATTCTTTACTTCCTTCAGCTGTTTTCGTGAGGGCCTACTTTGTTCCTGGAGCTGTCCTAGGTGCTGGCGAGCCATGCGGCGGCCGGACGCAAGGCAGGCTCAGAATTGCACCCGGCCACCCCAGCTCACCTGAAACAGGGCACGCACCTCCTGGTCCTCATTCTCCAGGGCCCAGAGCCGCCTCCTGGCCGCTTCCTGCAGGAGGCCATTTACACACCTCCGGGAGCGGCTCTTCACACTGAAGGACAGCGTCAGATCTTAAAGAGAACACAGAGAGAAATGCAATCAGGTCAGGCTGGAAATGCAACAAAAGAGAAAAAAGAATTAGGTGAACCCCAATGTTTCCCACACCTAAATCTTAAATTGGTGTCTTCATTAATTACAGATTATAAGTAATCTTAAAGATCTCCTAGGTACCTCCTTTAAAATGTCCCCCAAAAGAAAAAAAAAGAAAGAAAGAAAAGGCTGAAACCTGGGTGTGTTCCGGAATCCCAGGAGTTGCTGTTGTTATTTCTGCTTTGAACAAGGTATGTTCCTAGGCTTCCTGGCACTGAGGTGACAGTGCCAACAAGAAGAACTAGACATATATATCTTCCTGTGGATGATTTGTGAAAGTTTTGAACAAATACTAATTTATCCATATATATGGAAATTACTTATATGTCAAATTTATGATATGTAATAGTCTATACTTTATGCATTATGTATACACCATACATTTTCTCTAAACTGTTTCTAATAATGAGTTTATTAACGTTTGCCAGGGTAGTTGCTTAATGTATTAAAGTTTATCTTTAATTTCTTCAAAATGCACGTTTATTTAACCAATACTATGAGCAAAAGCTGTTTCAGGTGCTGGGATACAGCAGGAAACAAAATAGAGGTGGTCCCTGTTCTCATGGAGCTTGTATTCTCTGCAAGTAATCAATTCTATGAACATAATAATTTCGGATGGAGAAAAATGCTAAGAAAGCAATGTAATTGGGTTAACAGACAGCGTGATGGAGCAGTGCAAGGGTCAGGGGTATGCCTTTGGACAGTATTGTTGGAAAAGGTCACCCTGAGGAGGTTCATCTTACAATTGCACTTTGCCACGTCTTCTTTAGACAATAAGTAGCTATCACGTTAATAATTATCAAATACAATGAACCAAACAGGCATTGGACTGGATAATCATGGAGGTCTCTCTTCTAGCCCTAACTTGCCAGGGACTTTGCCAATCCCTGAGCCCATTAAAGACAGCCCCTCTCCTGCTGGGCCGTGGTAACACAAGGCAGCCTGGGCTCCCACATTTAAAAGGCCCCTTTTTAACCTAGAAGTCCTGAAAATGCTGTGGCTTCTGGCCAGCTGCAATAGGACATACCCCACCGACCTGACATGGGTGTGAACTGCGGGCAGATGTTTGTTCCACTCTCTTCCTCCCTGGCCTGTGTTCTAACCTCGGCCAAGCCCTCCATCTTCAGCTGTCCGACCCAGCCCTCTGTCTGGTAGCCTCAGCGACCAGCACACTGACGTCTAGGAGGAGGTGAAGCCCAGGGAGGCGGAGTCACACAGACCTGGGCTCAAGGCTTGGCTCTGCCCTCGCTCACTGTGCCATGCTGAGCAGTTAATGACCTCTCTACACTTGACTTTCCTCATTAGCAAAATGAGAATAGTACCTAATTCACGGGGCTTTTAAGAGGCTTACAAATGAGATTATGCATTTAAAGCTTCTTGTTCGGTGCCTCCCACACAATAAATATTCAATTAACACATGAAGCATTAGCTGTTAACTCTACTGCTCCCCCTGCCCTCATCTTGTCACACCTGTAATCAGCCTTGACTCTGACTGGTTCTATGACTCCTTTTCACCAAACCCATCTCTCCTGTCCTTCCAAAGCCTGATCCAAACTCCCTTCTAGAATCTCTCACAATAGCTCCCAGTGAATGACAGCCCCTTCAGGGTGGCTCTCCTTGTCCGGCATATGAATCCATGGATCTGTCACTCAAAAGACCTGGATTTAAATAAGCAAACTGCCTTTGAGAACTCAACAGTTAAGAGCTGCCACTCAGAGCCTCCTGTCTGGGCCCACTGTGGGATCCTACAGTGCCCTCAGCAGACCACACGAGGGAATAAATCAAGTTCACTCCAGTGTTAGTATGAAATACACTCTGACATTTTTTCTAAGTCCTTCTGAAAACCAGTCGTTTCATCATGCTGATGTATCTGATTGATTTTGTTGGTGACTCTTCCGCATAAAGGAGAGATTGGAGGCTGGGGTGGAATGTTCCCTTCTCACTCAGTGACTTTCCTGAAAACAGTTCATCATGGTGGAAAACGCTAAAAGACAGACAAGTTCAGCCCCTCCTTTGTTCATTGGTCTTCATGCACTGATAAGGCAAAATGCTGACTGCACTGCATTCAAGAAACAACAGGTGGCGAGTCACCTTTTGTTTAGGACAGCCCAAGCTAACAGACAAAGAAGCAGACTGATATAAGAACAATAAAGGGCAAGGTTTTTCTCATGGCCAGCCCAGCAGTTTGACCGAATCTGAAAATGGGAAAAGAAAGAACCTGGTATGACATGTAAACACCATCCATTTACCTGGTCTATGTCCTTTGAACCATTCTTAATGTAAATCTTTTTCACAAATCTATCGTTTGTCTGCCCGAGAGAAGTACATGTTTGGAGGGGCAATGAAGCATCGTGGCTATGAACAAGGACGGGGTTTTGAACCCCTGACTCATCACAGACTAGCCATGTGGCAGTGGGGAGGCTGCCTTCCTCTCTGAGACTCTGCCACCTTTGAAATGGGGAGTTTGGTGGCACCTCCTAGAGGCGCACACGTGAGAATGAGAGGTGAGCATTTAGCACCTGCTTGGCACACGATTTCCCCCAAAATGGTCCCTGTTACTATAGGACAGATGCTGGGTCTTCTTCGGGTTAATCCCCAGAGCTTCTGGCACAAAGTTCAGCCCAGGTATACCACCCTCTGCTGCCAGCGTCTCGCCAGCTCCATTAAGGTCTCTTACCGGGAACCTTGTGAAAGTTGTGTCTTGAGAATAGGATTTCTTTCATGTTAATTTCAAAATCTTGTTCTGCTTCTGAAAGATTCATACAGGTGCTCTTCTGCTCGGCCCATCTCACCCCACATATTCAACCCTTTATTCACTTATGCATTTACTTAACAAGTGATTATTGAGAACCTGCTATGTATAAGGTACTGTATATAGAATACGAACGTGACCTCCACATATTTATTCAACAATTTGTGTATTTATTTACCAAACATTTTCTGAAAAACCAGCCATGTACAAATAACTCTTTAGGATACCATGTAGAATAAATACATATGTCTTCCAAAAAATTACCTCTGCCCTCCAGCACCTTAAAATTTAATTGATGATATACTTTCTTCAGTAGAGCAAATATATATGGAGCTCCTAATATGTGCCAGATTGTGAAGGGCTTTGAGTGTCCACCTGAGAAGCTTTAACTTAATCTTGCAGGCAATGGAGAGCATTGGAAGATTTGTAAGCAAGTGAATACCACAGTCAAGGTCATGCCTACAAAGATGCATTTGGTGGTGGTGCCTAGAAAGGATAAAAGGAAGGGAGCCTGCAGATGGGAGAGATAGGGAGGATACTGTGGTATTCTACATGAAAAATACTTAAAAAAAAAATAGGGCTTCTCTTTGGGGTTTAGATACCTGGAGTCATGTTCTGTGGCAGGAAACATCTTTCCTTGTCTTCAGATGAGACTATAAACTCACTTGATATGGCTGGATCCTTGGAAGGAGTTTCTTTACCTGGAGGAGATCAAATGAAAGATCATTTGTATGAGTGTAAGCAAGATATAAGCATGGACTGCAAGTCGCTGTCAATTGACAATTTTTTTTCCAGGGCAGGTGGCACGGAAGAATTCTCCCTGCTATCACCAATTGCCTAATAATTATTTTGTACTCAACTGTTATCAAAGACCTGTCATACCTGCTATCTCAATTCTGCAGTAGGCTGAGTATCCCTGTTTTATTTAAAATAAATAAATAAGACAGAGTCCCACCCACAGGGCAGACTGAGTCCCACGGCTGAGGACACTGAAAATGCTCAATATACATTGAACCTAAAATGTCATTATAGATCTGACTGCAGCAAGGTTTAAGGTCAATGGGTAGATAACAGAAGTGTTGGAGTAGAGCAAGGGAGGGTGGCATCATTAGGGAGATGGCTGGTCATGCTTGCAATGGACTTGAAATATACTGATGGTCACCAGACTGTTTGCCCCTAAGAGTCCTCTATGGGACTTCTCCTCAGATCTCCAAAACGTTCCTGTCTTTGCCACTGTCAAACTGGAGCGAAAAGGAGAAGAAAGAAGATCATGGCACGGGCTAGGCTTAGGGAGGAGGCTATTTTGATGGCAGAGAGTTGAAAAGAGAGAAGAAGCTGTAAAGCACGAGGCAGTAGATATAAAAGAATAGAAGGAAATTTCACAAGCATCACTATGAAATGTGGGCCTCCCTCGTGGTATCCCCAAAATACAACAAGAGAACTCAAGTCTGTAACACATTACTTTTGGTTACTCTGTTCCTTTGACCATGGAACTGTTCAAGAACTATACCACGGGGTCAGAATACTATAAGCACTGCATGGGCCTGGAAAGAGGGGTTAAGAACCTTGGCTCAATCACTGTTTGCAAGTCCCTCACTTAATTCTCCCAGGTTCTTTGATTGTAAAATTAGGCTAGATCAGAGTTAAACAGACCAACCCATTTTGCATTGTGGACCTGTTCTTCTACTGAGGCAGCCCAAGAGGGATAAGGGACCAGCCATCACACTCCATCCACTCACTGTTGATGAATGCTGACCCCAAATCCTCACATGGCTGCCAGATGTCTGTGCCTCCCCTCCCTGCTCCATGCCTACGCAGTGAGATTGTGAGACCCAAATGGAGGACCTTCCATTTCTTCATAGCAGGAGTGGTTAACACTTTTTGGGGTGATGCATAGGGAGAATGAAGTGGATTTGGGTTTGAATAGGCAGAAGGAGGGGCCCGTCAGCTCACAGCTCGTCATCCAGTCTTGTTAGAGGTTCAGTGTTGAAAGCAGCTTAGCTGAAGCTGGCAGTAATGAGCTATTGATGAACTGGATCATTTTGTACTTCTGCCCCCAGGAACCAAAGGCAACTGTAGCAAAAGGGCACTGGCTTGGGAATCATGAGATAAGAGGTTGAGCACACATAAGATTCTCCCAACTTTAGTTAATGACCTTGGGCAAGGCATTCCATCCTTCTGTTTTCTGAAGTTTCACTTTTCCCACTCACAAATGACAGACAGATCTAAGTTAGTGGTTCTCAACTCTGACTGCCTATTTGAATCAATCAGATTGCTTTTTAAAAATAGCAGCGCCTAGGCCCCATCTCCAGAAATGCTGATTTACGTGGTTCATAGTGAAGCCCAGCCATAGAAATTCTTTTAAGTTCCCCAAACGATTCTAATTTGAGCCGGTGTTGGGAACCATACATCTAGACTGGTGCTTCTCAAACTTTCATGTGTGTATGAATGGCCTGAGGATATTGATAAAATTTAGATTCTGCCTTGGTAGGTTGAAAGCCTAAGGTTCTGCATGTCTAATGTGCTCCGGGGTTGGGGGGGGGTGCTCCTGCTGGTCCCATGATCTCACCTGGAGTGGCTGCCTCCTTCCCTACTCTACGACAGTTTGAAAACTGATAGGCTAGAGGCCAGAGGCCATCACAAACCCACAAACATCATTTTTCTTTTTCTTTTTTTTTTTGTTCTTTTTTGTTATTCTTTTTTTCTTTTCCCCAGCAGTGAATTTTTAAAGTTCGAATTTGAGTTGCTTGACATCACTCAGAAAGTGGGATATTTTACATAACCCAGATGCTTGGCTTTGCTTTGAAAACGGGAAGATCTGTAGTTCGGGGCCCTCATTCTCATGTGGCCACAGTGGGCTGGGGCCAAGCGTTTGCTGCCCCTCTGCGGCATTCCTTCTCTGTCCACCATAGTCTGCACACCGTCAAATTTACTCATTCACATCCGGCCCCCGCAAACTTCGAGAGTGCGTCCCTATCGCAACACTGCATGGAAACAACAGCCTAAGGATGGTGAATGCCCACCAGGTAAGCCCACCTTGAAGGAGGACGTTCATGGCCACCCTGCTTTGAGGGAGAGGGCAGGGCACAAAGCTCTGAAAAGATGTGTGACATTCAGAGCAGAAGATTACAATGTTTCATGGGACATAATTTGTAGACTGCATCAGAGTTACCTAGGTGCTGGTTTTTAAAAAGTTGTCTGTCCTAGCCAACTTGTAGAAAAATAGAGAAGAGGGGCACCTGGGTGGCTCAGTCGGTGAAGCGTCTCTCTTCGGCTCAGGTCATGATCCCAGGGTCCTGGGATCGAGCCCCGCATCGGGCTCCCTGCTCAGCGGGAAGCCTGCTTCTCCCTCTCCCACTCCCCCTGCTTGTGTTCTCTCTCTCTCACACACACAAATAAATAAATGAAATCTCTAAAGTAAAAAAAAAGGAAAGAAAAATAGAGAAGAATATCTGCATGACTTGAGGTAGCCAGTTATTTCCTAAACTGGATGGGAAAGTGCTACCCACACAAAAAAATAATAGATAAAAGTAGGAACTTTTGTTAATCAAAAGATGCAATTAAGAGAGTGAAAGGTAAGCGTTGGAGTAGAAGAAAATATAAAGAATGTATAGAATGTAAAGAATTCAAATCCAGAATATATAAAGAATGCTACGTATCTTTCAGAAACAAGTAGGCAACCCACTAGAAAAAATGGATAAAAGCCGTGAATAAGCACTTATCAAAGGCAATATCCAAATGGCCAATAAATTTATGAAAATTTTCTCAAACTCATCAGGTACATGAAAATTGAAACCACAGTGGAACACCTTCACACAGACTGGCTAAAATAAAAAAGACAGATAAAGCCAAGTGTTCATAAGGATACAAAGCAACTGGAACTCCCATCCCATATACTGAAAGTGTGAGAATAAGCCTTGAAAACTTTTACTTTGGAAAAACTGTTTGACATATCAGTTCAAGCTGAATATATGCCTGCAGTAAGATTCAGCAATTCCATTCTTAGGCATATACTCAAAAGAATACATATACGTGTTCACCAAAATACAACACCCAAAACCTGGCACCAACCCAAATGTCCATCTACACAAGAATGGACAAGTAAGTGGTAGTATATACAATTAAGTACAATAAAGCAATAAGAATAAATGAATGACGACCCCAGGAAGTAGTATAGATGGATATATTCACCTTGTGAAAATTCACTAAGCTGTACACATGTAATTTTGTGTGTCGTTCTGTATAAATGGTAAATTTTGATAGAAGAAAAATTCAGAAATATTCCTTGAGCCATTCTCTACCTACTTCACATCCAAATATCTAGGGGTAGAATCTGGAGATGTGCATTTTCAATTAACATCTTGAGGATTTCTCTTGTACTTTAAAGTGTGAGAATCTCTGGAGTAGAAAGAGCCTATTCACCAGCTGCCTGGGGACCCATGAGCCAGAATACAACCATTTGAGACACAATAAGGGATCTGGAAAATTTGGGTGAGCCACATAATAGGAAGAACAATTAATAGCTGCACAGGGATTCATAGTTTACAGAACTCTTTTGCACATGGATTGTATTTCAACATGAAAGAATGAAGACTTAGCTGGGCCTTAAAGAAAGGACTAGAGACAAATCAAGGCAACAAAAAGCTATCATATGGAATGAAGTATGTTTAAAAAAAAGTATGATTTCTTTAATGACTGAAAGGAAATAGACCAGAAGGTTCATAGTGGTTACTGCTGAATCACTTTTCATCATCTTTTTGTCTACTTTTGTCCGCTTTCCAAATATCCTGTAATAGACACACATTTGTTTTCTAACACTGAAGGCAGGTAGAGAAGTGGCTAAGAACAAAGACTGCAATTAGACAGTCCCAGACTCAACCCTGAGCTTCTTCATTAGTCAGATGAGCCACGTAAACCCAGTCCATGTAGTCCAGGTGGGGCTGACTCCATCCCTAGCTCCAAAAGTGGGCACCGGACTCAAGCATAAGCCAATCATGTTATGTTATGCCATGGTCACATAACCAAGGTGAAGCCAATGAGAACTAGTCCTAGGACCCTCATCAGCACTCTGCAGGAAGAGATTTCTTTCCATTGCACTAGGAGTTGTGACTATGACAACCTGCAATGGGGGGACCTACCACAGGGTGAGGGCCTGCCTAAGGTTGAGGCCAACTCAATAAAAGTTTAGGAGTTTAGGAAAGATAACTTTCTGATAACATCATTTGAATATCTTGATCCAGCCATACCTAAAGCAAACAACCCCTGGACTTTTCATTTATGAATCAATAAATTACTTTTGGTATAAGCTAGTATCGTTTTTGTTATTATTATTATTATGGGTGAGAAAAAGTTACTAATTAAAAAAAAAATTGAGATTTCTTTAAAAACTGCCAAACCGCTTTCCAAAGCAGCTATTCCCATCAGCAATGTAGGAGAGTTCTGGTTTCCAGTTGCTCCAAATCCCCACCAACCTCTGATATTATCAGGCTTTTTAATTTTAGCCATTCCATAGGTGTGTAGTTTTATCTCACTGTTTCAATTGACATTTCCTTAATAACTAATGATGTTGAGCATTTTTTTCATGTGCTTATTTGCCACACATACATTTTCTGAATGAAAGTGTCTTTATAAACCTTTTGTTCCATTTAATTAGGTTATTTACCTTCTCATTACTGAGTTATAAGGGTGAGCTTTTTTTAAGATTTTATTTATTTATTTGTCAGAGAGAGAGCGAGTGAAAGGCAGAGCAGGCAGAGGGAGAAGCAGACTCCCCGCTGAGCAAGGAGCCCGATATGGGACTCCATCCAGGGACCCTGGGATCATGACTTGAGCCGAAGGAAGATGCCTCACTAACTGAGCCACCCGGGTGTCCCAGGGTGTTTTTTTGTTTTTTTGTTTTTTTAATGTTCTGGATAGGAGTATCAGATATGTGGTTTTCATGTATTATCCCTGAGTCTGTGGCTTCTTTTTCACTTTCTTGGTAGATTTATATGGGGGGAGGGAGGGAGGGGAGCAAAATTACTGGCAAAGAGATCGGCAAGATAAGGGGGAATGAACTTTGCATACACAGAGACAGCAGAAGCCAGGCTGTACGTACCAGAGAGGTCAGTGATCACGGGGCTAAAATTGATAAATACGGTAGAGTCAGGATAGGGACGGCATTTCAAGGCAAGCAGAGGAATTTAGAAGAGATACAGCAAGCAACAGGGAGCCATGAAGCATTCTCGAGCATGGGAATGGCCTAATAACAATGGAAATTCTACCTGGGGTGGCACAAGAAGGACAGGGGAGAAGAAAGACGAGAGGCAGGGAGGCCAGCCAAAAAGCCATCTGGCAATCCAGAAGTATAAGTGTGAGACTGTGCGTTGTGATTTTGGCAAATGAGAAGTGAGGGAATATCGTGAATGACGTGGTATTTTAAAGTTAGAAGAGAGAAAGCATCTTGACATATTGAGTATGAGGGATAAAAATAAGGAAGAGGCAATAATTACAGAAAATGAATAGATAGAAGAGATTTAAGAGATCATTTCGTTCTACTCCTCATTTTACTGCGAAGAAACAAAGGAGTAGTGATTCTACCAAGGTCACATAGCACGTGCGCGACAGAGTTAGAGGCCATCCAGATCCCTGGGGGCAGACTGTGCTGTCACCACGACGTTAACCTGACCTCAGATCTCTGAAGTCTGCAGTCTCTAATCTGGAAACATCTCACTCTCAGCAACTTGTTGGACGTGAGCTCTCCTTGTTCCTACCTTCCACCCCAACTTTAAGAAGAAAACTTGAAGAAGTGTTTCCCTGCGTGCTTTTTTTCTCTACCTACATTTTTTTTTTTCCTTCTTTGACCTGACGGTCACAGCACCAGCAGGTTTTAAGATGTAAACCCACACTGTCCTTGTTAGGACAGATGTTAAATCATAGCCACGGCTCCATCTACCTACACGGATGTATCTCCGATCATCATGCGGAGGGAGAGGAAAAAAGCAAGTTGCATAATGCTACTGTTTTGTTTTAGTATCAAAATCTTCAGAAAAAAATTCTTTGCAATGATTAGGAGCACAGGAACACGTAATAAAAGCACAAAATCACTGAATTCATGAAAGTGATTAATGCTGGGGAGGAAGGGAGGGAGGGAAATGAGACTGAGGAGAACTACGGGGGACCCTCCTTGCACCTGCAATGTTTTGTTTTTCTTTAAGAAAATGAAATAAAGATATTCTGAAGCAGATGTGGTAGAATGTAGAAATGTGCTAGAGCTAGATGGTGGGTTTATTGTTCTGAAATTCTCTATTATCAGTAAGTTCAAAATGCCTCGCAAGCTTTCTAAAGTTCAAATATGAGGCCTCATTCACTATTGCCAGCATTCTCCCTCAATTTCCTATTATTATACTCATGATTCACATTTACCAAAAATGTTGAAAGTTAAAAACACCAATGATCAATATAGGCAAATGTTCTCTCTCACAGCCCCTGTTTAAGAGTGTCAGTCTGCCAAATTTCTTCAAGAACGTGTTGATGATAACGGGGCAGTGCTAGAAGTTTTTAGGTCAATGAACTTTGACATGACTTACTCTGCGATCCTCAGTGAGCAACTATAATTTATTAAACAGTGGCAAGAATCTCCAAGCGTCCAGGAAGACAGACATGAGGGCAATTAACCAGAACCAGCACCTCTCACCATGCGCAGTGGGGAGACTTATGTGAGCAAATGAGAAATATTATGGAACAGATGCTCAGGCAGGGCCCATGTGTGAAAATGCAGGTCACCTGGGGTGGCCAGAGCCAACATTCATCATTGTGTGACACTGTGGCAAACCAGCTAGGCATCCGTCCAGGGCTCAGTGCTACCGAGAGCCTTCTCCTTTCCTGCCTCTCTTACCCCTGAGGACTGCTGGTCCTCCCTGTTGACTCCCCCTTAAACAGTTGTAATGGCAGAAGCAGCCAGAAACAGGAGCACAGTGGGGCCAGGAATTAGGGAGAAGGGAATAGTCTTTACTAGGGAACAATAAAACAACCCACAATTACTGAGGGATTATCAGAAGCCAGACCCTGTGCTAAATCCATGAGATGAATTATCTGATGTAATCCTCACCCAAAACTCCATGGGATAGAGAGTACCATTAGATCCAGTTTACAGACAGGAAAACTGAGGTTCAAAGAATATAAGAGGTTTGCCCAAAGTCACAGAACTATGGAGTCACTCCATGATATGTGTCATACTTTGTTCCATTTCTCTAGGATAAATAGGGTTGCCTAACAAGGGATGTTTGTATCAACGGTCCTCAAACCTACAACACCCATATCATCCTCCCTAGGCAAAGGCGCCGACAAGCACAGAAAACAGTTTGGGGAAATGGCATGAAAAGCCTTGGTAAAGGAAATGGCAAGTTGATTCAGAGAAATAGTGGATTCAGGATGCCAACCACTTATCGATGCCCCATATCAGGTGAAACAATAAAATCACTGGATGATAATGTCATAAGAACTCTGAGGATGCTTTCTTCAGTGTTGCTTGGTTGGCTGGTTGGTTTGGAGCCACAGAACTCTTGTACATGAAATCTTGGGCTGAGGACAGGATGTCAGACAGAAGCAGAGCTGCTCCAGCTGTGGCTGGGGGGTCAGAAAGCAGGAGCAGAGCTCCCTAGGGCACCTCTGCTGGCCAAGTTTACAATCCCTCATCTTATAGATGAGCAAACAAAGGCCTAAAGAGAGAGCTTGATAAGCTAGGGTCATAGAAATGTAATTAATATGGCTGACATTTCTTGTGCTTAATTAACTGTGTGCCGGGTCGTTTTAAGTGTGAAACTTAATCCCTACCACAACTCCATGAGCAATGCATAATTATATCACAAATCTACAGATGGAGGAACTGAAACAGAGAGGGTAAGTAAATTGTTCAAGTCAAGTCAAAGAACCAAGATCAAGCCAGAAACTTTGGCCTCAAAGACCAGGTGATTCACCATGATGATGCCTGCCCAAGTGAGGGTAGACTGAGTTGGATCTAGAATGCAGGTCCCTGGCTGGTAGACCAGTGGTCCTTCATGTTCCCCCACCCTCCATTCAGCATCTGCTCCTGTGGGGTACAATGGCAACATGATTTAGGGAAAGGGTCTGAAAAGTTTCTAAATCTTAGAATCTTAGAAATCTGGAGACACAAAATGTTTTCATAGCTAAAGGTTGTGCCAAGGACATCATTTGCAAATCTGTTTGCCTTCGTTAGGGGTTCTCCTGAGTTCCCCTTCCAAGGAAACACATGGAACTCCAGGAAGACATGGAATCCTAACAAGGGTTGGGAATGATTCCTTGGCATGGTGCTCTCCTATCTCCCAAGCAAGTCCTCCCTGACTCTGCCACCTTCCCTCAAAGCTGTCACACATCCTGATAAATGCCCTGCTCCAGATGTCAGGGCCCCACCTCGGTCCTGTTCTGAAAAGAAGCAAGGAGCTTGCATTAGGGTGACTAACCACCCCGGTTGGCCAGGACTCTTCTGGTTTCAGTACTGACTGCATCCTGAGAAAGTCTTCAGGCCCAGACAAACTGGGATGGTGGGTCACCTGATGTCAAGTCTCAGGTGACTTGACAATTTCTTGGGCAACAAGTCTCCATGGCCTCAAGTTAACATAAAAAAAAGAAAAGAAAAGAAAAGAAAAATCACACTGTAATAGGTAGGAGGCAGGAAATTGCCTGTTTTTCTCTAGTGACAGCAACACTGATGAAAATAGGGTTGAGTGACAAAGGCCAAGTTTATGACCACCCGCAGGCCCCAGAGGCATTCACTGCCTGAGGTTCCTCCCTGACCTAGGGAATCCTGGGAAGAAAAGACGGAAGGGGTTAGTCACACCCTGCGAGTAGCAGCCAAGAGCAGCACTGGCTCCTCACAGAGTGAGCTCAAAGTCTCTCTCATCGGGAAAAGTAGAAGATTCCCAGGGTCTACTCCCTTTTCACAAAGCCAGAATGACAAATACTGGATGAGGGAAAGAGGAGAGGGGGCCAGAAAGCAGAGCCATCTCCCCGTCTTTGGAAAAGTAACTTTCCCAACCCAGCAGATCCCTGAGTCTTCACTGGACTCCATGAGCAACTCCACTGGACCAACCACCTCAGCGACTCCACATGCCAAGGCCCCCCCAGGAAACTCACCTGGGCCCCAGGACAGACTCGGCTCCCCCGGAATGCAGAAGCAGCCACCCATGTGTGCATCATTCTCCCCAGGCCAAGGCCCCTGGGAACACCAGCCAGAAAAGCACTGGAAGGGGACAGCCTCCCAACGGTGTCCCTCCTCCCGCCTCCTCCCTGGCACACTAGGGACCAAAACCCAGCTCAATGCACAATGCAGCCTTTGAGATCTGGCTGCCGCAGGAGGCCCAAGGAGGAGGGGAGGGGCAGCCCAGCCCTCAGGACCCAGAGTCCTTACACTGTCAGGCCTCTGACTGGGGAGCAGCGCTCCTCCCTGCCTCTCTGCAGATTGCTTCAGGCCTATCAGGCTCTGGCGCATTCCTCACATTCTAGGACTGAGATACACAGTTAGGTTCCTGTGGGGGAGGTCAGGGTGGGGGAGGAGGGCAGAGAGCATCCCAGGAATCAAAGCTGCTGTTCTTGTTTTCCCCTGACTGACTTGGCCCACACTGCCTTGCCTGCCAGTGAGAAAGCCATCCCCACCCAGCCTCTCTCTGCAAGCACCTCCCGCGGCTCTCTGGGTGAAGCTGGAGCTGTGGGCGCAGCATCTCGCCTGGGTCCCAGCAGCACCAGTGAGCGAAGTCCTCACTGGTGAGTGTGCAGGGCCCCAGCCCCTGCTCCTAAAGCTTCGGTCAGAAGGAATGTGGGAAATCGCCTGATGGAGCCCAGCACCTTACAGATGAGAGAGGATGGAGGACCAAGTCTGGTAAGGCTCCGAGTGTGCACAAAAACCTGGTCACCCCAGACCACACTCTTTTCCATTTTGGACAAGGAGCAGAGCCAGAGAATGCAGTGGACACAGTGCAGAAAACCTCCCGTGATATCTTCCACACGAGGCAGAGAAAATATGGTTGAATGTCCACAAGACTGGGCAGAGACACGACTGATCTAACAACCAAGCTCACAGATCACTAATTACGTATTATTTTCTTAACGCCTAGAGCAAAGTTCAGTGGTGAGTGGACCAAAGCGGGAGGCGGGGCGGCCGAGAGGAGGCAGAGTCCTAACCGCGGCCGTGCAGGCTACGTGCAGGCTGGACTGGAGGTCAGTCTCGCATGCATTTTAAGGAAGGAGGTGGCCTGGCCATGTTTATAGTCTGGGAGGAGCACTGGGGTGACAGTATGAAGGATAGCCACGGGTCGGTCTCCCTGCAGTGGTCATGAGTGTCCACTGCACACAGCAGTTCAGCCTCAGGTGACAAGAGTCTGGCTTCAGTTTCCATGCTGACTCATCTTGACTCCCAGTCCCTGAATGTTGGCCACGGGAAGGCACTCACTATACATGACTTCCTTTAAATCCTGTAACAGCCCCATAATGGAGGCCCTATCAGCTCTATTCCGTAAGTGAGGAAACTCGTGAAAAGGGGCGTATAACTTGTCCAAAGCCCCACTATCTACGAACGTCAGATTCAGGACTGGAGCCAGGTCTAATTGACTCCGCGACTCGGGAGCTTCACTTTTCTAATATACAAGCTCTTGCCGTGACCACAGTGAAAAACAGTTCGATGATCTGATAGTGAACCCTCAGAGCTTGCTGATCACTATGGAAAGCCCAGGAGAGGAGGGCTAGGGTGGGGGCAGGGGGGGCAGGGGGACAGGGTCTCTCCAATTACATGGGGGATCACATAGGGGATCACAAGGGGGATGTTTCCTCTGTGCACATCTGTTTAAAGTATCCACTTCCCATAATGTCCCATGCCTTTTCCCTCACCAAAGCAGTGTTTTAGGATGTTTTCATGGACTTAAGATAAAAGAGCAAGAGTTTCTTTAGAAAGTAGTCACTCAAAATTTTGGGAGGTACATGAGAATCAGACAATGAAGAGAAACCATGGTTTAACGTGCACATGATGACAAATGCTCAGACTTATCATTTCTCCTTGACTAGCCTGCACACCATTCTTACACAGGTGCAGCAACAGAGATCCAAAATTGCAAATGACCAAGACCAACCAAAGGAAACCCATCTGTCCCAGATGACACCCTGAGGCAGTTGGCTGAGACACACATTTTGGCAAGTCCATTCTGGATAAAGTCATTGCTTCTCTTGAGATGCAAGAAACTAGTGCTATCTTGCATATGGGTAACTCAGATGAATTAGCCTGAACAAAGGGCTTTCCAGGCAGAGAGAGCAGCAGGTGCAAAGGCCCTGAGGCTGGACCATGGGTGGCAAGTGGAAGGAAAAGCATGTGTGGTTGGAGTCCATGAGGCAGGGCAGGGTATAGAGATGAGGTTGGAGAAAGCAGTTGGAGGCCAGATTGCATAGGACCTTGAAGGCCTCTAAGGACTTCAGCTTCTACTGTGAGTGGGATGGAAGACAATGGAGGGTACTAAATAGAAGAGTCTCATGATGGACTTATGGCTTTAAAGAGTCACCCTGCTTGCTCCTTGAAAAATAGGCTGGAGGCGCCTGGGTGGCTCAGTTGGTTGAGTGGCCGACTCTTGATTTCAGCTCAGGTCATGATCTCAGGGTCCTGGGATCGAGCCCTGCATTGGGCTTCACGCCAGTGGGGAGTCTGCTGGAGATTCTCTCTCTACCTCTCCTTCTGCCCCTTCCCCCTGTTCACTCGCACATGCTCTCTCTTTCTCTAAAATAAATAAATCTTATTTAAAAAAAAAGAAAAATAGGCTATAGCTGGGACTCCAGGAATGCCGCAATTATAACATCCAGAAGAGAGATAATGATGGCCTGCGCCAGAGTGACAGCAATGGAGGTCTCAAGAGGGGCTTAGGTGTTAGACATATTTCTGAATGAAGAGTATATTAATCGAGGTTCTCCAGAGAAGCAGAATCAATAGGGTATAAATATATCTGTGGTACAAGGAGGGCACTGCCCCACCTAAGAACCCCCTGCTAGGCTTCAGGCAATGAGAACTATGCTGCCATGTTCCTCTGGTAAATAACCAGACATTCTGGTTTGTCATAGAAATCAGACATCAAGATTTTAACTTGAAGTTCCCAAACTTTTTAATGGTCACAAACTAGGCTCGCTTCAGCAGCACATATACTAAAACTGGAATGGTACAGAGATTAGCATGGTCTCTGTGCAAGGATGACATGCAAATTCGTGAAGCATCCACCGTTTTGAGCATTGTATAGAACTGTTGAATCAGTATATCATTCACTGGAAACTAATATATCACTGTATGATAATTATACTTCAATAAGAAAAATAATCAAAAAAATGAATACTCAGACTAATTCAGAAAATCTCCCAAAGCACTGTGTAGGCTAATGCTTCAGAGCAGACAAAAATCCCTCTAGGCCAAATCCAGCCCAAAAGCAGCCAGTTGGACCCTTCAGATGTAAAATGGAATTTTTTTTTTCTTGGGAAATTCACAATCTAGTTGGGATAATAAGATATGCACTGGGGAACTATAATTCAAGGGGGAAAATGCAAGACTATGTCATGGGTGGAATTCTGTCCCCTCCAAAAATGATATATTGAAGACTTAACCCCCAGTACCTCAGAATGTGACTCTATTTGAAAATAGGATTGTTGCAGATATAATTATTTAAGTTAGGTTCCTAGTGGAGTAGGGAGGGCCCCAATCCAATATGACTGGTGTCCTTATAAAAAGAACACCCTGTGAGGACAGACACACAAGCAAAAACCCCAGCAACAATGAGGGGAGTAGAGTTACGAATCCACAAGCCAAGGAGTGCCTGGGATTGCCAGCAAACCACCAGAAGTCAGGAAGAGGCAAGGGATGCTTCTCCCTGCAGGTTTTTCAGAGGGAGCAGAGCCATGCAGACACCTTGATTTGGGACTTCCAGCCCCCAGAACTATGAGACAATGTATTTCTGTTGTTTGAAGCCCCCCAGTTTGGACAGTTTATTAGGACAGCCCCAAGAAACTCCACAATGCTGTGTTTTTACCTCTTGGAGTTCTGTTTGGGCATTAGATTTGTGGTCAGAAGACCAAAGTTCAATTCCTGGCTCTGCCATTTCCAAGTTGGATGCTATTTGGTATAGTCTCTCCTTTGCAAATAACAATGATGGTAATAGTCACATCGAGATCACAAAAAAAGTTCTACCTCACAAAATGATTGTCAGGATTTAAAAGGAGTTTATAGGGGTTGGTTTTTTACTTGTGCAATTCTTGCACACGCGCGCCCATGCGCACGCGCATGTGTGATCACTGTTATGCTAGTTTTTGGCATATTGTCCATGCATCCGGACTCTGAGGAAGAAGAGACATCCTTGGTGAGTAGAATGTGCCTATCAGCCACAGAGACAAAAATCTCAGTTCCAATCAGAAAGCTTACAAGGAAATGCATCCAAGTAAAATCGGGTCTGCCTGTCCTCAGATAATCAGGAAGATACCTTTCACTACCTCAGACAAAGGCATCCAGCCCAGCCACCCTAGCTGCATTTCTCTCCTTAATTCTCGACTGGTCAATGTTTTTGATAGACATGAGTTTTGCAAACAGTTTACTTAAGAAAGAAAAATGAAACTTCATGCTCAACTATTTTCATCGCTATGGTATTTGGCTTTTGTGATTTTGTAAATCGGTTTCAAGCAAAAGGAAATGTATGTCTCTTTTCTAGGTGTTTTCATTGATAAATTTCATTGGGTGGCCTTCAGAAAGTCAACCATTTCCTCTTTGGTGCTTTCCTTATGAAAAGTCACTTTGTGTCCCCATCCATTCAGGTCTTGTTCACGTGATGACCTTGCTCAAGTTCCTCTGGAAGTGGGGTCCCCAGATCTCCATCCAACTGCCCAACAGAGCTGTGTGTTCTGTACACAGCTCTGAGGCACTGTCCCCTCCTTCGTTTCACATATTGTTCTTCTGCTAATGGATCCCAAGCTTACATCAGCCTACAGGAGTCAGGAGATAGCTCACATTCTGTCCATTGGAGAGATTTATCAAGATTCAGATGCCTAGATCTTACCCAGCCCCAGTGAAACAGAATCTCTGATTAGACCCATTCCATGTAATTCTGATGTGCATCCAGATTTCAGCAAATAATGCCCCAGGGGTTTCTTTTGCAGGGATGAGGGACAGGCCCAGGTGTAGATTTCAGGGGTCTAGATGTCCGTCTAGTTCTCCTTTTCTTCTGATCTATGCCAAAGTTTTTGTTTTTTTTTTAAGATTTTATTTTTTTATTTATTTATTTGTGAGAGAGAGAGAGAATGCACAAGCAGGGGGAGTGGCAGGCAGAGGGAGATGCAGGCTGCCCACTGAGCAAGGAGCCCAATGTGGGACTAGATCCCAGGACCCTAGGATCATGACCTGAGCCAGAGGCAGAGGCTTAACCAGCTGAGCCACCCAGGCATCCCTGATCTATGCCAAAGTCAATTAAAAACCTTAACCACAAGGGGGGACCACATGCAGGGACTCTGCCTCTCTCAATGAAAAGAATGTGAGGGGGCAACTGGGTGGCCCAGTCGGTTGGGTCATGGACTCTTGGTTTCAGCTCAAGTCGTGATCTCAGGGTCATGGGATCGAGCCCCAAGTTGGGCTCCATGCTCAGCATGGAGTCTGCTTGAGATTCTCTCTCTAACTCTCCCTCTGCCCCTCCCCACTGTGTTCTCTCTCGCTCTCTCAGATAAATAAGTAGATCTTTAAAAAACAGAAAAAAGAAAAGAATGTGAGAGGGTCCCTCTCATCCTCAAGGTTTAGCATCCACAGATAACAAAAAAATGACATAATTATTTAAGAGTTCCCTGTTGATGAAATCCTCCATCTTACTATATCCTCACACCTATATTAGTAACATAGGAGTTGGACCTGCCATTTTGTAAGCAATGAAAGTGTTGTGTGAGAGTGATCACGTGACTTCTCCAAGGTCTTACGGCTAGTAATTGACAGAAATAGCTTTCTCAAACATTCCAGCCAGCACCAGCACATACAGTAGGCTTCACCACTTAAGAGAGCCAGGAGGATATAAACCAGACACATATACACAGGATCCCAACCCCAAACCCTCCCTCAAGCAACACCTGTCTAGTAATAAAAATCAGAATTATCTTAACCTCCACAGAACCACATATGTATAGAGGTCAAGCAAACGAGTAAAACAAGTTTATCATCCATGCACTTAATTTAAAAGGTTTCAACAATATGTGAACATCCTGGGAAAGTAGGAAAGGAAAACCATCTAAATACAATGGGCCAATGCTTCTCAAACTTTAATATGGATATTAATTATCTGGCATGATAGGCACAATAACGCCCCCCAAAGATGTCCATATCCCCAGAGCCTGTGAATATGTTACCTTACCTGGCTAAGGGGATTTTGTTGATAGGATTAAGTGAAGGAATTTGAGAAAGGGACATTATTTGGATCATCTACATGTAACCACAAGGGAGGTGGGAAGGTCAGAGTCAGAAGAAGACACGACAAGGAGACTAGAAGCCAGCGGTCAGAATCAGAGAAAGTGATCTGAAGATGCTGTCTCAATGCTGGTTTTAGATGGAAGATGGGGCCCCAAGGCAAGGAATGGGGGAAGCCTCTAAAAGCTGGAAAAGGCGCAGAACGGATTCTCCTCTAGAACTTCCAAGAGGAACATGGCCCCGCCAACACCTTGATTTTAGCCCAGTGAGAACCACCTGGGACTTCTGACACCGAGAAGATAAAGCTGTGTTGTTTGAAGCCACTAAGTGTGCATTTGTTGCAGCAGCCATAGGAAATGGAGAGACCCGGGAACGGGTGAAATGCAGATCCTAATCCCGGGTCTCCTCAGGGGTGAGAAGTCCTAGTGGGAGCTTGCAGGTGGTGCCCATGCACTGGGGCTTGGACCACGCAGAGCCGAGGCCATCAGAACTCCCCCGCTGCTGCTCCCTCAGTGTCTGGAGGCTTCAGTGAGCACGCCCTGCAGACCCCTCAGTCCCTCACCTCTGACTGCCCCAGCGTCTGTCCCACTGCACACGGTGCGGACCTCGGGTCAGCCTTGTTTTCAGTATCACCTACTCTGAGAGGTACCTCCTTTTATTCTTATTTCTGCTCCCTGCTTATTTACTTGAGTGATTATAGTCCTAAGTCTGGGTGTTTATTTATCATCTCCCCCCTCATGTTTCTGCTGCCCCGTTCCCACCATGCAACACAGTGCCTGACATAGAATAGGCACTCTTATGGGAAGGAAGGAAGGAAGGAAGGAAGGAAGGAAGGAAGGAAGGAAGGAAGGAAGGAACTAAAAAATTAAGGAAGCTCTTAGTTCTTTTTTCAAATACATGCCTGACCAAATCTCTCACAACTTGTATTTGTACAACTGAATTTGTTTTAAGCTACCTAAACCAAAAGTTTATACTGACCCAAGAAGCTTAATTTTCTCAGACTGGCCTCTATGTTCCACACAGATGAGATCAATCTGAACACTGATCGTTTCCATCCCTGTTCAAGATTCCTCCCCCAGTCTGAAAAGCCTGCTGCAGCAGGTCAGTTCCCAAGAAGCAGACTCTGAGAGGAACACTGGCAGGCAGGAAGCCTATGGGCTTGTGCTCACAGGATCCCTAGGGGTGGGGGCGGGGAAGACGGGACGGAATGGCCTGCAACACAGACTCAAGAGAGTCCTCAGCTCGTTCCCAAAGGGAGCCCAGGGCTCGGCGGGCCCTGCAGAGTCATCCTGGGCCAGGGGCACCTGATAACCACCAGTCACTGGACAGGCTACAACCTTGCAATGGCCAGTCATTGAGGGCAGCTGCCCCGGAAGGGAGCACGGACTGGAGAGGGCACTCTTCTGTTCCAGGCAAGCCCCAGAGAGGGATCAGCTGAGAGCTGTCGACCTTGAAAGCTTCCAGCAGCTGGGGGAAGGAGTGGGCCAGTCGTGATAGCTGGGGTTCCAGGCAGACTCCACAACGTTCACCACGCATGCCCTCTGTTTCCTCAGGCACTGGGGGAAAAGAAACTATTAAATCAAGCGAAGCCCAGAATAGAGCTTTGTGTCATACCAATATGAACTAGAGAGGAATAGACTAAAGACGCAGCAAGAAGCACACTGGTGTAGAAGAGTCCAGAAGGAGGAGAACTGGGATGGCCTGGAGGGTGGGCACAGAGCCTGTCTTGGAGACAGGGATCCTCTGAGATGGGCCGTGTGAAGGCGTTGAGAGTATGGAGGAATGAGGTGTGCGTTTGGAGCAGCTCATGGCTGAAGGCCACAATGTAACCAGGGAGGAGGAGAACAAGGGCGTCCATGGGGGTAGCATAATAAGAAGCTGATCCGAAAGGAATGGACGGGTCGCTGGTCCCAGTGAAGGACAGGGGGTGCTGGCTGTTAAAAGTTTGCAGGGGCCCAGCCGTGGGGGTTTATGTCTCTCCTCCAGGAGCCTCGAAATGGAGCAGGGACAGCATACAGCAGTTCAGAGTTGGCAAAGCAGTGGTGTCAGGGGGCACTAGGGTGCGAGAATCTGGGGGGCTGGTGAGATTGTGACTGAAAGGGGCCACCTCGGAGTCAGGCTCGATGAGGAGGCCCAGGGGGGATGGACATATAGGCGATCAGACAAACCATGTCACAAGATCCTAAGGAGACTGTCCAGCAGCTTGGGGAGATTTCAGGGAGTGGGTGAGCTGAAAGTTGGGGGCTGCCGAGGGGAATTTCAGAGACCACGTCTGTAGTGGTGGAGGGTGAGAGGAGCCCGTGCAGAGCATGGCAGGGAGTACTGTCCTGCAGGAAGGCCAGGTACTCTGTTTAAAACGGTGTCATCACAGCGACGGTCACATATGTAAGCAAAAGTTCAGGCTGCATGTTGAATAAAAAGGTGTGTCCACTTTTAAACCACCTGGCTCCTAACCAAAGCCCACTCCCCTCCCTGAAGGCAACCACAGGCAAGCTGCAGTATCCTTCTGAACTCGGGCTCTGCATCCTAGACACACGCCTATGTGATCCCATTTCGGCAAGGAAGATTATTGTTATACATAGATTCTATATACATGGTTTATATATATAATATATTTATTCCTCTAGAGGATCATATTATATATATTATCATATATTTTAATTGCCTCCCTGCCTCACTCTTGGCCCTGGACTTAGCCCACATTGTGAGAATGATGATTCTGACTTGGCCTGTTTCACTTGACTCGTGGCTGGAGCCTCAAGTTAAAAAGACGGGAACTCTTGTGGGAAAGAGAGGCTTCATGAGGGCAGCCCCGGCAACAGCCATGGGTAAAGCTGGCCCAGAAAGGGCTCCTCTTTCCCCGGGACGAAGTCAGAACAAGTGAGTCCTGATGGGTTAGCCACTGGATGGCTAACATTTTCCTGTTTCTGGGTGAAACTTGTTAGTCTCGCTTCCTGGAATCTAAACAAAGTTCAAAACAAACTTCTAAACAAAGGGATCCTCTGCTTCCCCAGATCTTGATTCCATTCCCTGAGAGGAGTGAGCCAAGATACTGCTCCTCTGACCACTTTCCCAGCAGAGCCCCGTGCCTTCCTCCTGTACCTTCCTGGTGGCCAATTGTTGTGATCATCCTCGTGGGGGTAGTTTTTATTTCTATTAACCCCTTTCTTCACACCCTCATAATGATGCAGAGAGACTGTTTTCCCAATAGAAATTATTCAGGTCTTTTAGACGGTCCAGCGTTTGATGGTCTCTCCTAAAAGCCTAATCCACCAGTATCCAGCTGAGCAAGGTGAAAAAGAGTCTAGACCGAGGTGAGGGGCCCCACATTCAAGCCAGATGCTGCATCTGCCTCAGCGTGAGGCTGAGCGGTTGAGTGGCAGGTTCCAGGGTAGGGTTCATCAGCCATCAGATGGGAAGGGAACTCCTGACTTAAGGTCTTTACAAAGTGGCTGCGAAGAGAAAAGTAGAAAGATCCCTGAAAGCATTTTGTTAATTCGAAGCGCTGGGAAGCACTGCGTGTGTTTCTTTAAACTGAGTGCACACAACTGGGGGAAATATTTGGTCAAAGAGAGGGAAATTCATCTCAGCCTGGAATAAAGGGAAAGAATTCAAGACCAGGTCGCCTTCCTCTATGAAGTTATGCTGCTTTGAAAGCCCTTTCATTCAGATCCTCACAAGCCTGTGAAAGGAAGGGGCAGGGTGAAATGCTTATTGCATTTGCAAGAGAAGGGATGGGGACTGAGAAGGAGGCTGGCTCTCCTCCGCCAGGTCCCTACCTCAGTACTTCTCTGCAAGGAGATGGAAACCGGAGACACAGACCAGCTTCATGTAGCATCATTGTAATTGGCCCAGAGGAAGGACCACACCCTGCAATCCCCATGGCAACAGAGCTCCCTGCACATTCCCAGGCAGGGAAAGGCTGACAGGAACAAACTGGGAAGGTCCGGCAGGCCTGCATGAGAAGAGAGATGATGGGCTTGTCACATGGGTAGGTGTAAGTGAATAATGATAATGCTAGTTAACTACACGGACAGCTTCATATGGATGCACCACACTAGTATTTTAATGGATTTACTCATTTAACACACACAACCACCCGGAGAGGCAGGTCATGTCATTATCTCCATCTAAAGATGAAGAATTTGGGGGTCTGGGAAGCTGAGTAAATTTCCAAAGGTCGCATAGCTAGCAAGTGGTAGAGTCGGGATTCAGAACCCAGCAGACTGAATCCGGAGCTGGGCTCTTGACTGGGGCACCACTGAGTCTGCCTAATTTTTGCATTTGGCAAAGAATAATGCAATCTACATTTATATAGTCCTGGAGTATGGAGAGTGGAAGAAATCCTGGAGATGACCTGAGGATTTCATTCAAAACATCTTAAGCACCAGCTATGGGCAGGCACTAGGTTGGGATCTAGGTCGGGATGGGGAGAGTAGCACAGTGGTAGAGTCAACAGATACAGTATATTCTTTCATGGAGCTAACATTCCATTAGAGGAGAAAGATAACAAATAAGCAACAAATTAATTAGCAATGGAAGTGGAAGGGGGATAGGTAAAGCGACAGAAAATGCCAGGACATAAGATAATAGGCTTGGGAATCTCCTAATGTCTCCATCCACTTGTCCAGCCCACCACCTTTTACATTTGAGGAAGACAGAGACGCTGCTCAAGACTAGACCACACCAAGCCCCTCCCAATGATGGATTTATTTTCCTATTATTATCTAGCCCATTGACCTCAGCACTGAGGTAAGGGCAACAAGCGCTCAAGCACCCCCTTGTTGGCCCCAAGACACAAAGGATCCTTCCAACTCTGCATCACAGCCCAAGAACCAGGAAGAAGTCCAGGCACAGCGGAGCCTAGACACGCACCGGGCGGGTCCAGCAGGTGGCAGCAGCGAGCGGCCACGCCCCCAGGCTCCCCCAGCCCACCTAACCACCCTGGGATCCCGCATCACCGATATCAGATTCTCCTATTTCATTTTGCTCTTCTTGGAATTCAAGACTGTGGACCAGGACCAGGATTCATGAACCCGTCGCAAGGGCTCTGGCTGGGGTTTTTGGCTCCTAATGCTGGCCAAAACGTGGATCCTGGGACGTGGCAGTGCTCCCTGAGACTGACCTAGCCAGGACACACTACCCTGCGGAGCCCGGCACCTTGCCTCTCTGTGGCAATCGTCTTTGGGTTCCCGAGCCGAGCCGTGGGCAGTCAGGAGAGTGCACCCGCAAGCAGGCCCTACCAGCCCTGCTTCTACCCGGCGTTTGGGGCGCCCATGTCCCGCCCTCCTCCCCACTACCTCCTTCTCCTTCCTGCTTTCACCTGTGCCTATTAGTCCACTCAGCTTCAAGGCCAGTGTTTACAGCCCAGAATGCGAGGGGACGGCAGAGGGAGAGAGAGCACCTGAGGATACGGAACTGGCACGGGACTGCCTTTTCACCTCCCAGGTGATGAATGAGGTTGGAAGATCAGAAGATTTAAAGGCAACTGGGGGGGGGGGGGAAATGAAACGAAAAGCATTCAGGTTGGAAAGGAAGAATTAAAACTATCTCTACTCTCAGGTGATATGATCTTATATGTAGAAAATCATAAGGAATCCAATTTTTTAAAACCATTAGAACTAATAGAGGAGTTTAGCAAGATTGCAAGATATGAGAACAATATACAAAAATAAATAAATTTGGGGGGGCGCCTGGGTGGTTCAGTCAGCTAAGTGTCTGACTCTTGATCTTGGCTCAGGTCTTGATCTCACCATTGTGAGTATGATGGTGAGTACAGTCATGAGTTTGATCCCCTATTGGGCATGGAGCCTACTAAAAAAAAAAAAAATCAATTTTTTTCTCTGCATTAGCAATGAACAATCCAAAAATGAAATTAAGAAAACAATTCAATTCACAATAGCATCAAAAATAATAAAGTACTTAGAAATCTATTTAACAAAAGAAGTGCAAAACTTGGGGTTCCTGGGTGGCTCAGTCGTTAAGTGTCTGCCTTCGGCTCAGGTCATGATCCTAGGGTCCTGGGATCGAGCCCCATGCCGGGCTCCCTGCTCAGCAGGAAGCCTGCTTCTCCCTCTCCCACTCCCCCTGCTTGTGTTCCCGCTCTCACTGTCTCTCTCTCTGTCAAAAAATAAATAAAATCTTTAAAAAAAAAAAAAAGAAGTGGGAAACTTATACTCTGGGAACTACAAAACATCATTTAAAGAAGTTAAAGATCTCAATGAAAGAAAAACATCTCATGTTCACGAATTTGGAAGACTTAATTTTGTTAAGATGGCAAGACTCCCAAAATTAATCTACAGATTCAACGTAATCTCTATCAAAATCCCAGCAGCTTCTTTTCTAGAAATTGACAAGCTGACACTAAAATTCATATGGAGACTTAGGAACCCAGAATAGCCAAAAGAGTCTTGAAAACAAAGGGTAAAGGTCTCAATTTTACACTTCTTGATTTCAGAAGTTACTGGTAAAACAATGGTAATCAAGATAGTGAGGTACTAATATAAGGATAGATCATTGTAATAGAATTGAGAGTCCAGAAATAAGCCCATGTCAATTGATTTTCCACAAGGGTACCAAATCAATGGAGGAAAAAAATAGTCTTTCCACAAACGGTGCTGGGAGAATTGCATGGCCACATGCAAAAGAATGAAGTTGGATCCTTACCTCACACTATATATATGTGAATTAATTCACAGTAATGGAAACATAACATTGCCTTTAACTAATGAGACTGGTTCATTTTGATAATGAGGCAGCTTTTGGCCTTCTGAAGAAAGTGTCAAATTTTGGCCCTCAAAAGGACTGGGAAAAAAGATCCCACACTTTCCCTGCTACCCTGTCTTAAACATGATATATAGAACATCCCACAACCCTCTCTGTCCACCCTCTCTCAAGTACTAGAACATCAGCCTTGCTGCTGAGACTGTGCTGTGAGCTCCAGGGTAAGCTAAGGTGGTCACCAACCTCCCTGGCTGAGC
Source organism: Phoca vitulina (assembly GCF_004348235.1). Taxonomy (NCBI): domain Eukaryota; kingdom Metazoa; phylum Chordata; class Mammalia; order Carnivora; family Phocidae; genus Phoca; species Phoca vitulina. The sequence continues at coordinate 2,373,409 of NW_022589786.1, forward strand.
CAAAGTAATCAAAGCCTTCTTTTACTGATGGACCCCTCAACCACATTATATCCTCAAACCACAGGAGAGTTCAGAGGTGGGACAGTCCTGGCTTACTATTCTCCTTGCTTCCACTAAGTGTAAGACAACATGCTCTATGTAACCCTGGATTTTTTACACCAATTGTTCCAATCAACTATTATCCACGTCATCAACTCAATTATGACCATAGCTCCAAATTCATGGATAGAACTGGAACAACCCTATTCACAGTTAAAAAGACCCTATTGATCTTGAGGAGCTTGGGCCTTCAGAAGATACTAGGAACATACAATCAGCTGGTAGACAGATGTTATATCAATATGAGCAACGCACAGAGAAGTAGGCCCACTCCAATCTTCTGTCACTTTCCTAAACCTAAAGAGAACATCTCACCTCATCACTGAAAATGGGAGCATTTCTGCACCTGAATGAAGGCCCAAGGAGGGTGGGGAGGAGAGGGGGAGTCAGTGCAGGCCTCTGACCTGCCAATTTTTACATTCCACATTGGGAGGTGATAGGAGACCATCAACCCTCGCTCTTCATGGCTGAATCCTGACTCATCATCTCATCAATTCATAATATAATCATGCCTGCGAGTAAGTACTGCTGTCACCAGTTCATCAGTGTGGACCCGCACTGAACCTTTGCTGAGTAGGTCGAAGTGAGAATGAAAATGCCCCTCCCAATAGCACTTTCTCTTAGAAAACAGAGCAAAACCCTTTCCCTAACCCTATTCTTTTTGAGACTACATAGTCCCCCACTTTCATATGAAATGTAGAAGAGGTTACCATAAATGTAAAGCTTAGAAAGGGTCCATTAGATGCAATTTCTTTATAGTTAGGCAATTTCAGCAAAAAATCTAGGGACTGGTGACACAACGTTGACAAACCATGAAGCAAGCAAGGCTGACTCAAGTCAGAAGGAAGCTTGTACAACTGTTACAACAAGTTCATTGTGAAGCATTAAGAAAAGAAAAGAATTGCTATGGGATGGGAAGTAGGGTTGAAGGAATGTCAGGGGGCTGGAAGAAAATTATCATAAACAATAGAGATCTTTATGTTTAGAGATCTAAAACTAACTTTGCTAGGCAAGCTTGGCTCAAATTAACTTTCCTGCTGGTAGAATTAGCATAGAAATAAAGAATTTTCAAACTAGAAATTCTTTTAGAAAAGACCCAGTCTAGAACATATTTATATAGCTTTTAAAGCCCCATCTACATCTGAAAAGACTTTTTTTTTTTTAGTTCAGAACCATTTTTTTAGAAGAAATATAACTTGGAGCTCAATAATTAACAACAAAGATCACTTACTGCATGCTTATTTTGAACCAGGCCCTGAGTGCTTTGTGCATATCTCATTTGTCCTCACAACAGTCCAAGGAGGCAGAACCGTTATTGTTCCCTTTTTACAGATGAAGAAACGGAGGTACACAAGGATGAAGTACTTGCCAGGGTCACACAGCTAGGCTGCTATAGAGCAGGACACAAGAAGAGCTTCCCTGTTGAAAACAGGGTAGAGGGCAGGGTTCAGAGTGAGGAAGCTGTCCGTATCCCTGCAGCTTATCCTTCTCACCCCACAGCTCGCATGACCCTGTTTGAAGACCTCTCATAAGAAAACCAAGAGATGGAGGTCAAAAATGGCAGTGGCAGCTGGGTCCCGAGTTTTGGGGCTGCTAGGTGTGTCTGGGGCACAGCTGAGGCCGCCTGTGTTGGGTGGTAGCCATGGCGAGGAGGGGTCAGCTGGCAGGTGGAAGGCCCTCAGCTACTCTATAGCACTCCCCAGCATGGGGGTGAGCGTGCTGAACATCTTCCTGAAGTCATATCACAGAGAGCACGAGAGACCCCAGTGCGTCGCCTACCCTGTCTGCACATGAGGGCCAAGCCCTTTCCCTGGGGAGATGGTACTCAGACTGGCTATGAAGAGATGAATAAAGAGAACCCAGACCACTACCCAGTGGGGACCACAACACTGGTTCGGACTCTGCACACAGACCAGAAAAGTATATGGGACCTTAAGTTCAACTTTCTTACTTGTATCAAATGATGACCAGTATACTGATCTTCCATCCCTTTGCTTATGGCAGGAGATGGCTTAAATAAATAAC
>NW_022589786.1:2375632-2556382 GCF_004348235.1 Phoca vitulina
ATAAAAATGTGACAAAGATAAATATTTTAATACATGCTTTCTTTTAAGGAAAGAAAGGGAAATCCTTAGGATCCAGAAACAAGCACAGAAATCAAAGCCCTATGAATAAATGGGAGCAGATGCCATGGGGACCCTGGGGGTTCTCAGCCAGAAGATGAGTCAGAGCTGGGGCTGGCCTTCTAATTTCCCTTCCTCCTTCTTAGAGATGACTTGGGGCTTAGATCAAGCAGGGGAGCTGGAAGTTTGCTCCCTGCGTAAAGCTTGAAATCTGGAAGTGTTGCTATTCCATTAAAAAGGGATTCGAAAACTTCCTTCCACCTTCCAAGGACACCCTGGGGAAGCTATGTGTCTGTCTGAAGACTTGTGTGGAAAAATTGAACACCCAGTCCTGCTCCTTGAGAAGGTATAGGATCTGAATTTATTCTAAAGGCTGTAGGTATCCCAGTCAAGGGGCAAAAACTAGCCCCTGGGTGTTAATTCTCTAGAGAGACAACAGAAACAATCACAAAAACTACTCTTCCACAATGTAGGGTTCATGAGAAACCCAAATTTTAATGTTAAAGAGTAGCTCAGAGTATGGTTGACCCTTGAATAACATGGGTTTGAACTTCATGGGTCCACTTAATGTGCATTTTTTGATAAATACAGTACTGTAAATGTATTTTCTCTTCCTAATGATGTTCTTTATTTTTTTAACTCAAAACATTTAATTGGTTGATTTCCACAACTATACATGAAGTTTCCAACCATCACAATTCAGTGAAGTACAAAATGTTACATTATGGGCTGCGGGAAAGGAAGGCACCTGGTCCACGGGTGGGGGCGAGGTTTCGTTTTAAACCCAACTCCTCATTTCAGTGTGCAAAGGACTTATTCTGATCGCCATTAAATTGTATTGAAAACAAAGTGGACTAAAAAGCAAATACTACTCTATGTTGGGGTGGAAATGGGAGGAAAGAATGAGTCCTTCAAAGCAAGAGTGGAGACAGTTGGGGGAAGGTTCTGTGGTTCACGCCATTCCATTATTACTTTTGGTGGTGGCAGGAAGGTCCAGTTTTTCTTCTCTTTCTGCGCCTTTGGATTTGCCTGGAAGTTTCGCCAGCTGTCCATACGACCATCTCTACTTGCCTCAAAGTTTTTCTGCCACTCCCTTTCTCATTTGGCTTTTTCTCCAGCTTCTATCTCTTCTTCCTTTCATGCATCTCGTTGGCTTCTCTCTCTTTCCTTTTAATTTCCAGGTCAGCAAAGAGTTTTATGGTCTGTTCTTTTTTTTTTTTTTTTAAGATTTTATTCATTTATTTGAGACAGAGAGAGCGCATGAGCACAAGCTGGGGGAGGGGAGCCGGGGGGGACAGAGGGAGAGAGAGAAGCAGACTCCCAGCTGAGCAAGAAGCCTGATGAGGGTTCAATCCCAGGACCCTGGGATCATGACCTGAGCCGAAGGCAGGCGCCCCTAGTCTGTTCTTACTTACTGCTTGTTTGAACAGCTCAGGATCATCCTTCCCCAAATTTGTAGGTTTTCCTTCCCCCTTAATTGCTTTTTTCACTCTCACAGTGTGTTCTATGTATTCTTTTCCTGCTTGAATGATATCCAGGGCCCTCTTCTTTTGTTCCTGATCCAGGAGCAACTTCTAAGCTTTGTCCACAGCTTCAAAAGCTTTTTGTGCTGTCAGCATCATCTTCATTTTGGTCAGGATGCACCAATATGGATCACTGTCGAAACTTCTTTTTTATTCCTGCATCTGTCACTTCAGGATCCATCTGAAGAACCTCAAATGGGTTCAAAGTGAAGTCGGAGGAACCAGGACAGGTCAATCTTTCAGTCTGATTTTTGGATGTTAGAACTGAATCTCTCTTCTTTATTCGTTTCACCTTGTTGTAGAAGGTCATAAATGCTTCCTCGGTGCTCCCTCTGCCAGCCGGAGACCCATTCTTTCTCCTTCCTGATGATTTTCTTAATCACATTTTCTTTTCTCTAGCTTACTTTATTGTAAGAATACAGTATATAATACATAGAACATACAAAATACATGTTAATTGACTGTTTTTGTTATCAGTAAAGGTTCCAGTCAACAGTAGGCATTAATAGTTAAGTTTGGGGGGAGTCAAAAGTTACACACAGATTTTCAACTGCACAGGAGGTCAGCATTCCTAACCCCTGCATTGTTCAAGGGTCAACCATAGATCATAAAGAGATACAAATCACATAAGGAAATTAACTACTGAGAGAGAAAACCAGCAGATGCAGCCAGCCCATAAATCAGCATTGCAAGAATGGGAAATAATAGAGCTGGAAATGAAAGAACAAGCAGGTCAAAGTAATTTAAAAGATTTTTAAACTGGGACACCCAAGTGGCTCAGTCGGTTAAATGTCTGACTCTTGATCTTGGCTCAGATCTCAATCTCAGGGTCGTGAGTTCAAGCCCCACATTGGGCTCCACGCTGGGCATGGCCTACTTAAAAAAAAAAAAAAATTTAAACTTAGGAACCATAATGAAAGAATAGAGTATTATAGGAAGAGGGACAGACAGATTTGATAAATAACAAAATTCAACTCTTGGAAACAAAAAACAAAGTCACTTCAATTAAGGACTCACTGGATAAGTTAAACAAAAGATTCAGCACAGCAGAGAAAAAAAACTAATGGACCCGAGCATAGATTTGCAGAAATCACTCAGATAGCATGGAGAAACAAGAAAACGGAAGAATTAACCAAGAAAGTTGGAAGATAGAATAAGATGCCCAGCATAATCTACTAGAACTTCCACAGGAGAGACTCATGAGTCAGTATTCACAAGGAAAACGATGGAGAATATTCCAGAATTGAAGACATGAATCTTCAATTGAAATTCCCACCAAGTTCTAAAGAGGGTAAGTAAAAATAATAGGTTTTGTTAAATATGATTTCTATTTCTCTAAAGGTTTTTTGTGTTCAGGTCTTTCCTCCCAGTCCTTCTGCCTGGGTTTAATTTCCACTTAATCTACATGTTCAATTTGATAGAACGAAAGAACTAAATAAAAAGATAAGAATATAGATTAATAAAACAAAAATCAAATAATATATAAAGGAGGAAATAACAGCAATAAATGATAAAATTAATGAAATATTTCTATGTTTTAAGAGTTCACTTCCTGGGTGCTGTGGCTGTAGAACTAGTTACTGCTTGTTTCTGTGACACACAGGCTACTTTCCCAGGTGCAGATCAGAAATCCGCTTCTGGGGTCGTTTCACTCTCAGTGCACTGTCTACGCAGTCAGTAAAGCCTGCCATGGGAGATAGATCAGCACAGGGAGGGAGCCTGTGGGAAGAAGAAGGAGACCAGCAAATGCCAGAAACCTGATACCAAACCAAAGGAACACAGACTAAGAGTGACACCCAGTGGCCAGACCGCCTGCATAGCACACAGGATGATTCCCAGGACTCCACACCCTGGCCGCGACTTTGTGGTCAGGTGGTTTGTGGGCTTTTTCTGTCATTGCTGTGTTTTGGGGAGGTCTGTGATCTAGAGTGTGTTTGGGTGGGGGCAATGAGCCAGTTCCTCTCTCCCCTCCTTCTTCCACCTCTCCCCGTCTCCTGGCTCACTCTCCCCTTCCCTACGCAATGTGCAGTCTCTGGTGATGGGGTCCCACAGGTGACCAGGTGGAGAGGCCACAGAAGACACTGCAGAAATAAGGAGAAGTTCTCATGCCACCACTGCGATACAAGGGGTGGTGTTCTTCATGGCGAGAGTGTATCCCCTACAACTAAGCCAGCTAAAATGTGATAAATTAATTTAGTGGTACTGACTTACTGAAATTCAGGGAGGGGATAGAGGATATTGGAGGGCCAGGGTAGACAATCCATTTCATTACAAAAAGGCCCTGATGAAATTAGACCTGGTTAGATCCACCGCATTTCTGCAAACGGAGCTGCGGGTATGCTTCTAATCTCTCTAGCAACAGCCAGTTTGGAGATTATGCTAAGGAAACGCTGGCTGAGATGCAGAAGCCCATAAGAAAATTACAAAATCTGACACCTGTCCCACCATCTAATTAAAATGGTCTCTCGGGGGCGCCTGGGTGGCTCAGTTGGTTAGGCGGCTGCCTTCGGCTCAGGTCATGGTCCTAGGGTCCTGGGATCGGGCCCCGCATCGGGCTCCCTGCTTGGCAGGAAGCCTGCTTCTCCCTCTCCCACTCCCCCTGCTTGTGTTCCCTCTCTCGCTGTGTCTCTCTCTGTCAAATAAATAAATAAATCTTTAAAAAAATAAAATAAAATAAAATGGTCTCTCAAAAGTTACCACCAATAATAACCACAAAATAAGAACTAGCACATATTGATCATACACACTGTGCCAGGCACCATCCTAAGTGTCTCACATGCATTAGCTCATTAAAGTTCATGACAATCCTATTAGGCAAGTACTAATATTATACACATTTTACAGATGAGAAAACTGAGGCATAGGCAGAGAAATTAATGTGTCCTAAGTCATACAGCAGGCGAACTGATGGAAACACATGATGTTCTCACATGGCCCCCAAATACCTTTGAGGCAGTCTGAACCTCAGAGGATATAGATGATCCTAGGTGAAAATATGAGGGAGGGCATAAAAAGTAGTGGGAAAGAAATGGATGAAGACTTGGCAGTCAAATGTGCAATGTATGTTTGGCAGATAATACAGAGTCCACATGAACTATGGTCAAAAAAAAAATTACATGAGATGGAGCATTATGAGTCATGATGATAGGGGGTGGAAGATGGCAGGCAGATTGTGCTTCATTTTGTACATCAGTCTGAAGAGATTTAAATTAACCTTGTAGGCAGTGGTGAGTGATGGAAGATTTATAAACAAGTAAATGTCATAGCCAAAATTAATGTCCTTACAACAATGTATTTGTTTGTGGTGTCTAGACCATATGCAGATGAAGTATGAGTTTGAGCATGGGTCATATTCTTCACAAATTGGGTCTGTCTCAATAAAGGTACTGTGTGCATGAGAAAAAAAATATCTATTCTGTGGTGATAGGATATAGTGTTCTCTAAATATTGATTAGGTCAAGATGATTGTTTTTCAGATGACCTTTCCTTTTACTGACTTTTGTGTTCTTTCAATTATGTGTGATTTTTTTGTTCTTTTCATTACTGAGGGTGTTAAGACCCCCAACTGTTATTGTAGAATTTCTATTTCTCCCTTTAATTCTTTCAATTGCTTCTTTGTATACTTTAAGGATCTATTATTGAGCCCACACATTAATGATTGCATCTTTTTGTGTACTACAGCCACTCCAGCCTTCCTGTGCTTACAGGTTACATGATATCTTTTCCAATCCATTTGCTTTTAATCTCTGCTTGTGTTTAAAGTGTATATATCATGAATAGCATTCATTAGGTCTCACCTTTTTTTAGTCAGCTCTGAGAATCACTCCTTATCAATTAGTGTTGTTTTATAGTCTTCTGGCCCCCATGGTTTGTAATGGGAAATCAGATGTCTTTGGAATTGATATTTTGTAAAGAAAAAATATTCATGACACTTGTTAAAGATGATAAGAGAGTCTATTCAAGAAGGGACTATTACAATAGGGTTTTGCGGTAGGGTAGAGAGATTAGGCTCAACTCCAAACACAACGAAGAAAAGTGAAAATTTATAGCCAAGTAATAGGATAGGGGGAAGTAAATGGAAAATTACTGACACAAAACATCAGGAATAGGAGGATTCTTGCTAGGCTTGCTCAACAGAATTCTTGCTGAAGGCAAGCCAGGATGATAAGATATTGAGGGTAGATGAGGAATTTTATCAGACATCGAGGGTGATCAGATACTAAGTAAGGAATTTTTGCTAAACTGACTCAGCAGGATTCTTCCTAACCCTGAACTAGGTGGACCAAGGACAGAGCCTAAGGTTGGGACCTAATCAGAAAAAAGACTCAGAGGAACTTGATTCAAGTTTGGTCAAAGTAGAAAGTCTGTCATATTCCACTGTATTTCATGTGTCTTTTCCCCTAGCTCTTTCAGTATTTTCTCTTTACCTTTGGTTTTCAACACTTTGACTATGATGTGACTAGATATAGTTTTCTTCTAATTTATCTTACGGAGCTTCTTGAATTTGTACCTTTGAGAAGATATCTGCCCCATTCTATCTCTCCTCTTATTTGAGGAGTCCAATTATGCGGGGAGTCTATAATGTTAGAACTTTTGATATTGTCTCCCATGTCCCTGAGGCTCTGTTGATTTTTTTTAACTTTTTTGGAACAGTTTTAGGTTTACAACAAAATTGAGAAGATGATACAGAGATTTTCTATATACCTACTACCCACCCCCACATGCACGGCCTCCCCCGTTAACATGACTCACCAGAATGGTACAATATTTACCAAGGATGAACCCACATTGACACAGCATAATCACCCTAAGTCTATAGTTTTAGGATTCATTCTTGGTGTTGGATATGCTATGGCTTTGGACGATGTATAATGACATAGAGCCATCATTATAATATCATAGAGAATATTTTCACTGCTTTAAAAATCCTCTGTGCTCTGCTTATTCATCACAACCCCCCACCCCTGTAACCACAGATCTTGTCACTGTCTCCATAGTTCTGTCTTTTCCAGAGTGTCATATAGGTGGAATCATACAGTACATAGCCTTTCCAGAGTGGCTTCTTTCACTTAGTAATATGCATTTAAGTTTCCTCCATGTCTTTCTATGGCTTGATAACTTGTTTCTTTTTAGCACTGAATAATATTCTGTTGTCTGGATGAGCCACAGTTAATTTATCCTTTTACCTACTGAAGGACATCTTGGTTGCTTCCAACTTTTGGCAATTATTAATAAACCTGTTATAAACATCCATGTGCAATTTTTTTATGTGAACATAAATTTTCAGCTACTTAGAGTAAACACTAAGAAGTGTAATCACTGGATCTTATGATAAGAGTATATTTAGTTTTGTAAGAAACCACCAAACTGGGGCGCCTGGGTGGCTCAGTCATTAAGCATCTGCCTTCGGCTCAGGTCATGATCCCAGGGTCCTGGGATCGAGCCCCGCATTGGGCTCCCTGCTCTACGGGAAGCCTGCTTCTCCCACTCCCCCTGCTTGTGTTCCCTCTCTCACTGTCTCTCTCTGTCAAATAAATAAATAAAATCTTTAAAAAAAAAAAAAAAGAAAGAAAGAAACCACCAAACTGTATTCCAAAGCATCTGTACCATTTGCATTTCCACTAACAATGAATGAGAATTCCTGTTGCTCCACATCCTTATCAGCATTTGGTGGTGGTAGTGTTCTAGATTTTGGTCATTCTAATAGGTATCTAGTGGTATTAATTTGCATTTCCCTTATGACAAAGGATGAGGAACATCTTTTCATATGCTTATTTCCTTCTGCGTATCTTCTTTGGTGAGGTGTTTGTTAAGGTCTTTGGCCTATTCTTTAATTGGGCTGTTTTCTTATTGTTGAGTTTTTTTTGTTGTTGTTGTTTTTTTTTAAAGATTTTATTTATTTATTCGACAGAGAGAGAGATAGCGAGAGCAGGAACACAAGCAGGGAGAGTGGGAGAGCGAGAAGCAGGCTTCCTGCTGAGCAGGGAGCCCGATGTGGGACTCGATCCCAGGACCCTGGGATCATGACCTGAGCCGAAGGCAGACGCTTAACGACTGAGCCACCCAGGCGCCCCTTATTGTTGAGTTTTAATAGTTCTTTGCATATTTTAGACACCAGTCCTTTATCAGGTATATTCTTTGCAAATGTTTCCTCCCAGTCTGTGGCTTGTCTTCTCATTCTCTTGACATTGTCTTTCCCAGAAGCAGTTGTTTTGTTTTGTTTTGTTTTTAATTTTAATGAAGTCCAGTTTATCAATTATTTCTTCCATGGATCATGTCTTTGGTGTCGTATCTAAAAAGGCATCACTATACCCAAGGTCATCTAGGTTTTTTCCTATGTTATCGTCTAGGAGTTTTATAGTTTCATAGTTTACATTTAGGTCTGTGATCCATTTTGATTAATTATTGGGAAGGGTGTAAGGTCTGTGTCTAGACCAGACACAGGTCTAGATGTCCAGTTATTCCAGCACCCCGTTTGTTGAGAAGACTATCTCTGCTCCATTCTTTTGCCTTTGCCCCTTTGTCAAAGATCAGTTGACTATACTTATAGGAGTCTATTTCCTGGGCTCTCTATTCTGTTCCATTAATCTATTTGTCTGTCTTTTGCCAAAACCACACTGTCTTGATTACTGCAGCTTTATAATAAGTCTTGTAGTCAGGTAGCATCAGTCCTCCAATTTTGTTCTTCTCTTTCAATATGGTGCTGGCTATTCTGAGTCGTTTGCCTTTCCATATAAATTTTAGAATCATTTTGTCAATATCCATAAAATAACTTGCTGGGATTTTGATGGAGATTGCATTGAATCTATAGATCAAGCTGGGAAGAACAGACGGCTTAACAATATTGAGTCTTCCTCTTATTCATGAACATGGAATATTATCTCCATTTATGTAGTTCTTCTTTGATCTCATTTATCAGAGTTTTATAGATTTCCTCCTAAAGGACTTGTACATATTTTGTTAAAAGTATTTCCTTTTGGTAGGTGCTAATGTAAATGGTATTGTGTTTTTAATTTCAAATTCCACTGGTTCATTGTTAGTATTTAGAAAAGCAATTGAACTTTGTATCTTGAAACCTTGCTATAATCACGTATTATATACAGATGATCAATGACAGTTTTAAGTCTTCCTTCCCAACCTGTATACCTTTGGTTTCCTTTTCTTGCCTTACTCATTAGCAAGGACTTCCAGTACAATGTTGAAACAGAATTGTGAGTAGGGACATGCTTGCCTTGTACCTGATCTTAGAGGAAAAGTCTTGAGTTTCTCACAATTAAGTATGATGCTAGCTGTAGGTTTTTTGTAGATAGTTTTTATCAAGTTGAGTTCCCCTCTATTCCTAGCTTACTAAGAGTTTTTATCATGAATGAGTGTTAAATTTTATTAAGTGCTTTTTCTGCGTCTATTCACATGATTATGTGATTTTTCTATGGGATAGATTACGTTAATTGATTTTGAATGTTAAACCTACTTGCATATCTGGGATAAATCCCAGTTGGTCATGGTATATAAGTCTTTTTATACTTTTTTGGATTCAATTTGCTAATATTTTGTTGAGGACTTTTGCATCTATGCTTGTGAAAGATATTGGTCTGTCGTTTTCTCTTCTTGTAATGTTTTTGTCTGGTTTGGGTATTAAGGTAATGCTGGTCTCATAGGATGAATTAGGAAGTATTTCCTCTGCTTCTAACCTCTAAAAGAGATTTTTAGAGCTTTGGTATAATTTCTAACTTAAACATCTGGTAGAATTTACCCATGAACCCATCTGGGTCTGGTTCTTTCTGTTTTGGAAGATTCTTAATTATTGACTCAATTTCTTTAATAGATATGGGCCTATTCAAATCATCTATTTCTTCTTGTGTGACTTTGGACAGATTGTTCATTTTAAGGAATTAGTCCATTTTGTCTACATTATCAGATTTGTGGGCATAGAGTTGTTCATAGTATTCCTTTATTATCCTTTAATTTCCATGGGATCTGTAATAATGACCCCTTTTCATTTCTGATATTAGTGATTTGTGTCCTCCCTCTTTTTTCATCTATTTTACTTTTTATCTTTTTATTGATCTTTTCAAAGACCAGTTTTTGGTTTCATTAATTTTTCTCTATTGATTTCCTGTTTTCAATTTCATTGGTCTCTGTTCTAATTATTATCATTTCTATTCTTCTACTTACTTTGGATTTCATTTGCTCTTCTTTTTCTAGTTTCCTAAGGTGGAAATTTAGATTATCAATTTTAGGTCTTTCCTTTTTTTTGATATATTCAGTGTTATAAATTTCTCTCTAAGCACTGCTTTCACTGCATCCCACAAACTTTGATAAGTTATTATTTCAATTTCATTGAGTTCAAAATATTTTTTAAATTTCTCTTGAGATTTCTTCTAGAATCCATGTGTTATTTAAAAGTGTATTGTTTAATCTCCACATATTTTGGGATTTTCCAGTTATCTTTCTATTATTGATTTCTAGCTTAATTCCATGGTAGTGTGATAGCAAAAATTGTTTTATTCTATTCTTTTAAATTTGTTAAGGTGTGTTTTAAAATTTTTAAAAGTATACCTAATATTAAATATAATCATTAAAAAATAGTCAAACCAAAAGAAGGCAGGAAAAGAGGAAAAAGGAACAAAGAACAAATGGAATAAAAAAATAATAATAATTGGGGTCTCTGGGTGGCTCATTCAGTTAAGCATCAACTCTTGATTTCTGCTCAGGTCATGATCTCAGGGTCTTGAGATCAAACCCCAAGTTGGGCTCTGAGCTGAGTGTGGAGCCTGCTTAAGATTTTCTCTCTCCCTCTGCCCCTCCCTCAAATGCTTGCGGGTGTGTACATGTGCTCTCTCTCTCTCTCTCTAAATATTAATAATAATAATAACAAGATGGTAAATTTAGACCCAACCAAATAATAATTACATTAAATAAAAATGGCCTAAACTCTCCATTTAAAATTCAGAGATTGTCAGATTGGATAAAGGGAATGAAATATATAAATATAAAGACATAACTAGGTTAAAAGTAAAAGGATAAAAATAGAAATGCCATTCAAGGGTGCCTGGGTGGCTCAGTGGTTAAGCGACTCCCTTCGGCTCAGGTCATGATCCTGAAGTCCCAGGATCGAGTCCCGCATCAGGCTCCCTGCTCAGCAGGGAGTCTGCTTCTCCCTCTGACCCTCCTCCCTCTCATGCTCTCTCTCTATCATTCTCTCTCGCTCGCTCAATAAATAAATAAAAATCTTAAAAAAAAAAAAAAGAAATGCCATTCAAGTACCAATCAAAGGAAATGCCTCATATCAATTAAAGTGAATTTCAAAACAAGGAACATGACCAAGGATAAATAGGGACATTAATAAAGGGGCTAATTTGTTAAAAAGATATAACAATCTTATAAGTTGGGGCACTTGGGTGGCTCAGTCGATTAAGCATCTGACTCTTGATTGCAGCTCAGGTCTTGATCTCAGGGGCATGAGTGAGCTCAGGCCCCACATTGGGCTCCATGCTGGGTGTGAGGCCTGCTTTAAAAAAAAAAAAAAAGTGTATGTACTGGGGCACCTGGCTGGCTCAGTCAGTGGGGCATGCGATCTCCAGGTTGTGAGTTTGAGCCCCAGGTTGGGTGTAGAGATTACTTAAAAATAAAATCTTAAAAAAAAAAAATGCATGTACCTAACAACACAGTTTAAAATGCATGAAGCAATAAGTAACAAAACTGAAATAACTAATAAAATCTACTATTTTAGCAGGATATTGCAACACTTCTCTCACAGGAATTAATAGAACATGTAGACCAAAAAAAAAAAAAAAAAAAACCCCAACCACCACCACCACAAAAAATCAGTAAGGATACAGAAGACTTGAATACTTTCAATCAACTTGACCCAATTGACATTTACATAACAATGCTCCCCAAAAAACATCAAAATAGACAGTCTTTCCAAGCACATATGAAACATTCACCAAGAAGAACATATTCCGAGACAAAAAACAAATGTCAAGAAATTCAAAAAATTGAAATCATCCACGAATGTTCTCTGAACACAAAGGAATTGAATTAGAAATCAATAAAAGAGAAATATCTGGGAAATCCCCAGATATGTGCAAATTAAACAAAACACTCCTAAATAACTCAAGGGATGAGGGAGAAATCACAAGGGAAATTAAAAAATAGTTTGAATGCAATGAAATCAACCTATCAAGATTTGGGGGATGCAGCAAAAGCAGTGCTTAAAGGGAGCTTTAAAACATCACATGCTTATATGCGAAAAGAAGACAGTCTCAAATCAGTTGTCTAAGCAGAACCAACAAAACAAGCAAGAGGAAGGAGGAAAGAAAATAGTAAAGGAAGAGCAGAAATCAAATAGAAACTGAACACATAGACATTTAATTTAAATTATTGTGATTTGACAGTAAGTCAAATCATTATGCTGTATGCCTTAATCTTCTACAGTGCTGTGTGTCAACTTCATCTCAATAAAACTGGAAAAAAATGAAGAATATGAAACTAAACAGCTGTTTCTTTGGGAAAAAAAATAGTAAAAGCCAACGGACAGAGGACAGACTGCTTCCGGGGACTCAGAAACAACCCCCGTGTCTGCACCATCCTTCCAAGGGACATGAGTCTTAACAGGCTGGTGGGGGCACCTTTCTAACAGTGCCCCTTCTCCAACCTCCTAGCAGACAAGGGAGGGACCTAGAGCGGGCTCAATGCACAATGCCCCCTTTGAGATCCAGCTGCAGCAGGAAGCCCAGGGAGGAGGGGAGGGGCAGCCCAGCCCTCAGGACCCAGAGTCCTTACACTGTCAGGCCTCTGACTGGGGAGCAGCGCTCCTCCCTGCCTCTCTGCAGATTGCTTCAGGCCTATCAGGCTCTGGCGCATTCCTCACATTCTAGGACTGAGATACACAGTTAGGTTCCTGTGGGGGAGGTCAGGGTGGGGGGGGAGGGCAGAGAGCATCCCAGGAATCAAAGCTGCTGTTCTTGTTTTCCCCTGACTGACTTGGCCCACACTGCCTTGCCTGCCAGTGAGAAAGCCATCCCCACCCAGCCTCTCTCTGCAAGCACCTCCCGCGGCTCTCTGGGTGAAGCTGGAGCTGTGGGCGCAGCATCTCACCTGGGTCCCAGCAGCACCGGTGAGCCAAGTCCTCACTGGTGAGTGTGCAGGGCCCCAGCCCCTGCTCCTAAAGCTTCGGTCAGAAGGAATGTGGGAAATCGCCTGATGGAGCCCAGCACCTTACAGATGAGAGAGGATGGAGGACCAAGTCTGGTAAGAGTATGCACAAAATCTAGTTACACAAAACAAACCTCATTTGCCTTGTGGATAAGTCAGCAGAGCAGAGGAATGCAGTTCACATAGTGCGCTGAACTTCAAAAGCCTCCCGAGATCCCACAAATGAAGTGGAAAAACGATGGGCTGAATCCAAATATGGTTAGACAGGTTGATGACTAATTTAAAGACCACTAACAAATTACTTGATGCTTCCTTGGATGCCGTTTTCTTTCTTTTCTTATTGACGTGTAGTTGACATACAATGTTACGTTCGTTTCAAGTATACAACCGAAGGATTCAACAATTTTATACATTATGCAGTGCTCACCAGGGTAAGTAGTTACCATCTGTCACCATACAAGGTTATTACAATATTTTTTTTTTTTTTATTTGAGAGAGAGAGTGAGAGAGAGAGAGAGAGCACAAGAGGGGGGAGTGGGAGAGGGAGAAGCAGACTCCCTGCCGAGCAGGGAGCCCGATGCGGGACTCGATCCCGGGACTCCAGGATCATGACCTGAGCCAAAGGCAGTCGCTTAACCAACTGAGCCACCCAGGCGCCCAAGGTTATTACAATATTACTGACTATATTTCCTATGCTGTACTTTTCATCCCTGTGACTTCTCTATTTTACAACTGGAAGTTTATACCTCTTAATCCCCTTCATCTATTTTGCCCATCCCCCACTCCCTCCCCTCTGGCAGTTTGTTCTCTGTATTTATGAGACTGTTTCTATTGTGTGTGTATATATGTGTGTTCATTTGTTTTATTTTTTAGATTCCACATATCAGTGAAATCATATGGCATTTGTCTTTCTCTGTCTGACTTATTTCACTTAGCATGACACTCTCTAAGTTCATCCATGTTGTCAGGAATGACAAGATTTCATTCCTTCTACGGCTGAGTAATATTCCATTGTATATATACCACTTCTTTATCCATTTATCTATCGGTGGACACAGGCTGCTTCCATATCTTGGCTATTGTAAATAATGCTGCAATAAACATAGGGCTGCATATCTTTTTAAATTAATGTTTTGTTTTCATTTTCTTTGGGTAAATACCCAGCAGTGGAATTTCTAGACCATATAGTATTTCTAGTTTTAATATTTTGAAGAACCTCCACAGTTTCCCACAGTGGCTGCACCAATTTACATTCCCACCAACCATGCATGAGGATTCCCTTTTCTCCACATCTTGGATGCTATTTTCTTAGCAGGTTCTTAGTCCAATTCTTATTCCATTCCAGGCCAAAATTTAATAAAGTTTTGGAGGAAGGCATAAATTCACTCTTTTAAACAATACTGAATGTGCACCTACTCTGTACTGGGTATTAGTGACACTGTTGAGTGAAAACAGAGCCCCTGCCTTCACAGAGCCCATAATCCATTGGAGACCTAGAGGTCAATCAAAGTGTCACATAAATAATTATACAATAAGGGCTATAATGAGAAGGAAAGTAAGCACAGTAAGAGCATATAAAAGAGGAGGGCATCTAGGCAGGGAAATCAAGGAAGACTTCCCTACAGAAGTGACTCTTCAGCTAACATCTGAAAAATAAGTAAGAGTTACATAGACAAAGATGGGAGAGACAGGTGCCTGGGTGGCTCAGTTGGTTAAGCAACTGCCTTTGGCTCAGGTCATGCTCCCAGGGTCCTGGGATAGAGTCCCACGTCCATCGGGCTCTCTGCTCAGTGGAGAGCCTGCTAGGCTGCTTCTCTCTCTCCCTCTGCCCTTCCCCCTCCCTTGTGCATGTGCGCTGTCTCTCTCTCTATTAAAATAAATAAAATCTTAAAAAAAAATGAGAGGGAAAAGAATTCCAGAGGGACCAGCATGTCCCTCAGAGGTCCTGTGCCAGGAGGGAAATGACGAGTGTGAGGAAATGAAAGGCCACTGAGCAGAGTGTGCAGGGAGCCATGAGGAGCTGCATTAACCTGCTAGAATGTAAGCTCCGTGAAGGCAGAGAATTTTTATTATTTTGCTCACAGCTCTGTCCCCCAGCACCCACAACTGTGTGCCTTCCACACAGTAGATACTGATAGATATTGAATGAATGAGTGAATGCTGGTACAGGAAGCTGGCAGAGTACTAGAGTTAGAGGGGACAGGAACAATAGAAATGGTATAGGATTTTAGGCAAATGGACATTGTGAACAGATTTCTCAGTTTCATAGCTTCTCGTTTCTTTAGAGATTTTATTATGAATGGATGTTGAATTTTGCTAAAATACATTATCTGCATCATTGAAATAGTTATTTTTCTTTTCTTATCTGCTGATACGGTAAATTACATTGATCGATTTTCAGATGTTGAACCAACCTTGTGTTACAGAACCTGGACTGGATCGCCCGATGGAAGAATCAAGCGGCACCTGGAGATCTTGGAGGACAGGAGGTTTATTTAATACCAGTGCGCTCAGAGGAGAGTGGTGTCCAAAGGTCTGAGCTCCGAGCACAAAGGGGGCAATTTATACACTTCTACTTCCCCATACTTGGCACTTTTGGTGCATGCGCAAAGCGGGGCAGGGAGAAGGACCCGGATTGGTGCGCGCGGGAAGCAGAGCAGGGAGAAGAACCTGGAAGAGCCCCGAGCAAGGACTGGGACTCTCTCGCTGGCTTGGTCGGCCATCTTAGGACACAGATTTTCCTTATCACTTGCATCCCCCACTTGTTCATTATGTGTTACCTTTTAATATGTTGCTGGATTTGATTTGCTAACATGTTGCCAAGGACTTTTGCATCTCTGTCCATGAGGTATATTTGGGCTTTAGATTTCTTTTCATGTAATGTCTTTGTCTGATTTTGGTATCAGTTAATATTGGCCTCATAAAATAAATTGGAAAATGTTCTACCCTGTTCCGTTTTTTGGAAAAATTTCTCTAGAACTGGTATTATTTCTTCCTTTAATGTTTGGCAAAATTCACCACCAAACTTATATGGGCTAGGAGTTTTCTTTTTCAGAAAGTTTGTAGCTACAAATTTAGTTTTTTTTAATACGTATAGCACTACTCAGCCTATATTTCTTCTTTTTTTTTTAGGATAAATTTTTTATTTACTTATTTGAGAGAGAAAAAGAGAGTGTGTATGTGCACGCAAGTTGGGGAGGGACTGGGGGAGAGAGAGAATCCTCAAGCAGACTCCCCGCTGAACACGGAGCCTGATGCAGGGCTGGATCCCAGGACCCTGACCATGACCTGAGCTGAAATCAAGAGTCGGCCAATTAACTGACTGTACCACTCATGCACCCCGATTTATTTCCTCTTGAGTAGGCTTTGGAAATTTCGGTCTTTCGGGCAATTTTTCCACTTCATGTCAGTTCTCAAGTTTATTAATATGAAGTTGTTCATAATATTCCATCACTAACCTTTTAATTGCTGTAGATCTATAATAAAATCTTTTCTTTCATTTCTGATATTGATAATTGGTATCTTTTCTCTTCTTTTTCCTTGATTAGACTGACTAGAAATTTATAAATTATGGTTCCATTGACTTTTCTCTATTGTTTTTCTGTTTTCTACTTCATTGATTTCTGGTCTCTATTTCCTTCCTTTGGCTTCCTTTGTGTTTAACCTGCTTTCCTTTTATAATTTCTTTAGGTAGTAGCTAAGATCATCGTCATGAGACTTTCCTTCTTCATAAGTAATTAATTCTATACATTTTCCTCTGAGCATTTCTTTAGCTACATCACATTTTTTTTATATGTTGCGTTTCCATTTGTTTAACTTAAAAGACGTTAGAATTTCCTTCATGATTCCTTCTTTGACCCATGGGTTATTTAGAAGTGTACTTTTTTATTTATAATTATTTAGAGATTTTTGCTATAACTCTCTCTTATTCACATCTAGTTTAATCCTCAAAGAACATGTTTTATATTATTTAAATTCTTATAAATTTGTAGAGATTAGTTTTGTGGCCCAGAATATGAATTACCTTGGTGAATGTTCCCATGCATATCTGAAAAGAATGCTTATTTTGCTATTTTTTTATTTTGCCATCAGGTTCTATACATGTTAATTAAGTCAGGTTGGCAGATAGTGTCTTTCAGGTCATCAACCACAAGTTGGTTGATCGTGTCCTCAGTGTCCTTCAGTTCCTCTGGTATCTTTCAGGTCTTCTTCAGGAGTCACATAATCACAAATATGTATGAACTTAATAATAGAACTGGAGAATACATGAAGCAAAATGATGTAACTAAAAAAAGAAAAAGACTTATCCATAATTATATTTGGAGGCATCAACACTATTGTAAATGAAGAGAAGTTGCCAGAGAAAAGAGTAGAAGAAATGGAAATTTGACTCATATTTCTACATCATCATTAGCACATCATCATTATCAAACATATATTGCCTCCCTAGTATATACTTGACCACAAGGGGTTGCAGACTTCTTTGTTTATAAGAGCCAAGCAGGTGAGTATATAAGTGGAGTTGGCTGGCAGACACCCAGCTTTAGAGGGGGGTCAGGGAAAAAATAGGAAGAGGTACAGACTTGATGCACAGGAGAGGACATGCCCAGTCTAAGGGGAAGGCCCTGTTCAGCTGTTAAAGAATGAGAAACATGATGTAAAATATGACCAGAACTTGTTTTCGCATGGAAACCAGAAATCCACATCTTCAAGTGAAATATCCCCCATTTCTTAATGTTGGAAAGATAAATCAAAATAGTATTTGAAACATTGTGTGGGCCAATACTTTAAACAAACTTGTCTGTAGGCTAAATCCAGCCTAAAGCCTTCTGCCTTGCAACCTCAGGTATAAATGCTAATTATTCCTCTTGGAGAGCTCACTATTTAGTTGGAGTAATGAGATAAGCACTTGTGTTATACATTTCATGGTGGGACCCATTGAAAACAACGTGGGATATATTCAAACATTTTCTCATTCAACAAACACTCACTTATCACCTATCATATGCCAGGCATTATTCTCATAGTGAAGATTTATCAGTGAAAACAGATGAAATCCTTGCCCTCAAGGATCTTATAATCTAGTGAGAGGATAAAGATAGTGAAAATCACAAATAAATGAATAACATCATGAGTTATATGCTAAGCACTATTTTTTAAAAAAAGACTAATTGCCAAGGTAGAAGGGACACAATTTTATTAGGACAAAGAAACATGATCACTGAGAAGGTGACAACTGAGCAAAGATTTAAAGACAGGAGGGAGGGATCCATAGACATCCAGGAGAAGAGTATGCCAAGAAAAGGGAAGAGCCAGTGCAAAGACCCTGGGACAGGAGTGTGCCTAGCATGGTAGAGGAAGACCAAGGTGGAAAGTAAAATCGGTTGTGGTACCAATTCCAATGTGGGGGGAGTGGTGCTTCCCACACCTCCAATGAGCAATTCTCAGACACAATCAGGGTGTCCAAGAATTCAACTCAATTCAGATACTGTTTACTCAGACACAGCATCAGATTCTATAGGTTAAGGTTTCAGTTCTGCAAGACTGCACCCCACACACACCAACTTCAGATGCCAGTTGCAAACCCAGGTTATAACCTATGCTCTGACGAGCTGGTTATAAATCAGAGGCTCCCAAAACTTCCTCTTTGCGTTTGACTAATTTGCTAGAATGGCTCATAGAACTCAGAAAAACATTTTACTTACTAGATTGCTAGTTTATTCTAAAAGGATATAACTTAGGGACATCCAGATTGAAGAGATGCATAGGGCAAGGAATGGGGAAGGCACAGAGCTTCCATGACCTCTCCAGGTACACCATTCTCCCAAATCTCCAGGCGTCCACCAAACCGGAAGCTCTCCGAACCCTGTTCTCTTGCATTTTCATGAAAGCTTCATTACATAGTCATGATTGGTTAAATCATTGGTCATTGGCAATTGATTCAACCTCCAGGCTCTCTCCCCTCCCCAGAGGTCAGAGGTGGGACTGAAAGTTCCAATCATCCAGGGGCACCTGGGTGGCTCAGTGGGTTAAATGTCTGCCTAGGGCTCAGGTCATGATTCCGGAGTCCTGGGATGGAGTCCTGCATCAGGCTCCCTGCTCAGCGGGGAGCCTACTTCTCACTCTGCCACTCCCCCTGCTTATACTCTCTCTCTCTCTGTCTGTCAAATAAATAAATAAAATCTTTAAAAAAAAATTTCTAATTGTCTAATCACATAGTTGGTTCTCCTGGCAACCCATCCTTAGGTTAGTTTCAAAAGTCACCTCATTAACATAAAAGAGACACCTTTATCACTTTCATCACTTCGGAAGTTCCAAGGATTTGGAGAGTTGTGAACCCTGGATGAAGACCAAATATATATGAGAAATATATTTTGATCATCTGAATGACATATATTTTTCTTATAAACCACAGTGTCACAAAATTGTTGCTTGAACAACATGAGGCCAGATAAGGAATCGATCGAGACTAGGCAGGAAGCACAGAGCCCCTTAAAAGGAGTAACCGAAGAGTGTTAAGTATAAAGACTATTTATGAAGCTGTGGACAGGGGTAGGGTAAACCTACAAGGTCAGGCCCTGGAGAGTTAGCAGTAGCACTCCTTGGCCAGAAGGGGCCAGCAGAGAGCAGGATTCCTGGAGCCTGGAGAAGGCCGAGTGTAGGAGAGGGCTGACAGATGGGGTCCTTGGTAAAGGAACAGAGTCATGGCCACCACCAGGCTCGGCAGGGAATGAAACAGAGAGATAAATACTCCAACCTCTCTCACCTCCCCTGTCCCCATTGCAAACCAGCACCTTCCATCGACTGACCAGACTACAGGCCAAAGACTGTGGAGAAAGTTTGAAGATTCCTGGGACCAGTGTCCTGGAGAAGAGGGCAGGATGGAAAAGGCTGGAGAGTGAATCTGGGGGGACAAGAGGAGACTGTCCAGGACAGAGAGAGCAGTGGGAGATGAGGTCAGAGCGATGTGTGGTTTTGTAAAGCCTGGTAGGCTGTTCCAAGAATGTTGGCTTTTGCTCTAAGTGAAACATGGAACCACTGTGGGATCTTTAGCAGGACACTGATGGTTTGACTTATATTTTACAAAGAATCACTCTGGCTGCTCTGTAGAAATGGATTGTGCATGAGGGAAGGGCAGGGGTGGAGTCCATTGGCCCTGACTTGGATCATGGTGGTAACAGTGGAGGTGGTGTTCTAATTCTGGATATTTCTAAGAAAATCTAAAAAGATTTCCAGATGGACTAAGAGTAGGATGTAAGAGAAAGGCACGCATCAGGATGACTAATGTTTTGGCCTGGGCACCTAGAAAGATCGAGTTGCCTTTAACTGAGACGGGAGAGCCTGCAAGTGGAGCTAACATAGCTGTGTGGGTGGTTGGGTGGGTGGTGGACATATTAAATTTGAGTCTATTAGACATCCAAATGAAGATACTGAGTAGACACTTGAAGACACTAGTTTGGAGCTCATAAGAAGGATTTGGACTGAAAATATAAATTTGGGAATCATCAACGGCAAAATATATTGGAAATATGAGAAGGAAGAAGCACTATCAAATGGAGAAACAGAGAAAGTTTCACAGAGGAGGTGGCATGTCATTTGCCTCTTGAAGGATGGAATTTTGACAGCAGAAATAAGTGAGAAGAACATTCCAGAAAGAGGAAAAAACCCTAGGAAAAATGCTAGGATAGGAAATTGGAGGCAGGTTTGGGGAAGGCCGGTAGAGTCGGGAGGTGCTTGCTGTAAGCTTGGTGGTAAAAGAAGTAAAAGGCAGAAATGGAGCTAGAACATGGCTCCTCATTTCCAGCTCATTCATGCAGTTTTCATATACTCATCAAACATTTCTGGACCACCTACTTGGTCTAGGTGCTATGCTCTGTTCTAAATATTAATAATAAAAATACGTATTGAGCAGTAATTATGCACTCAAGGGAAAAAAAGTCACCATCAATGAAATGAAAAGACAACCAATGGAATGGAAGAAAATGTTTGCAAATTATATATCTGATAAGGAGTTATTATCCAAAATATATTTTTTAAGAACCTCATACAACTCAATAGCAAAAAACAAACATTCTAGGGCACAACCTCATACAACTCAATAGCAAAAAACTAACATTCTAGGGCACCTGGGTGGCTCAGTCGTTAAGCGTCTGCCTTCGGCTCAGGTCATGATCCCGGGGTCCTAGGATCGATCCTCGCATCAGGCTCCCCACTCAGTGGAGAGCCTGCTTCTCCCTCTCCCACTCCCCCTGCTTGTGTTCCCTCTCTCTCTCTCTCTCTCTGTCAAGTAAATGAATGGAATCTTTAAAAAAAAAAAATAGAGGCACGGTAGGCTTTAAAAAACAAACAGACAAACAAATATTCCAATTAAAAAATCAGTGAAGAATGGAATAGACATTTTTCCAAAGACACATTTGGCCAACAGGTACATGAAAAGGTGCTCAACATCACTAATCATCAGATTATTGCAAATCAAAACCACAATGAGATATCACCTCAACCTGTTAAAATGGCTGTTAGCAAAAAGACAAGAGATAACAAGTGTTAGTAAGTATGAATAGACAAGGAAGCTCTTATACACGGTTGGTGGGAATGTAATTGGTACAGCCACTATGGAAAACAGTATGAAAGTTTCTCAACAAATTAAAAATAGAACTACCAGCAATATGATCCAGCAATTCTGCTTCTGGGTATTTACCTGAAGTGAATGAAATCACTCCTTAGAGAGTTATCTGCACCCCATGTTCATTGCAGCATTATTTACAAGAGCAAAGAAATGGAAACAACTTCAGTGTCCATGGACAGATGAATGGATAAAGAAAATGTGAGACATAAATATATATAAAGAAAATGTAAGATATAAATATATATGTGAGATATATATAATTACATATATTAGCAAATGTATATATTTAAATATCTATTTTAATGGAATAATATTCAGCTGCTAAAAAAAGAAGGATATCCTGTCATTTGCAATAACATGGATGGACCTTGAGGGCATTATGCTGAGTGAAATAAGTCACTCAAAGAAAGACAAATACTGTATGATGTCACCTATATGTGGAATCTAAAAAAAACAAACTCATAGAAACCGAGAACAAATTGGTTGTTGCCAGAGGCAGGAGGTGGGGTGTAGGCGAAACAGGTGAAGGTGGTCAAATAGTACAAACTTCCAGTTACAAGATAAATAAGTCCAGGGATATGACACACAGCATGATGACTATAATTAACAACACTGTATTGTACATTCAAAAGTTGCCTAGAGAGTAGATCTTAAAACTTCTCAACGCAAGAAAAAAAATATTTAACTACCTGAGGTGAGGGATGTTAACTAAGCTTATTATGGTAATCATTTTGCAACTTATACATATAACAAATCATTATGTTGTGCACCTAGAACTAATACAATGTTATATGTCAATTATATCTCAATAAAGCTGGAAACAAAAGTAATAAAAGATAAAAGAATATAAGAAGCATGAAATTTAAAAATATATATATATTTATAAACACCTACTCTGTGCTATGGACACTCTTGAAGACACTAGGAATAGAGCAATGAATGAAATAGACCAAGATCCACGCTCCTGGGGACCTTTCAGAGTAAAGTTTGTCCAGCTTTAGCAAAGACCCCCCTGGCAAGTAGGTCCCTCCTGAAGACTCACCTACAGCCCTCCTCCAAGAGCTTCTCACCTCCCACCCACTTTCTACTCCACCCTCTGCATCAAGTCTCCCAGATGCCAGCTCTTTGGGTTTTATAACTAATGCTTTATTTCAAATTTTATATTTTCATGATGAGAACTCTTTTTGTTATATGGATGGCTGGAATAAATGTCCTGTCAACAAAGTAAAAAGCAAAGGGGGAAAAAAGAAAAAGAACTTCCATTGAATCCTTACAACACTCCATCAAAGCTCTATGAATATTATCCCCAGTTTAAAGACAAGGAAACGGGAGTCTGAGTCCCTGGCCCCAGCTCACTCAGCTGACTGGGCACAGCAGGGTCGGGATTCGAGCCCGGGCAGTGGGATTCTGGGGGCTCCATCCTTACCGCTCTGGTTAGTGCCTGTCACTCTGGCAGGATCTGTGGCCGGGTAGCCCTCAGAAGGTAGCCGATTACCAAGCCACGAGTGGGGGAGGTGCGTTCTGGGCTTTCCTCTGCCCGGATGCCAATCGTGCCCAGGCCAAGGGGCAGGGGAGGCACTAGCAGCCGCAGCTCCGGGGGAGGTGGGCTGCGGACCTGCTGACCCGGCAGAGGTCACCAGGGGCCGGCTCTGACCTCTCCCGGGAACAGCTGATGTTCTTTCAACATGTCAGTTTCCTATTTCTTGGCTCCCGCCGCCAACCTGGGGTCAAGGGCGGGCCACCGAAGCCTCACCCTGGAAGGCTGGCAGCACAAGTGTCTGCTCCTACTCGTTCTCCTCCCAACCCACCTTAAAGAGAAAGAAACTGAGCCCCAGAAAGACGGAATCATTTCTTCAACACTTTAAGGCAATTTTGTGGCAAAGCGTATGTTAGAACTCAGACCTCAGGACTCTCAGTTCAGTGTGCTTCCACAGGACACGCTAACACTAATCAGCTCGGGTTTTAAAATTAGGTTCCCTAGCGAGCAGGCTGGGATAGGATGGTGCGTGGGTGCATGTGTGTGTGCGTGCATGTGAGCGTGTTGGCCGAGCGCGGGACACGAGCCCAGGACTGACACTCCGCACCACTCCCAGGGAAAGGAATCTCCCTCAGTCCAGCTTGTCTTTCAGGGACATTCAGGTTTTCAGTCATCGGACCCAGTGAAGGGCATGGGAAGGAGGAGTCCTGCCACCAGCAAGTCCCCGTCAGATGTCTTTCCTGGGAACACCTGCATCTGGGCAGCAAGAGGCTTGTGCAAGCAGCATGGCTGGAAAGAGTGAGAAATAGAAGGAACTTCAACACCGTCCATATGGGAGCCGTCACACAATGGCGGTATATTTAGTCAGTGGTGAAAAAGAATGAAGTAGGTCCAGATATCAGTCAAGGAAAGATCCCCAACGTATATTATGAAGCAAAAACTAAAGAAAACGTGCCTACAGTATGAACCCAATTATGTACAAAAGTAGACTATCTATATGATTTTGAATGTGTAGGAAAAGGACCACATCAGCCTGACAATGGCAGTCCCTTTATTCACTCCACAGGTGCATACGAGTGCCCTCCCTGTGCAGCGGGCCCCGTGCTGGCTGAGGGCGTCAGCAGGGAGCAGAGCAGACCCCAGCCTGCCCTCCTTAGCCCAGTGATGAGGGGGTGGGGGAGGGAAAGCGCACTATCTCTTTGTTTAATTACTCTGTTATCTGAAGTTTTCAACAATAATTCACTTGTGGATTTGTGATTATAAATGGGTAAATACATAAATAAACAAAAGAGGGTGTGGGGAGAAGAGAAATGCATGGCTAAGTGCGCTGTGTGCCAGGTGCCTTAACCAGCAGGGGGCAGCACAGACAGAGCATCTGAGCTCCAGAGACCATCTTTTTTTTTCTTTGCAGGTACAGTGATCACAAGTAACAACCTGTGATCGTGCAGGAGGTCCCTGTTTATAAAGCTCATCCAGAGTCATCGACTCCTTACATCCTCGCACCGTGCCTGTGAAGCAGCACTTTGTGTGAGTGAGGAGTATGTCAGCTGACGTCTCTGAGGTCTTATTTCTAATAGTTGGCAGACATGTGTTTTCTCACACACGGGGGCGGGCGCGTGTGTGACAGGGAACACACAGACAGTAGCTTCATCACTTAAAACTTATAAGGGAGCAGAAACCGGAAACACACACACACGCCCCACAGCACAAACCTCGCATCCATCTTCAACAATTCTGCCAAATAATAAAGTCTGGATGCTTCTAACCTACACAGAACCACTTTCCTATAGCAGTTAAGCAAACAAGCAGAGCAAACGTATCATCCACACACTTTCATGCACAGTCAGCAAAAGTGAGAGAGAGAGAACCATTTAATTATAAAGGCTAGTTCTTCTCAGTTCTTAAAGTGTGTCTTAATACCATAGACTACTATTTCTCAAACATGAAAGTACGAACAAGCCACTTGGGAATCTTAATAAAATGTAGACTCTGATTCTGTAGGACTGAAGGAGGGCCCAAGTGTCCGCATTTTCTAGCCAGCTCCCAGGTGCTCGACGGCTGCTGGTCTACGGGCCGCACTTGAAGTAGTAAGGCTGTTGCCCATGTCACCCACTGCCATTCCTTTCCCTCTAGTTTGCATGAGATGGGAGCAACAGAGCTGCCGACCCCTCAGTTCCTTACCTTTCACTGTGTGAGCATCTCTCCCCACTGAGAGTAATTCCAGTGTTTTTTGTTTTGTTTTGCTTAATTCTAGTGTTTAAAGGCACATTTTGCTCATACATGACTCTTAAGCCAAGCCCATCAATTAACCTCAACTTCACCTGAAGAAACTATGATCATATCATAGCTCTAGGCTTCCACATCATCCCAAGGATGATTTTAACTATTATGAGATGTTGAGGTCCAATCTTCTGATATGATATGAGTCCCATGAGTGCAACCCTATCAATGACTTAAAGCAAAGAAAGAATTTTTGTTTTGTTGTCACTCAGTTCCCATGGTTCTCAACCAGGGCGATTTTCTTCCTGGGAATGTTTGATAATATCAGGAGACATTTTTGGTTGTAGCAACTGGTTACTACATTCCAGTAGGCAGTGGGCAGAGATGCTGCTAAACCCCCTCCAATGCACACCCAAGAATTATCTAGCCCGAAATGGCAATGGCACCAAGGTCAAGAAGCCTGGCCCCATTCAATCCACTCATACTGATCCCTATCTTTGGCAACTTATTGAATGATTATTTGAATACTGCCACAGATTCGGGGAAAGAAAATGATCACAGGCAGCCTTTCATATTGGACCTTCAAGGTCTTGCATTCCATTACACAGGGAAGTTGAGTGCCTGAGGGGTCCAGTGGTTGGCTTGCATTATGATTCTGCCACAGATGAGCTGGATGGAATGGACAAGTGATACAAAATCTCTCAGCTTTAACTCCCTCAGATGTCAAGTGACTACAGGACCCACGAGGGCAGGGGTCTCTATAGAGGGGTCTCTATTTGGGACAGCAAAGTATATACATTCTCCTTGCTTATAGTAAGCACTTGTGCATTTCTTGAAGCAACGAATGATGCCTGACTTGCTTATAACATAATCTTTTCTTAGAACTCTGATGTTGACTGCTAGTTTTTAAATCTCGATGAGAGACTTGACAGTTAGGGATTACTATTATTAACAGCACCATGTCCTGGCAGAGCCAGACCGGCACCCCAGGATCCCGTACCGTGCACATAAGGTACTGGCAGTAGGAAAGACGGAGGGCTCTAACATCAGATGGCCTGGGTGCAAATCTTAGCTCCCCTACATGAGCTTAGACATTTGATTTACCCTCTCTAAGCCTCAGTTTCTTCATTTGAAAAATGGAGGTAATAACGATTCCTATGTCACAGGGCACTTGGAAAAATTAAAGTGAAATGAACGCAGCCCCTGGCACACAGCAAGCTCCCTGTAAAAGGAGGCTTTATCATGCTTTTGGCCTCACGCCTCCAAATCAAGGGCACCCACTCAGTTACCTCTCCAAACAGAAGTAGAGACACAGTGCTAAAATCAGAGCCCAGCCCCAGAGACCAAGCTGACCCAGCTCCTTTCTGCTGCAAGGAAAGTTGGGAGCTCACCCTCCTCGCCTCCCACTCTGCGTGCCTGAATGAGGGGTTCTGGAACAAATATTCCATACACTCCTGCATGCCCACTTGGCCATATTCAGAATACAGCCCCAATGACTAGATACACCGCATTTTCATTCTGCTAAAAGGCCAAAGGACACTAATAAAGATGTCAGAGCTCAAAACTGTTTGGAGAGCGAAGAAACAAATGAGAAGAGAAAACTGCAGCTTTTGATTCAAGAATGAATTTTGCATCGAGGGCTCAGGATTACAGGGCACCAGAGACCACAATGGCACTCACGCTGCATTCCATTTTCTATGAGAAAGAAGAAAACGGGGGGGGGGGGGGGACACAAACTGATATTAAAGAAAGTGTATTCAAGCATATATCTTGATTTGAGCATGTGAACCCAAACCATTTATATTTTATAGCATAGTAAAACTTGGAGCCGGAAAGAAGCATGTAGTCCAATCCCTCGTCTTCTAAATGAGCAAATTGAAGCATCTGGGCATTAAGTAAAAGGCCCCACACTTTGAGCCTTGCAGCAGCTGACTTGAGAAGAAGAGCCATGGGGCCTGTTCCTTCAGCCACTCCTGCCTCTCTCAAGGACTTGACTTTTGACCAGAAGGGACTGGAAGGGACATTGGAATCCTGCTTCTCCCGGTGCACTGTTTTCACTGGGCTTGTGAAGGTTGTACATTCACTTACATACTCTTTACTGAGCACTTACTATGTGCCAGGCTCCATTCTCAGTTCTTGGGCTACAGAGGACAGGGCAGGTGCCCGCTCCCAATGCACCTGCCTTCCAGGGAGCCACACAGTTCATAAAAGTGCATAAATCAGTTCTACAACATAATTCTGGTGGTGTTTCCTGCTCTCAGAGAAATAAAATAGCATGGGTTGGTGGAGAAGGACTGACAGGGAGGGGATAACTCAGAAGACCCCTCTAAGAGGCAGCTGGAGAGGAGATCTGACCCCTGAGACGTAGCCAGTCATGTGGAAGTCAGAGGGAAGAGGGTTCTGGTGAAAAGGAACAGCAACCATAAACACCAAGGCACGCGAGGGAGGCAGAGTGAGCAGACAGGAGGCCAGTGCGGCTGGAACAGAGTGAACAAGGAGAAGGTGGTAGGAGAGGAGGTCAGAGCCTGCTGGGCCACTTGTCCGAGGACGCTGGGAGGTGGAAGCAGGACTGAGATTCGGCCTGGGGGCTCCAGGCTCAGAGTTTTTACGGGTCTGTGTCAACTATGCGGTGCAGACCCTTCTGTCGTGTTGAGTCACCAGGTCAGACACGGGAGGACCCTGGCCACGCTGTGCTTACACTCAGTACCTGGCATGGGACAGGCCTCCAAGGCCAAGGGAGCCCCCAGGACCAGCCAGCACGGAGGTGGAAAGTGGGCCCCTCATTCCCTTTAGGCACCGTGACTCATACAAGGTTAGTCAGTCATGAACCAGCCCTGCCAGCCCAGAGAAAGGGCTCAAGAGAGCCTAAGGCTAATTTTTTAAATCATTATTATTAATTTTTAATCACACAAGAACTCACGAATACATTTCCCTTATTTTAAAAACATGAAATGAAACATGGTCCCTAAGTCCAGTGTCCCCCTAAGCCACCTCTGCCCCAATCCTGGCCATCTGTCGGTGCCCCACGTCTCTCTCACCTGGAGCTAAATACTGTCATTATTCCAGACCACATCTTATGCCCTAACATGCACTCCTAGGGAAGATAGTGGGCTTTCTACATGCTCATCTTAATCATTTGTGGCGTACTATAGGTCCGGGTCTGCAGCTTGCCCTCGCCCCCACGGGACACTAGGTCTTGAGCAGGTTATGACGTCAGCAGGACCCACCTCATTCGGCTAGTTGCTGTGTGCCATCCCTTAGGACGATATGCCACTGTTCAGCTCCCTCTGCAGTGTCATTTATATTGTTTCCAATTCTCTTTGTATCACAAATACAATCCCGCTGCAATGAAACTTCCTGTCTGCCCACCTTGTGAGGATTTCTCTATGGTGGAAGGAGGCCTCGACTCTTAGATGCAATTCCCAAATGGAAGCAGAATGGGTCCCGGGAATTTCTAAGCACCTAGTGATCCTCTAGACGCCACAGGCCTTGCCTTACGGTTACTGCCCGAATCCCCCAACGCCACTGGGGCTCTGTAGAAGGAGGGACTTCTTTTCGATGAGCTCTAATGTTAGCACAGCAAGGGCAACCCAAAACTCGCCGATGCTGGGGAGTCAACTGTGGGATTCTCTCATAAATAGAGGTTTGCTGCCCTTTCTGGGGTTATGAGGTGCTTACAGGAGGCCTGTGGATTGCAAAGTCAGGCCAAGCAGCGCAGTGCACGTTAATGGTGTTCCTGGGGAAATGACGAGCACACACATACCGCAGCCTTCTGCTTGCCCTTTGCCATGGCCTTCCTGGGCATCAGGGTATAGGATGTTACCTTCTGCAAATTCTGTGTAAATAACTGAGCTCGAATGGCTAATTTGTAATGAGATGAGGGAAAAATAATCATCACCTACTTTGCATAGACTTTCGCTCACAAAGCACGCAGTTTCTCATTGCATTCCTGGAACAACCCTGAGGTACACACAGGAAAGGGATAATTATAATATGTATTATAATAATGTTTAAAGGCAACTGTTATTCATTACAGCTGAGTAGATTCAGACAAGAATTAATTGGTTGCCCAAGGTCGCATAGTTAGGAAGTGAGGGCAAACCCGAAACTCAGGTCCTCCGATTGCCAATGCTTTTCTCTTGCACAGGACAGCGCTGTACGGTCCAGCTGCGCCACCATGAAGACCCACTTGTAATTCTTAATACCTATGAGAGAGGGGCGCCCTCGGCAGATTCTGAAGGATATACTGGAAGACCATATTCTGAGATAGAAGTTAGGTCTTAAAGAGCCAAGTGAATAAAGAGGGAAGCCAGCCAATTCAGGGTAGGAGGGCATGGGAATTAATTTAACTGAACTCTGAGATGAGTAAGGCCGTGTTGTCTGAGAGGTTTTCACTCCACCCATTAATTAAAGATTCTCAGGATACTTTAGCTAGCTGGTCATGCAAGGCCTCTCTAGGGAGGTAGCAATTAAGCGAAGACCTAAAGGAAGACGAGCTTCCAGCTTTGCAAAGAAACAGGGGAAGAGCAAAGCAGGTGTAGGGACCAGCATGTGCAAAGTTCCAAAATGGACAAACTCACCGCAAGGCCAGGGACTCCCTCTGTGTAGGGAGCCAAAAGGAGGGGTGGGTAGGAGATAATGACTGGCCTGGGCAGTCAGGGCTAGAGGAGCTCAGAGGATGGTTTCCAGGAGAAGACAGGACTTGAGGGCATCGTGAGGAAATGACTGGCATTATTAAAGGAAGGCAGAGCAGGGAGGTTGCTACGAAGTAGTACCGTAGGCAGAAGAGAGATGACTGGTGAATAATGAGTAAGGCAAAGTCCCTTAATCTGTAAAATGGAAGAGTAGGTTAGAAGGCTCACTGACATCCCTTTTAGATCCCAGTAAGAAAACTGAGCCCAGGGAAGCTTGACCAAGGGAACAGCAGGGCTGAGTCCAGCTCCCAGATCTCCCAGATTCCCATCCGGAGCTGGCTCCACCCCAGCTCCTGGCTTCTGCTGGCAGGGCGACTATCAGGAAGGAGGCTCGGGCTGTGGTCGGATGTGAGTACGAGGCCGCAGCAGAACCCTGTGGTGGGACCGTCTGCCCAGAGCTCCCTGCAGTCAGCGCTGCAGCCCCCAGTGCTCTGATCTCAAAGCCAGTTCCTTTGTTCCCTGCCCCCCAGAAGCTTCCCAAAGACGTCAGGAACCCCTCTGATTTTTTTTTTTTTAAACATTTCTGCACAAAACAATGTAAGGAACAAGAAGAAAAGCATGGCTCTATCACCAAACTGTTTGGGCCAGAAAAACAGGCCTATGTCCTGCCAATTCCACCCCAGTTTGGGAGCTCCCCCAGGGAAGAAAGAGGAACAGAACTGGAGTCAGGGAGCACCACGCAAAGCACCATTTCCTGGTGGGAAGTCTAGTCTTTGCTCAGGGCCTGGGGCTCAGCCACAAACTAGTGGTGCCCCTGGGGGATCAAAGGTCTCTGCATCAGCCTGGAACATGGTCAGATCTTCTGCCAAACTCCAACCACAACACACCCAGAAGCTGAGAACCAAGAACTCTAGTAGGGCATTCCCATCCCAGGTTCCTTCATCTTGAATGTGGTCTTGACCATCTGCACCCCACTCAACTCTTCCACAAAGAAGCCTTTAGACTTATCACCTGCATCTGGTTCTGCTTCCCACTGGACCTGTGATTTTCTCTTTTTTCACTTAGTTCTGTACCCTCTCCTTCCCCACGGCCCTATGCCAAATCAGGATGGCTGTTCCTTCTTCTTCAGCTGATCTCAAATGTCACCTGTTGAGAGAGACACCCATCTTTTAGTGTCTATTACGGCCCTCTCTCTTCACTTGCTTTACAGACTGTAATCATTAGTCTGTGTGTTTATTTATGTATTGTCTCCCCCCCTGTGTTTCTGGCAGGCATAGCTCCTGGCATGGATAGACACTCCGTTAGAAGTTGTAGGATAAATGAACGAATGAATGAATGAACTAAAAAACAAAAGAATACCTTAGTTCTTCTTCAAATAAATGTCTGCCAAAAAGCTTACACTTGCCCAAGTGATTTTGTTAAAACTACATAATCCAAAACTTTACTTTGATCCAAAAGTCTGAAAATTAAGAGTGTGTCTTCCCAGGTCTTTTTTCTATGCGTTATAGATATATGTATATGTGGTACCTATATGGGATCCCACTTTGATTTAACTATTTTATATGATATTTATATTCTATATGGTCTCTATATTATATTAGACACATGTCCACTAATATACATTATCCCCCCAAAAATACTGAAATATTTTTCTGCAATTTTCTGATTTAACCACATACCGTGAAAGTCTTTCCCCACTACCACATGTAGGTCTGTCTCATGTTGTTAACAACTACATATTATTTTTCAAAAATAAAAATAAAAGTACTCTTAGTGAGATATTTAAGTGGTCTAGGAATGGCAAGCAGAAACCATTGGATCACAAGCACCTCTTCCCACCATTGCCACACCTCATAGGCCAGAAGGATTTCGTGTCCAGATGAGGGTGAGTGAGGGGGTATTCATGAATGGGCAGGAGAGCACAGGAGTGGGGGGGGGGGGGGACAGGCTCAAGTAGAGGCAAGAAAGGTGGGAGGCAGCAGGATGGGATGGAGAGAAAGGCAACTGGGAAGAAAAGTTGGGGAGCCTAGGGCTGGGTTAGTCAGGGAGAGCAACGAGAGGGTCAGAAGATGGGGACAAGAGGTAGAAAGCAGCCCCGTCAGGGACCGGAAGTCAGGAGACAAGGGGGCTCTTGGAGTAGAAGAGAAACATAATGGAGGCAGCCAATCCACCCCTTGAAGAAGGTGGAAAATCTGTCTCCCAATGGTTTTCCCACCTGGTTTTCCAACACCCAGGAGCATTTGCCTGTTTCCGAGTGAGACGTGTTTATCTCCATTCTGGAGTCTCAAAGTTCAAAACAAACTTCCAAACAAAGGGACCCTCCGCTCTGCGGTTTTCAGCTTCATTCTCTTGCAAGGACAGAGCCAAGATTCGGCTTTCCTGATGACTTTCACAGCCAATTCCACTGAACATCCCACCCCCAGCTTCCTTCTGCGTCTTTCCTGGCTGCCTCCAATTGTTGTGGACATCCTCACGGGCTTAGTTTTTTTAGCTCTTTTTAACTCTTTTCTTCCTATCTTTATAATTACGCAAGGAAAATAAGATTATTTTCCCAACAGAAGCAGTTTGGGGCTTTTAGAGTGGACCAAAGTTCTCTCCCAAGAGCTGAATTCATCAGCATCGAGTTATAGATATTATTAAAAAGAGGAGAAGAACCTATCTGTTAAGCTCCCTGCAGTTGGAAAATTCTGAGACATATTTTCATGGCCATCACCCTATGGAAAAGCCCACCAGGTTTACATAAATAGAAAATGACAAGACTGTCTCTGAGGGTAGGTGTAAGTGAGGGATGATACTAACAATCTGCACACATCATCTTCTTTTGCTAAGCATTACACTGAGTATTTTAATACACACAATAATCCATGAGGCAGGTATCATATCATACCCTTTCTACAGATGAAGAATTTGAGGCTCATAGAGTATCTCACCCAAGGTCACACAGATACTAACTGATGGAGCTGGGACTGAAAATCAGCCAGGCTGGAAACAGCTTCTGGGCTCTTAACCAAGCCACCACTGGGTTTACCTAATTCATGCTTTGCTAACTTAATTATTGTCTACCAATCCTCCCCCAAGTAGGAGTTACACTCCAGGAGAGCATGTCCTTGTCTGTCCTGTTGTATCCCTAGCTGCCAGCACAGGGCCTAGCCCAAAGTAGACCCTCAATAAATGATTACTGAGTGAATGAATTAATGAATGAATACTATGTTTTTATTTAACTATGTCCTGTAATCTAAAAAATTCTGAACACTGAGGCTTTGGGTGATATGTTCATCCAACAGTCCTATTAATTTTAACCCATTTAACTTACCTGAGCTTTCTCCCAGAAAAAAAAAAATATCTTTTTCCAAGCATCAGAACCTGGCAAGTTACACGAAATGTAGGAATTGAATAAGGAATCCCAATCTGAAAATGTAAAGAGAAAATGTAAATTTAAAAGATCTTTTGGAATCATATAAATATGTATTAATCACTTACAAAGCTGTTCTAGGCCCCTGCCTTTTTCAGTAGCGAAAGTGGGCTGTGAATCACCTGGGATACTTATGTAAAATGCAGAGCAAGGGCGCCTGGGTGGCTCAGTCGGTTGAGTGTCTGCCTTCTGCTCAGGTCATGATCCCAGGGTCCTGGGATCGAGCCCTGCATCAGGCTCCCTGCTCGGCGGGGAGCCTGCTTCTCCCTCTCCCTCTCCCTGCTGTTCCCCCCTTCTCAAGTGTGCTCTCTCTGTCAGATAAATAAATAAAATCTTTAAGAAAAAAAATGCAGAACAAGAAAACCAGGAGCCTGGAAATCTGCATTTTGCAGCCATCTCCCTTATAAACAAAACTTTGAGGCCCACTGTGAGGAGGTGAAGGTTATTCCCCTCCATTGAAAAGAAACCCTAACAAGCTATCAAAATGTGTTTCAAAACCAGCAACCCTCCGATGTGTCTCAGGATTCCTGAAGCACA
Organism: Phoca vitulina; assembly: GCF_004348235.1. Taxonomy (NCBI): domain Eukaryota; kingdom Metazoa; phylum Chordata; class Mammalia; order Carnivora; family Phocidae; genus Phoca; species Phoca vitulina. The sequence continues at coordinate 2,409,279 of NW_022589786.1, forward strand.
GTCACATCTAGGGATCATGAGCCATAACAATTTTTTTAACCCCGTGTAAGGCAGAAACATTGTATTTATCTACAAAATATTCTTTCCCCATTTTTAAGAAGGTGGTTACCTGCCCTTGCCCTAACATCCAAGACTCTTGTGCACTGAGTCACTCTTATATGGAAGCAAGCTGGTAGTGAGAGGATCTGGTCCAGTTCCGCCACGACATGCGGTGTGTCCAAGGGCAGGTAGCTCAGCCTCTGTGACCCACTGTTTCCCTCTCTATACGTCCGGGGTGGGAGTGTTCACAACATTTTGATTCTATACATGCTCGAACCAGAGTCATTCTAAGGACAGGGATCATGGAGTCTCTCGGTCTTGTTTTGCTATACTCAAAAGTCATGCTTCTGTGACCATGAATTAGGTTCAGAAGGTGAGAGGGTAAGTAGTCAGGGGAATGTAAAGAGCCCCACCCCACTGAATCCATCATGACCAAAAAATCAGAATATAGGTTTCTGTAATACACACCTACAAGAGCTAATTACAAAAATAATAATAACAATACTTTGGACAAGAGTCAGTCGGCCCTACGAAAACTGGGAGAACCAGTGAGGTTGAGTCGTGAGGCCACATACCGGCCTTTGCCTCATACGGGGAAGTATCTCAAGGTGGGGATTCCTAGACCTGCCACTCTGAGGGCTACACAGTTTTAGATCCAGAAAAGACCTGGTGCATTCTATCAACAAATGTTTATTGGTACCTACAGTGTGCCAGGCACTGTTCTAGGTATGGGGGGCCTGTGGTGAACCCTACTGACAAGACCCATACTCTCACCGAGCTAACATTCTAGCTGGGTAGGGAGATGAAAAACAATTGTCCCAAATGAATCAGTGATAAGGGGTATAAAGGGGGAGACAGGGATACAAGTGAAGACGCTGGAGGAACCCCTAACGTCTCACCCACTCGGTCCAGCCGCCACCTTAGACACATGAGGAAAATGAGGCAGAAACAGCAGTGACCTGCTCAAGACCAGAGTACAAGGGAGCTGGTTAGAAGCGGAGTTGGAAGTGAGAACTGTCTTCCTGCAAAGCCCATCTTTCCTTCACAGCCCCTCCCAATGACGGCTTTATTCTCCTAACACTGTCTTAGCCCATAGACCCCAGCACTGAGGGAGGGGAAAGCAGCGCTCGAGCCCCACCCCCGGCCGGCCCCAGGGCACAAGGGAACCCTCCATCCCGCCATCATACCCCAACACCCCGGAGAAGCCCGGAGGGGCGGGGCCTGGCCACGCGCCGGCGCGTCCAGCAGGTGGCGGCAGCGAGCGGCCGCGCCCCCCGCGCTGCCGCCCCGCGAGCCCGCATCATGGATGTCGAGCTCTCCTATTTCGCTTTGCTCGCCTTGGAATTCGAGACTCCAGACGAGGACCAGGATTCATGAGCCGGTCGCAGGGGCCCAGGCAGGGGCCTCTGGCTCCCGACGCTGGCCGAGAGGTGGGTCCCTCGGGAGCGGTGGCTGCTCCCGAGGCCGGGCGGGGACGTGCTGCCCCCGCCCTGCCTCCCCGTGGTCCACACCCCCTTTGGGCTCCCGAGCCGCGGGGCTGGAGTAGTCGGGGGTGCGCGCGGGCCGGCGCTGCCAGCCCCGCTTCTGCCGGGCGCCGGGGGCCCAGGGGCCGCGGGACCCGGCGCGCGTGTCCTCCCGCCGCCGCCTCCTCCTCCCTGCTCTCACCTGCGCCTGTTAGTCCACTCGCCTTCAAGGCCAGTGGCTGCAGCGCAGACTGCCGAGGGGACGGCAGAGGGAGAGAGAGCACCTGAGGATACAGAGCTGGCACTGGACTGCCTTTTCACCCCCCAGGTGATGAGTGAGGTCGGAAGATCGCAAGATTTAAAAAGCAACCGGGTCCTCCGTATTGAATGAAAGACCCAGTGCAAAGGCATCACCATGAACACGAGCAGTAAGTGGGTCCTCCTCTCCTTTGCCATGGGAACAGGGTGGGGGCGGGAGGTGCAGGAGCCTGCGCTGGGGCTGCCTGGAAGGAGGAAGGAAGACTGGCATCGGGGTGGACACACGGCCCCCAGACTCCTTCTTGGTCCTTTCTGTGCTCCCCAGAAGAGGGATGTGGGTCCGGCTTTCCATGACAATTTTGCTCGTGTTCTATTGGCAGCAACACTTGCCTCTGCGGGGAAGGCTGCTTGTCTCCTTCTAGCAAAGCCTGGGAAGGCCTAGGAAGCACTACCGTGGCCATTGTCTGACTGTGGGGGCTCTGAGGAGACCTCCTGCCACACAGCTGGAGAGCCATGGAGGGCCTGGCTTGTCCTGTAGCTGGGAGGAGCAGGGAGGCTGGCCCTGGGGCTTGTGGTGGGTGGATGTGGGCAGGCAGTGGGCTGGGAGCTAGCAGTTTGATAAACAAATCACCAGGAAGCCACCTTTGGGTCTAGAGATTGTGAAATATCCTGTGCCTGCAGCCCCATGGGCCTGGGGCTGATTTCTCCACACACCTACAGGCTGGGTGGCCATCCTGAGAAGAGAGGAAAGGGACAAGCCCTTTGGCCAAGATCGCTAACATGCCAGAGGCAGCAATTGCTTTGAAGAGACAGGACCAGACATTTTGCTGCTGGGCTGGGCCTCAGCTGCTGAGAAATGCAGGCAGAAATACAAGGAGGCCCCGTCCGTTTCTCTTCAGTGTAGTCCCTTTGACCGCGGGCACCCACTGTGACCAGCACCCTGAAGAGGAGGTCTGGGTTCAAGTCCCCCCCACTCCGGCCTCCTCATCAGCTCAGCTTGTCTGGGTCCTTCCAGTAGCGGGTGGGATTGTCGAAGCAGAGAACCCTAGGAACATTTGGTTCCCTGGGTCTGCGGCTTTCCCGTCAGTCTCCTCTCTGGATCCCAGACTGCTGATCTGTAAAATGAGAAGGGTTGCATCTAAATCTGTAAGTTTCTTCTTAAAAAGCTAGAGCTGAACAGCAAGGCCAGAAAAATCCGTACCTTCTGAGGCTGGGTCCAGACCAAAGCCACTGTTTCTCCACCCTGCCTCCATTTCAAGGCTGTTGGCATGGAGGGGAGGAAAACAAAGCAAACGCCAGGGAGATGGAAATGAAATATATTTATTTACTATGTATTTGTATGACTCATCTCTCTGCTGTCCTCCTTTGTGTATCGCATAGCTCTGCTAAGCAAGTGTGGCCGAACTCCCTCTGCCTCTTCCAGCCAAAGAATTTTTCCTCTTGATTTTGACAGTCAGGAATGGTACTTTGGCTTCACACCAGGCTCCAGAAAAGAGCAATATTCTGTAGACCTGATCACCTAAGTGGGCCACATGTTTGCCTCCTCATGCTTTCAGAGAAGTAAAGATGTGAGCTGCCTGTCACTTCTCACTATCTCCAGGGGAAAGATCTTTTTATGGGAGTCCTTTCTCACTAAATGATAGGAGAGAAAGATGGCTCATCTATTTTTCAAGAAACTAAGAAATAAGTTCACAAGCAGCTGGCCCTGCCCTTTTCTCTTGTCCCATTAGTAACACCGAATATTCCTGAAAGAAGGAAACAGCTTTTACTTTTTTTTTTTTAAAGAAATAACAACCAATAGAGTTGAATACCACAGAAGATGAGGACTAACAAAAATGCGATTCCAGCCTCATACACTTTTTCTAAGTAGGGAGAGTGTGTTTATTTTCCAGGAGTAGTGGAAAATAAACAGAGTAGAATGACTTGGGCAGCCACTGAGGTCTCCATAAGAAGAAGTGCTTCTCTAAGGGAACAGTTTGGCCACTCGTGCTCAGGGCTCAGGGGAGGGGCTCCATCGTCCCTGAGGTTGCTCCCAACCCTGAGAGTCTGCAGATGGAGAGAATAGAAATCAGACCTCACATGAGTGAAGCAATGACAAGGTCATAAGGTTATAGGGACTGGGCATTGGCAGGAGCAAAAATGCTCTCCCCTTTGGGATTTGAAATTCTTACTTAATCCTCATGAACCTAAGAACCTCAGTTTTTCTCTCCCTTCCATGTATTGGGTCCTCACCCTCCACCAGTCACTGTGCCCAGCATTGCACCTGTATGATCTCCCCAACTGTCACCCCCAACCTGGGAGATGGTGTTACTACTCCAATTTCATGGGTGACAGCTCGTAGCCAATAACGTTCCCTAACTTCTTCAAGCCGTGCAGTTAGCTGTTGGATTATGAAAGGTATTTGGATGCGTTGCATTTTGATAGTGTGCATCATTCCTAATCAATGGTTCAGACGGCACCCCTGAAGTGAGGGCAAAGCATGAGATGATGATGAAGTGATAATCGCTTCATCTGGGCAAGATGATTCGGGGCTAAGGTCTCAGGGCAGCGTGTGAGAGCTGATAGGGCTCAGGCTCTCGGCTCAGCTGGTTCCAGGTTCGGGTCCTCGTCTTTCACTTGTTAGCTGTGCGGTCTTCAGCATGGTTGTCTCACTTGCAAAATGGGGATGATAGGACACACCTCACGTGAAATGGAGAGAAATATTAACATGGCATGCCAAATACAGAGTGTGGTGCCTGGGCCATCGCTGGCCTCGTATCAGCGACGGTGGTCAGGCTGTTCTTGTCACCCCAGTGGTCATTGTGGTGGTTGTCATTGTGGACTCTATGTCATCAGCCAGCAGGTCCCTCAGCCTCTCAGAGGCTGGTCATAAATTGAGCATACCAGAAGTGTGATTTTGAGGATTAAGCGGGATCAGGAGAAAATGCTTTGTACACATATGTGAATTGTTTTTGATTGTAAGTGAGACGCATGGCTCAGATGGGAACACCAGGGAGTGCTCCATCGGCCCCTTCTCAGTGCGCTTCTAGTGTCTTTGGAATCCTTACCTCCAAAATCTAGCTGAGCTTCAGTACACCGCAGAGCAGGACTTTGAGAGGAAGGGGTAATTCTGGGGATGATGGAGTCGGGTGGCATGAGGGAACGTCCCCTGATGGATGCTGCCCGTGCGCCCTGGCTCTGTTCCTTCGGAGCCTTGTCTGTCATCCCTCGCCCGTCCACGGGACTGCTGGCCACTTTCCCGAACCCGCCCAGCGAGGAAGGAGCTGACACCAGACCAATCACTTTCACACGCCCTTGGAGCCACGGAGGCACCACCATCTAACGTGCAACAATAAATTTTAAGCAACAGTGAATCTGTGGTTATTCCCTGTCGGTGTCTCCCATTCCCAGGTTGGCCCCAGGAATTCCCAAGCCTCCTGGTCCAAAGCCAGGGGAAACTGAGTTTACCCCAGGCTCCAGAGGCCCTGAGCTCCAGAGTCGATTCTCTGTCCCATAAAATTTCATTCTCCTCACAAGTCAGAACACCCAGGGCTCCTGCGAGTTGCGGCTTTCGTAGGCACAGAGCTCAGCAGTGGCCCATCCTTCAGCTTGGGGAGCATCACACGCACCACGCACGGTTGTGCCAAGAGCCATCCTCCTTTATTTCATCGGCCCTTCCTGTCCTCTGACCCTTTCCTTGGTCTCTGTCGTGGACTGGCATGCCAAATGGTTACTGTTTTGGAGTAGACAGTTTTGCTAAAAAGAGCATGGAAGGTTCCTATCACCCTTATCATGAGATAAGCAGACACCATCCTGGAGCTGTAAGACCCTGAGCTTGGGGGTATGGATTCCTGAGTTCAAATGTAAGATGTATGGTGTACTCTGTGATCTTGGACCAGATAGCCACGTCTCTGAACCTGAATGTTATCACGTATAGAATGCGAATGATAATGCCAAAGTGCAGGGTTGTTGTGAGGATGAAGAGAAATAACGTGAGAAGCTCACTGGCCTCGGTCCCGGGGGATGGAGTTGAATCTCAAATTGAATTGGCCACAGAGCAAAGTTCTGAAATGACAGGATCAGAAGAACCAAACCATCTGTTTGAAAGTGAGCATGTTTGGCCATTGTTGTAGCTAGCACTCGGTTCTGTTCATAGAAAGCCATAGCTTCCTGAAGGAAACCTTCGGGAAGATTATTAACCCGGTATTGTATAGGGCATGGGTGGAAAAGGGCAAGACAGGAAGTTAGGATCCTAGCTGAGAGACAATCACCCTGGTTCAGAAAAGGTCTGAGGGCCAGGATTTTGGTGGTTGTAAGAATAGAGATCGGGGGAAAGATCTTTTAGAAAATAAAATCTGGGGCACCTGCGTGGGTCAGTCATTAAACGTCTGCCTTCAGCTCAGGTCATGATCCCAGGGTCCTGGGATCGAACCCCGCATCAGGCTCCCTGCTCAGTGGGAAGCCTGCTTCTCCCTCTCACACTCCTGCTGCTTGTGTTCCCTCTCTCGCTGTCTCTCTCTCTCTCAAATGAATAAATAAAATCTTAAAAAAAAAAGATAAATAAAAAAGAAAAAAATCTTAGAAAAGAAAAGAAAAGAAAATCTGCATGGCCTCGCAGCTGTTGGATTATAGGATAAAAAAGAAGGGGAGGAGTCTATCAGTTAGGGTCCTGGCAGGGAACACATGGGCAGTTTGAAGGGAGTTAAATAGAAGGAGTCTTTGCAAGTGTGTGAGAAAGGGTGTAGAGAAACAAACCAGAAGCTAGGACGGCCCAGTACTAGAAGGCTGGTGACTGCCTGGCCTCCCTCTCCTCCCTCCTCCCGTCTCGCACTGTGCTCCCCATTGGCCCAATCCAACCAGGGGCCAGTGGGCAAGGAAGGCAGTTGATGGGCCCATAATATTCAGCCTCATAGGGCACAGTGCAGAGTAGAGAAGGCAGCAGCGGGTGTGGAGACACATGGGAGCTCAGAATGGAATACACCCAGCACAAGGAGCAAGATGACCAGCCTCTGCCAGGTCAGGACTCCCGGAGTTCTTTACGAGAAGGATCCCTTACAAACACAAACTTGGTAGGCTGCCCTCTAAAGCAATTTTACATTTGCAAAATTTAGATAAAATAGAGATGACTGTATACTTTATAAGGATGGAGATTTTTTTTTTTAAAAAAGCCATGCTTCCCAAATGAATGAAGTAGTTGTCGAGAAATGAATCCTGGAGGCTAGGAGCAGGGTTGAGGAATAACGTAGGGAACAATTTTAAAACCATCCAAAATGAGGACGCCTGGGTGGCTCAGTCAGTTAAGCGTCTGTCTTTGGCTCAGGTCATGATCCCAGGGTCCTGGGATGGAGCCCCGCATTTGGCTCCCTGTTCCGCAGGGAGTCTGCTTCTCCCTCTGCCCCTCCTCCCACTCATTCTCTCAATCTCTCTCTCAAATAAATAAATACAATCTTTAAAAAAAACCATCCAAAATGAGTATAACACATCTCTGAAAATCACAATGTGATTTCAAGAGTATTTGTAGTGCACAAAGGAAGTGATACCCATTCTGAGCTCAAGCGTTCCTATCTGGCGAAGGCTTTATCTTGCTGAGGTAACATGTGGTGTGGTGAATGGCCAGCCACCGGCAGACCCCCAACAGTGGCCAGATACCATTGTACGAGAACAGAAAACAACCTGCAGTGTGTAAGCACCTCTGATTTTTTGAATATTTCACCAGTTAAATTGTTCTCCTTTAGCCCTTAAGGGCACAGACTGGAACTTACCCTTTACTTGCTGTGTGTCCTTGAGCAAGTCACTTACCTTCTCTGTACCTCACTTCCTCATCCAATCACAGGGGAGCTTGTCTCACAGAGCTATTGGAAAGAATATGTGAGCTAATAGTTGTGAATTGCGTCAAACACTGCCTGGCAGGTCGCAGATGTTTATAAAACAAATAAAAACAGTGTATATGAGTTTGCTAGAGCTGCCACAACAAAGTAGCACAGGCTGGGGGGCTTAAACGACAGAAGTGTATTGTCTCACAGTTCTGGAGGCCAAAAGTCCAAAATCAGGGTGTCGGCAGGATTGGGTCCTTCTGAGGGCCGCGGAAACAATCTGTTCTAGCCTCTGTCCTTGGTTGTGGATGGCCATCTTCCACCTGTTCCCCTTCCTCTGTCTGTCTCTGTGTCCAAATTTCCCCTTTTGATAAGGACACCAGTCATATTGGATTGGGGCCCATTCTAATGACCTCACTGTAACTTGCTTACCTTTGTAAAGACTCTATCTCCAGATAAGGTCGCATTCTCGGGAACTGGGGGTTAGGACTCTTAACATGTGAATACAATCCATAATGCGGTGTTTGTTACATAAATGACTCATCAAGAAGAAGATTTTTCTGTGGGTTGGTTTCCCCTGGATATCAGTGACTCCCCAGGGCTGGTGGAGGCTGCTGACCTCTGACCAGCAGGGATGAAGCCTCTCCTTGAGAACCTGAAGGGTAGCGCTCACACGTAGGAGTTCCCCGAAAGGGAGTACTGTGGTGGCTTAGTATTCCACACTCAGTCTGTCTGCAGAAAACGCACCTCCCACTCCAGCCCCGGTCCAGGTCATTATGCACAACTGTGGCATCTCGATGGTGTAACGGAATTTATAGTCACGGTATTGGTTTTCAATCTGCCTCGTTCCTGGGAATGTCCAACATGGGGAATAAGAATTGGATTGTTCATTTGTTCACTCAACAAATATTTACTGACCACCAACTCTTCACCAGGCATGCTGCTGGGGACACAGCCGTAAATATAACAGACGTGGCTCTTGCCTTCGTGGGTCACACAGGCCCTGAAAAATGGGCCACCTGGTGACCAGCATGATAGGACATGTTTTATTTGCCCTACATGAGGTTTTAATGAATTTGAATTATTGGCCAATGGTGAGAAATTGGGAAATTGAGATATAAAAATTGGAATGTCTAGCTTCTTTTAAAAAGGGGGGCAGCAGGGGCACCTGGGTGGCTCAGTCGGTTAAGCGTCTGCCTTCAGCTCAGGTCATGATCTCAGGGTCCTGGGATCGAGCCCCACGTCTGGCTCCTTGCTGAGCGGGCAGTCTGCTTCTGCCTCTCCCTCTGCCCCTCCCCCCTGCTCATGTTCTCTCTCTCTCTAATAAATAAATAAATAATCTTTAAAAGGGGGGGCAGGGGAAGGTCTTGCATCCCGGCCCCTGTTTTCCTGCATGACAATAGCAGCAGGACAGCTTGCTTTCCGCGGGGCATGTACTGGTCTCTAGGCTGCCCGCTTGCCACCCTATCCTCTCAGATTGCACAAGGACAGCTTTGTACTTTTATGTTCCCTTGCCGCTGTAGGCATTTTAATTTTTAACCCCCAGTCTAGTAGACCATCAATATAGCATCAAACATGGAGAAGTGTGTGTTCACCCAGAGATGCAGAAACTGCAGCCTATCTGCTCATTTTTACTGGAGAAAGTTCTATCTAGAGTTAGCCACTGATTAACACCGCCATGCTATGAAAGTCCTCTTGAAGTGAGCAAAATCCTGCTGCATAAATAAGGATTTCCCCAGCTGACCCATTCCCAGAAGGGTGATATCATATCCTGTCTGATACAGTTGGGCAAACATGTCCTGCCCCCGTCTCCTAGGGGTCAGTTTTGTTTCCAGGGGAACCTAGTGGTGGGGGGTGGGGCACAGACCAAAGGAAGGCAATTCTGCATAACCGATCCCACCTCAGGGTACTTTTTCCAGAGCAAAGGAAGGTACTGTGAAAGGCTGAACTGTTCCAGAGATTGCTCTGACCGATGGGGCAGGCCCGGCCCACTTGAGGACAACTAGTCAACAGCGTGAGTTCTGTGTCAGTAAGGTTAGTGTATCCCAGCTAAGGAGTGATTACTGAAAGGTAATCACTGAACTTGACCCCAGACAGCATTGATCCCATATGGCTCTTCAAGACTTCTCCTCTGTCAGTATGAGGTTCTCCTGCTTGAGAAAGAAAGGTACGAGTAAGTGGATAATGCCAACATAGTTTCTGCAGTTGAGAGCAGATTTTTCTTCATTCCTCTAGAAGAAATAGGGGGGCAAATAATTCAAAGAAAGCAAAGCACAGTGCCTAGCCCACAGTAGGTGCTCAAAAGATATTTGATGAATTCATTTGTTAGTGAAAAGCCTGCTCTCTTTGTCTTTATGATAAAGACCTCTCTACTAAGCTCTAGGTTCGTCTTTCTGACCATCTGCTAAGTTGCCCACTTGGATATTCCAAGCTACTTCAAATTCAACCTAAAATTTAATAAATTCATTCTCTGTAAAAGAAAATAAGAGAAAAACTACTTCAACTCTATGGTCCCAGTTGACTGCTAAAACAGTCCCCGAAGTTAGTTGTTAGAAAGTAGTCCTCGTCAACATGTCCCTTTCCTTCACGCTTCTGTTTGGTCTGTGTCCACCTCTGGTCACTCCTACCTCCCAGCCGGACCTCTTCCACTCCTCAGCTGCCGTCACTTCCCTTTGTTCATGACACCAGGCATGGTGGCCCCCGGAGTAAAAGGTTGGGGGGAGGGGATGAGTTGATCTCAAGTTCAGTAGGAGGCAATGGAGTGATGTGGGCGGCTGGACGACGCGATTCTAGGCTGCATGGACAGGTGGAGGTCAGAGCATCACTCCGCAGAACCCTGCTGAGGCTGCCTCTGAAGCGTGGCTCTCAGGGAAGACAGTGATCAATCAGAGCGTGCCCAGGAAAGCATGGCCAGAATGGTAGAGAGAGGGTAGGGAGATGCCAGGGTCAGCCCCTCAGAGGGGCTTTGTGTCCCTCGAAGAGTATGGAGGACCCCTTGACGATTGTACACAGTGCTGCTGGGATGTGCCCTGCAGCCCAGAAGTCTCTAGCTTCTTTTCTAAGTTTATCACCAGCCAGACAAGGGGTCCAGACAGGCTGTCCTTGGCAGTCCCCCTTGCTCCTGGTGCTGTGGTTACGGCTGTGTGCTCCCGCAGCGGCCCCCACCCCCTCTCCTGGCAGAATTCCACTGTCTCCTGCCTCTTTCACTTCCAGACCTTCTTCCTCACATCTGCTTGATTTTGTGCAAAGCGCAGGTCTTTCTCCATGGGCTGTTAATCTCTTGCCCTCCCCAGCACCAGCAGGGCCAATGAAATGACTGCTTTGTGATGGTCTGTCTAATGACACAGTTGATCTATTTTAAGCACCTGAAGCGCACTCCACCGAGTGCGAATCTTCCCGCAGAAAGCTGCTCTCAGCATGTAGGATCACAGGCAGCCCGGGGTCTGCTCCTGCTTTTTGAAATCTGGGGAAACAGCCCAGGGATCCGGACCCTGCCCGTGCAAGGACGATCTAAGGCAACCGTAAAATTAGATATTTTTATGGTCAGCATGAGTTATTCTGGAAGGAGAACTGCCTGTGACGCCAGGATTATATGGGGCAGGCACCTCAAGTGAACAAAAATCCCTCTTTCAAGGGACAGAAACAGAGCCTTGACCCATTACATGTAGGGAGAAGGGACCTAGGGAGGCAGCATTTCAGGAACAAAAAGAAGCCCAACCCCCATCAGAGATTTCTCAGCCTCCGACCACTTTTTTATCCTCCTCCTAATCAAGAGACATTCTTTTCCAGCTATAGCCTATCTGAGTGCAAATGTTTTACATATATTATTTAGTTAATCCTTGCAACAATCTTCCCTGAGCCTTCCCTGTATTCTGTACCTAAGACAGGTCCCCGTGTAATGTTGGCTCTCGCCATCCTCCACAGAACTTACCAAAGTCGGTAATTGCTTCATCCGTGAGCACATTTCCTTTATTTTTGTCTCTTACTCTCTTTTGACTGTAAACCTCATGATGACTGTGTGACAGGCTTGTCTGTTTTGTTCACTGCCTGGTCCTCCAAACTCATCACAGTGCTTGACCCAGAGGGATAATGGCTAAGAGTAGTTCAGGGTTGTTGAGCATTTACTATGTACCAGGCACAGTGCTAACTAAGCTCTTCAAAGACATAAATTCACTTAACCCTCATGAGAGTTGTAGGAGATGGATACTAATAGTACCCTCATTTTCCAAAGGAGGAAACTGAGCCTCAAGGACCAGGTCATTGGCCCCAAATGTCACATTTAATAAGTAATGATGAAAAATTGCTCAACATCGCTCATCATCCGGGAAATGCAAATCAAAACCACAATGAGCTATCACCTCCTACCTATCAGAATGGCTAGCATCAAAAAGACAAGAGATAACAAGTGTTGGTGAGGATGTGAAGGAACAGGAATACTCATGCACTATTGGTGGGAATGTGGATAGGTATAGCCACTGTGGACAACAGTGTTGCGCTTCCTCAACAGTTAAAAATAGAAATACCATTTGATCCAGTAATCCCATTGCTGGGTATTTACCCAAAGAATATGAAAACACTAATTTGAAAAGATCCATGAGCCCCTATGTTTATTGAAGCATTATTTATAATAGCCAATATGTGGAAGCAACCTAAGTGTCCACTGATGTGGTGTGCATATATATATAATGGAATATTACATCATGTATATATATGATGGAATAATATACATATATATGATGGAATATTACTCAGCCATAAAAGATAATGTGATCTTGTCATTTGCAACAACATGGATCAACCTACAGGATATCGTGCTAAGTGAAATAAGTCAGACAGAGAAAGATCAATGCCATATGATTTCATTTATATGTGGAATCAAAAAACAAAAACAAACAAATATGAAAAAAAAAGGAACAGTCCCATAGATACAGAGAATATACAGGTTGTTCCCAGAAAGGAAGGGGGCTGGGGGATAAGCAAAGTGGGTGGAGGAGAGTGGGAGGCACGGGCTTCCAGTTATGCAGTGGGTAGGTCACGGGGATGAAGGGCACAGCGTGGGGACTATGGTCAATGATACTCTAATAGCGGTGTGTGGGGACAGATGGGAGCTACACTTGTGCTGAGCACAGCATAAGGTATAGAGTTGTTGAATCACTATGTTGTATGCCCGAGACTGATGTAACATTGTGTGTCAACTGTACTTTAATAAAAAAAATAAGTAATGAAACCTTGAATGAATATGTGAAGGGACGGATTTAACAAGGAATATTTAATACCCCATTTTGCATGAAAGGGAAATGAGGTTAAAAGGCAAAGTCACCTGGCCACCCTCACACAAGCTAGGAAGTGTCAGGCAGGTGTTTTTTTGGTTTGTTTGTTTGTTTTTAAGATTATTTATTTATTTAAAAACAGAGAGTTAGAGAGCGAGCACAAGTAGGCAGAGCGGCAGGCAGAGGGAGAGGGAGAAGCAGGCCCCCCGCTGAGCAGGGAGCCCGATGCGGAACTCGATCCCAGGACCCTGGGATCATGACCTGAGCCAAAGGCAGACACTTAACTGACTGAGCCACCCAGGCGCCCAGGCAGGTGTTTGAAACCATGTCCATCTGCCCCTGATCTCCTTTCACTCCTTCCTGCTTCCTCCTTTTCACCATCTTGCCGCATTTTACACTGATGAACGTCACAGGGGGAAGGTGTGGGTTGAGGTGGCTGACCCTACAGTCCGTCTCCTGTTCGATGTCCCAGCACTGCTGTCCCATTCACTGGGATGATGACACAAATCCGTGTTCTGGGTGTGGCAGCGGGCCAGGCGCCGTGGGCCGGGAGATGCACAGGACAGAGAGCATGACCCCGATTGCGTCCTTCCAGTGTCGCCGAGGGGTGGACACGACATGGGACTGAATTACTGGAGAAGCCATCGTGGGTGTTGAGAGGGAAGGAGTGATGAGGAAGACAAGCCAAATTCCTTTGGAAGACCTGGGACCTTCTTTGTAGAGAGGACCTTGAGAAGTGAATAAACTTTTGTTAGGCAGAGCATAAGGGAAAGTTGGGGCATCCCAGATGGGCTTACTCAGTCCTTCTCCAGCAAGATTCCACAGTCCACGTTGCACAATGCCTGCGTCCTGGGCCCTTGGCTTGGGTGGAGGGCGAAATAAATAAACGCAAAGTATTCCAGGAAATGTCAGGAACTCCAGTTGGTCTGTAGAATATGACTAGGTGGCCAGTGAGGAATTAAGGCTGGGCAGTTGGTGAGGATCAGATCTTGGAGAGTTTTAAATGCCAGCCTAGAGGGTGTTTGTTACAGTCGATGGCCAATGAGAAGCTGTGAGAGGTTTTGAGCCAAGCAGTGACCCGACCAGAGCTGTGCATTATTTAGGACGATCTCCCTGGCAACACATACCTGATGGGTGGGAGAGTCCAAGGGCAGCGGGAGGCAGACTAAGGGCAGCGGTGTGGCGGGAGTGGAGGGGAGGGGAGGTGCGGGGTGCGGGGTGCAGGAAGGGAGGCCACGGGTCTATAGCCCGCTCTGCATTACTGCTCTTATACCCACAGGTGGACCTGTTTTCTGACTCTGATTTCTGGGACTGGGAACTGATACTTTGTAAACTAGGTTATTAACCAAATCGAGCCGCCTAGATAGTGTATTTGATAAACACTTGAGCTGTGGAATCAGACTGCCTGGGTTCAAATTCCACCTCAGCCGCTCACTAGCTGTGCAGCCTTCGGTGCCTTGCTTTGTCCCCAAAGTTGCATTTTTCCTCTCAAGATGGGAATATTGGGGAGCGCTGAGTGAGGGAATGGATGTATGATGCTTAACACAGTGCCTGGCACATGAAAACACCCAGGAATGGTTAATAGTGGTAGAGTAATGAAATGCATTTGAACGTGTTAGGGAAACTCCCTTTAAATAAGGAATTAATCAACACATGATGTTGTTACGATACAGTCACCTCTTGGTCATTCCATTGGGAAAGGGGAACAGAGGTGTATATTGATAACCCAGGACTGTGTTTAGCTGGCATTTAAGGAGTAATTATTATATGTCAGACTACATTCTAAACTCTCCATGAATTGTTTCTTTTGATCTTAGGCATGAGTCAGAAATACAATTAATGTTGTAGAGGAAAATCCTGATTGAGAAGGAGCATGTCCTACTAGACCAGGGGTTGACACACTTTTTCTGTAAAGGGCTGGGTAGTAAAGATTTGGGGCTTTGTAGGCTCTATAGTCTTTGCATCATGAAAGCAGCCCCAGACCGTGTATAATCAAATGGACGAGGCTTCAGCCCTGTCAAAATTTATTCACAAAAATAAAGATGGCGAGTGATTTGACCCACGACCCAGAGTTTGCTGAGCCCTCTGCTAAATGACCTCCACGAGCTCTTCCAGCTTTGACATTGCACTCCAAAACGATGACACAGAAATGCCTAATCCCTAGTGAGTTCATCCTTGTAACTACAAGAGGAATTTACTTCGAGTATGATAGACAAGGCGCACTGGGAAGATAGACACAGAAAGGCCTGTATGAAGCTGTCTCCGGTCTTCATGCTACCTTTATATCCAGCACACTCTTCCCAAGGGGCCACTAAATGTCAGGCTGCGCAGGCTGCCCTGGGATTGGTTCAGTAGACGGCTCTTGGGCTGCAGAGAATAATACTGGGGAAAGACACCCAGGGCAGTGGTCCATGCCCGTGCTCCATGTCTAGAGCAGAGTCTCTTCCTGCTTTGCTCCCCGTTCACATTTCCTACTCAAAGCCCACATTCCCTTGTAATGAAATACAGCAGCCAATTATCTGTTCAGTTATCATCCCTTCCTCTGATTCTTTCCCACCGATTCCATGTAGTACTAAGAGGCTGTCAGGTGTAGTGTTCCGCATCTCACGCAGATGATGGCACATGACCTAGGCTGTCTGATCAGAGTTTCCCATCTACCTTGGCCACAGGATCTGTTCATGAGTGGACCCAAGAGAAGCCAATCAGAGTATTCCTTGAACTTGAATAGGGAGATATTGGGAAGGAGAAGTATTCATTTCATTGAGGTTGCTGAGCTGAGGAGATTCTGGGAGGGTCTAGGGATTCCAGTGGCTGTTCTTGTCCAATATGTGGGAGGAAGAAGCTGTCTGAAAAATAAAGTCAAAGTCATTTTAAAGTTTATTTAAAAATAAAGCCTCTGAATCCAGCCAGACCTGAAGCCAGAGACTACCTACCATTCCCCACCCCCCAGACCTCCTAGTTACAAGAACCAACACATTCGTTTTTTGCTTAAACTAATTTCAGTTGAGTTTCTGTAAATTACAACAGAAAGGATCCTAACTAAGGCACTTCTTTTTTAGCCACTTTTCCCATTGGCAATTACCTCCTACAATTATTCCCATTTGTCAAAATCCTAGTCATCTTTTAGGCTAAAAGACTCTTCCATTCCAGCTTCCTCTCATTCACTCCTGAAGTGATTTTATTATTCCCTCTTCTGAAGTCCCTGGCCCTTGATTTAAAATGTTCTTATGGTTATAGGTCAACATGGTTTATTTATGTGTATTTCCTAGCACTCTTCTTAGATTATAAGCTCCTTGAGGACAGGAGCCATATGTCAGTAGGGTATATAGTATATTTGCTCCCCAACTGCATGCCACAGACCATTGGGGAGCCAGAGAATTAGTGCTGGATCTTATAAATCCATGTGTGCCCCTAATGCATAGTATTCCATCAAATGCGTGTGTTTGAGAAAATTCAATATGGCAAAAAGCTACCATAACTATTACTTACCTGTAATACTAATATAGAGAGGCTAGCAAATATTTTTGACATTAAAAACAAGTCCTCTGGGTGCCTGGGTGGCTCAGTCGGTTAAGCATCTGCTTTCAGCTAAGGTCATGATCCCAAGCTCCTGGGATTGAGTCCTGCGTCAGGCTCCCTGCTCAGTGGGGAGCCTGCTTCTCCCTCTGCCTCTGCTCCTTCTCCCTGCTCATGCCGTCTCTCTCTCTCTCTCTCTCAAATAAATAAAATCTTAAAAAAAATAAAAATAAAAACAAGTCCTCAAATGATCTGAATATGGCTACATGGATGTATATATATGTGCACAACTTTTGAGTTTTACACTTAACATTTGTGTACCTTATACAAGGTATGCCACAATAAAAAGTAAAACTAAAATAAAAATAAAGGAGGGGCGCCTGGGTGGCTCAGTCAGTTAAGCGTCTGCCTTCGGCTCAGGTCATGATCCCAGTGTCCTGACATCCGGGTCCCTGCTCAGCGGGCCATCTTCTTCCCCCTCTCCCTCAGCCCCTCCCCCCCATGCTTTCTCTCTCTCTCTCTCTCAAATAAATAAATAAAATCTTTAAAAATATTTTTTTAAATAAAAATAAAGGAGTCCTCATATTTGACAAACTTGTCCATCACTAGTCAATACACAAAAATTAATTTGAGATAGATCAAAGACCTAAATAAACTGAACGCTAAAACTGTACAGCTTCTAGAAGAAAATATAGGAGAATATCTTATGACCTTGAGGTAGGCAATAACTTTTTAGAGCACTAAAAGCAGCAAAAATGGGCAAGAAATTCTAACAGACTCTTCACAAAAGAGCATATACAAATGGTCAGTCAGCACACAAAACATGTTCAACATCATTACTCATCAGGGAATTGCGAATTAAAGCCACCAATTTTACACCCACTAAAATGGCTAAAATTCCTCATACATTGTTGGTGGGAATATAAACTGATACAACTGGGGAAAACTGTGACTTTCATAAAATCTGAACCTATGCCTACCTATGATCCAGCACCTGCACCCCTAGCTATTTACCAGTGAGAGATGAAAACATGTATCTGCAGAAAGATTTGTGCAGGAATGTTCCTGGCAGCTTGGTTCATAATATCCCAGAGCTGAAAACAACCCAAATGCTCATCTACAGACAAATAGATAAACAAATTATTTTACATTTTACACAGTGGAATACTACTCACCAAAAAAAGTAAAAAAGAACCAACTATTGATACATGCCACAGCATGAATGAATCTCAAAAGCATTACTCAAAAGCTGAGTGAAGGTAGCCAGACATAAAAGAGCACATACTGTATGATTCCATTATGTGAAGTTCAAGAACAGGCAAAACTAATCTATGTGGGTGGAAATTAAAATAGAGTTTGCCTGTTTGGGAAAAGAGTGATTGATTGCAAAAGGTTGCAGCAAATTATCAGAGGTGATGGAAACTACCCTATCCTGATTGAGATGCTGTTTACACAGGTTTATACATTTGTCAGAACTCATTTTTCTTAAGATCTACATATTTCATTATTTATAATTTATACCCAATTTGTATATATTTATATATACTTTTATATTCTATATTTTATATATAAACAAATAATATATAGGTCTATAAATATATAATAGGTATAGGTATATAAAATACATATTATATATATAAATATATAATAATTATATAAATATGACTTATATGTATAAGTATATATATATATAGAGAGAGAGAGAGACCTTTTAAAAGATTCCTAAGCTTAGGAACAGAAGAACTGACTCCAAATCTCATTTCTCCCACTAACTCTGTGATATCTGCTAGTATCCTCGTCTTAATTCAATGGACCCATCCTATCAAGCTTGCTTACCTCAAAGGGCTGTTTCAACTATACTAACATCTGAGAAAGTGCTTGGAAAACTTTTAATTGTGTATTTCAAGAGCCTTCTCTCCAAGTTACTTTGTGTAGCCCTCTCCCTGGCCCTGTTGTTCCAGCTACACTGGCCCCCTTGAACTTGCCATGTGCTTTCCAGCCTCAGGACCTTTGCACATGCTGTTTCTCCACCCAGATGGTTCTTCTCCCTGGTCTTCCATGGCTGGCTTCCTCAGATTCTTGCTGTGTCAGCTGAAATGTGTTATGTGTTCCCCACCCCTTACTCATTTCCTTCATTCTACTTGTCCTACTTTATAGTTATTTATTTGTTTATTTACTTACCATGTATCTTTCCCATACAAACTTTCCCATATCTTTCCCATACAAACTTTAGGAGTTTGTGAACTCCCAAAGAATAGGAAACATACTGGTTTTATTCACTGGTGCATCCCGAGTACTTAGCACATAGAAATTACCCAGTCCACAAGAAATGACACAAACTTATTGCTGAATGAATAACTACACCAACAAACATGAGCTTTAGTGCATGGACTTTAATATCTGTTTGTGCTGACTCGGGACTTGGAGCCAGGTCTTCCCTGGGGCTTGGTGGGTGCCAGAAAAGTGACACCAGGATAACGCTAGTGTCATTGTAGTGTGCTCACGTGGGAAAACTTTCTGTGTCAAAGGACTCACGGAAACCTTAGGACATCTTGTCCTTAGGAAGGCTGAGAGAGCCTCTCTTCATTGCGATGCTTTATAGTCTGTCTGCTGGGCTACCGCCCGGGGTTCTGCAGCTCCAGGGCCCTCTGTATCCCATGCTCAGCACAGGGACCACGAGAAAATGGAATGAATGCCTGTGTCCATCTTCTTGTTTGGCACTTTTCAGACCTCTGGCTGGTCATGGGGTCTTTTAGCCCTAATCCCTCCCTCTCTCTCCCTCTAATAAGCAAACCACTGTCTTTTTTAGTTTTCTGGATCTGAATGCCATTGCTGTTACTGAGGTCATCTCTCGTCCTGGAGTTAGACCCAGGTTGAGTGGGCTGCCCCCTAAGCCCAGGGCACCTGAGCATCACACATAGCTAATCTGCCTGTGGGAACTCTCTGAAACCTTCTGTTTTACAACTGGAATGTGCTGGCTGGCCCGGATTATTTTGGCTTCTGTAATATCAGTGCTATGGGGAAATGCTCCTTAGCCAGTTACAAAGTCCACATGAGTGTATGAAGGTAGAGAATGCTCTAGTGAAAATGTAGGGATTTTGAAATAGGGGAGAAGTCTACCTCTGCCCCCCACCTACTTCCTCCATAGCCAAAATTCTGCTTTCTCTCTATCTATGTCCATTGAAATCTGTATTCTTTTCAACAGATAATGTCAATAAGCCCTTTATGTGAGCGGGATTTGGGGCTTCTCTGTTTCTCATCTGAGAATCTGTCCTGTGCCAATGAGTTTGGGCCTCTGGCCCACATGTTAATTATTGTACCAGGGTTCCTGGAGTTGACTGGGGACAGAATGACTTTTTGGCTAGAAGAGAGGTAGTCTGGTAGGATTTTTTTTTTCTTAAAGCATGAATCTAGCTTAGAGAGGCTGAGAGAGTGAAAATGCTTGTATGTTTCATTGATGTTTGCTCCTTCTTGTCTGAGCAACACATTCAACTGGGGTTTGAGAACCAAATGTTAACGAATCTCTTAGGATTTCTTGAGCTTATATTGGCAATCACCATTTTTGCTGACATTAGTGCCAGGAAATAAAAAACAGTATTTTAGGATGCAGAATAGTGGAAAAGAAGTCTAGTGGTGTGTGTGCGAGTGTGTGTGTGTATGTGTGTGTGCAACATGCACGCAAGCATAGAAAAGAAACCTCACTGAACTAGGGTCAGAAGGCGTGTGTAGAAGTCTGGACACATCTCTCCAGTTCCCTAAGCCTCAGTTTTTCATCCATAAAACAGGCAACATGACCCTCACCTCTCCTGACTCCCGTGTTGGGTGACAGTCAAATAAAGCAGTGAATGAGAAAACCTTTGAGTTAGCCTCTGTTTTGCTAGCTTCTTCCCTTGGCTAGTCTTTGAAAGAGAAGCCAGCATATATTTGGCTTTTTTTTATTATTATTATTATTGTTACTTTTGGTTGCTGGCTATGTTTCTTTTCATCATTAAAATTTAATACAGTTCTGCACAGCAGTTGAGTACAAGGCAAATCAAGCTTTATTTGGGTTATAGGTAAATGGGGCAAGGTAAAAAGAGTCAGTCCATTGTAGGTCTAGTGTCCTTATGTACAATTGTCCTCATTTTAAATATTTCATCCCATTGTTAGACCGTGCGTCCAACCGTGCATTTCAGTCTCTCATTCAGAAAGCACGGTCTCTATAATTAAGTGATGATAAAAAGAGGACATAGGACAGTGAGCACAGGATAGAGGCTTTGCTCTTCTCTTTGTGTCTAGAAGGGCAATGGGCAAGCCAGACCAAAAAGAAAGAACCCTTTCATCATGCCCGTGAAAGCAGGTGCCTTGTTTTGGCCACTAGGCCCAGAATTTCACCCCTCAGCTCCTTTTACAATTCCCAGGTGAGTGGTGCCTGATGACGCCCGTGTCTAGTTCGGGAAGGACATCCTGCGTACATCTCAGCAGGCCTCAACTTTTACTGCACCCTCGCTCAAAGCTCTGACACTTTTCAGCTGCTCTTTGGACAATTTCTGCTCGTGACTAGCCTGATGAAGGCAGTGGGGCAAGACTAGTCAGGACGTCATCCTGCTGGAAGCCATCTGCCTCGAGATGCATTTTCCAAGGTGCGTCACCCGTCCGAACGTGGAAGCACCTCTGGTCTGTCCGTTTCCCACTGGAATCTCCGGCGTTGAGAGAGAGCAGGATGCACTTGAGGAAAAAGAAAGCAAGCCAGTGTGGCTGTCACATGCTGCTGGAGGGGGAGAGGGGTCTGAGAGGAGATGGGGAAGCTGGTGGGGGACCAGGCCACGAAGGGCCTTGCAGACCATGGCAAGGAGTCTGGCTTTATCCCAACGCCAAGTGAAGCCACTGAATGGTGTTAAATGCCATTGGCAGTGATGGGAGTCAAGGTTAAGCATCGTCAGATTTGTATTTTGAAAGCATCGCTGTGTCTCCTGTGTGGAGAGTGAGTGGGGGGAAAGTCCAGTCTGGACCTACTGGGATCCTCCGGGCCAGAGATGTCAGGGCTCAGACGGTGCGGGGCATTACATAGTCTTGATACCCTGGCAGCTTTTATACCCTTTAAACTATCTAAAATACTGCTTTGGAGCCTGTATTAATTTGCTAGGGCTACCATAACAAAATACCACACACGAGTGGCTTAAACAGGAGAAACAGTTCTGGAGGCAGGAAGTCTCAGATCAAGGGGATATCGAGGTTGGTTTCTTCTGAGGCCTCTCTCCTTGGCTTGTAGATGGCTGGCTGTGTTCTCCCTGTGTCTTCACTCGGTCTTCCCTTGTGCATGCTTATGTCCTGATCTCCTCTTCTTATAAGGACATCAAGTCCTATTAGATGGGAGCTCACCCTGATGACTTCATTTTAACTTCATCATCTCTTTAGTCCCTGACTTCAAATATAGCCACATTCTGATTCCCAACGTACTTTTATTTTTGGATTCCTTATAAAGGGTATTGAGATAAGCTTTAGCGTTTCTGTTGTCATTGTTCACCCCCCCCCCCACACACACACCCAGTAACCACATTGTGTATAGGAAAAGTTGTATAACCATTTGATGGATTTCGTTTGGGTTTTGGTCTTCCACCAGAATGTTGAACTTGACCATGTTGTGATTTCTATCACAGCGTGGGTTAGCCGCAGAAATTTCCTGTACTGGCTACTGGTTACTTCTTGGGAGAAAGTCTGTTGCATTTGCCTTCTTTGTGGGTTCAAGAAATACCTGTTACAGGAAACAGCTCTCAAGTTCATCCTGACCAGAAACGTAACTCCTCATCTCATCCCGTGGGTGTGTCTAAATGTTTGTCCAGGACCCACAAGAATCCTCCAGACTGTAGCATTTCTCCTCAAGTAATTTAAAATCTGCTAAGGGAAATAAAGCAAGCGCAAAAGTGACGCTGTCAGAAGGTAGAAAACCGTCTGGGTCTGTGGCTGTCCCCACGTCAATGGCAGGAGCATCACCGGTTAGATCTTGTTAGAAATGCAAATTCTCAGCCCCCACCCCAGACCTATTCAATAGAAAACCCTGGGGGTGGGGCCCAGCAATCTGTTTGACAAGACATTTAGGGACTGTGATGCAAGCTCAAGTTTGAGAACCACTGCTTAGTCATAAGTATATGCCATGAGTTTTTAAAGAAGAGAGCTCATATTTAGAGGAGAGTGAGGGGAGGATCTGGAAATAGTTCTAAAAGTATGTTGCATACGAGATAGGCCTTGAGGAGTGGGTTGAATTTTTATATTTATATGTAGATGATCATATTTACTACAATTGCCATCTGCATGTTTATGTATTTCTTTTACAAAAGTAATTAACAGCCTGGACTCTAACTCGAAAGATCTGCTTGCTGTCCCTTCCTTGCATTTTAACTGGCTCGCTATGAATTGAAGCTTCCACCAACATATGCTCAGTTATAGAACTGGCAGTTACAATTGGAGGCATTTTGTTGGAGGATAATTTCCATTCCAAACATAGCTTGAATTGGAGGTGGAGATTCTACCTCTATACCCTTGAGGTAAAATCAGGCCAAAGCATCCTTGAATCTCATAGCGGGTAGGGATCTTTCAAATCATCTAGTCTAATACCCAGCCAGAGTGCCTCTGAGCTGGCCTTGCAAGGTGGGCGGCATCAGGACCCCGGGCATAGACACACACACAGTTCTGCTAGCCCACTGAATGATTCTATAGCAGGGCTGGGCAAATGAGGGCTCAAAGGTCAGTTCTGGCCCACTGCCTATCTTTGTAAATAAAGTATTATTGGAACACAGCCATGCCCATTTATTTACCTATTGTCTGTGGCTGCTTTCGCGCTACCTTGGGGCAAAATTTTAAGCCCCTCCTTCAGACTGTATTTGCAAGAACTCTTAGATTGCAAATTCAGATTAGCTCAAGTTAAGCAGGAATCTGTTGGCTCCTGACCTTTGAGTAGCTGCTCATGGGATCCAAAGGGACTGTGTCCTCTCTGTATGCAGCTCTGGTCAGGTTGACTGCACCCCCTGTCGCTGAGCTCTCTCCCCGCTCACACGGTCGGCTTGGCTCTCCTGCCTGCACTGCCCATTTCCATTTCACTCCACCCAGTCCATTCTCCTCTAAGTTCAGATCTTTTTTCTGGTACAGCGGATCCTGCCGCCATAGCATGAACACTAGACTTGGCATCAGAAGTCCTGGGTTCTAGTCCTGACTATGCTATTGAAATACAAAACCATGAGATAAGATGTCAAGACACTGAAATGCCCCCCAGTGGGTAGGGTCAGGGGATCAGGGAATTACCCCTCCTTGAGGTCGAGAAAAGATGTGTGGTAGGAAGGTCACTGAGATGGTCTAAGTGAGAGATGCTTATGGCTGGGACAGGGCTGGTAGAGAGGGAGAGAAAAGGCTGAAGTGGGGAGCTTAGTTAAGAGATCCATCTATATGCCTTGATAGTGGATTGACCATGAGAGTTTCAACAAACCCACACATTCAGGGTTCATCATATTGAAGAACTGACTCTGGTTTGGACAAATGACACCATTCTAAGCTGGCTCTGAGACCTCGAAGTGCATTCCTCAGAACACACTGGAAAGAGAGGAAACCCCTTTGCTCATGTCTCTGCCCACCCAGCCACCACTGTTCATCTCTGCCTGACGGGGAATGGCTCTAATAACAGACCAGAAACAGCTCTTCCTAAAAGGAATGACAACTTGAGAAAAGAAAAGGGCTGAGTAAATTAAATGGATGTTTAATCTACTTGTATTAGGACATTATTTCATTGCCAGATGACTTAAACATTTGTGAAGATTGGCAAACACATCGGAGAAAATATACTTTGTAATGCTCAGAAGGATATTGGCATCAAGTCATCTGTGACAACACTTTTGATATGCACTAGTATCAGATATCAAGATTTCTAAAATTCTCATCTCGGTGCCAGAGAGTGTGTGAGTCTGCTAGTCACTAACCCAAGGGTTCTCAGCCTTCTGTAAACAAAAGACTCTCCAGAAGAGCTTGTTTAAAATTTAAAGTCTGATTCAGTAGGTATGGGGTAAAGCCCAGGAATCTGCATTTTGACAATCCATAACAGTCCCCAGGTGACTCTGAAGCAGGTGGTTAGCTGATCACTTTGAGAAACACTCATACAGCAAAAAGCACCACCATGACGAAATTTGCTCCCAGTTCACTTCCACCACTGACTTCCATTCTACAACCACCTTGTCTCATCCCCCCTCCGCTCAGCTAATTTTTTGATCTCCAGAGTGGCTCCAGAAACTTTCCCTGACTGCTTGGATGCTCCATAGCTTAGCCCCCTTGGTTCCAAAGAGTGGCCCGCAGCAACAAGCGACAGCCCCCAAATAAAATAGCTTAAAGAATCTAGCCATGTTTATTTCATAGAATAGAGAAGCCAAAGAGGGGCAGATCCAAGGCAGGTTGACTTAGAGGCTCAGCATTATCCTCAAGCACCCAGACGCTTCACAATTCAGGTGGCTCCCCTCAGGATCCACTGTGGGCAGCAGGGCTGCGGTTCCAGCATCCAAGGTGGACAAAAATCTCCAGAGGCTAGGAAGAGCATAGAAAACCTTCCCCTTCCACCTGCCCTCCCTTTGTGTCTCATTGGCCAGGAGTAGATCACATGCCTTTGCCTAGGTCAGTGAGTTGGCAAAAGAATTAATTTCACCAATCAAGATTCCCTCCCCAGGTAAAGACTGGAAGACGTGGCTGCTCAGGGGAGGATAAGCAAAAGTGGATTTCCTCCAAGAGAGAAAAGTTCTGTCAGCAGACGAAGAGATGCATGGCTGTTGAGCCGGCAACAGACCCCTCTTCCTCTCTTGGAGCATTTTACCCGCTGTTTTCCCTACCGGAGTGTGTCACATGAGGACAGGGACCATGTCCACCTCGTCCGTCTGTCCTTGTGTCCTCAGCTAGATGCTGTGAGCCGTGTTAGATTGATGAGGTCCAGCATGAAATGGTCCTGGAATGTGTTTAACTTAAATTGATAGCAGATGACAATTTAGAGGGAAAACTGTGATTAATTAAGACATAAAGTAGTCAACTGCAAGTGACAAAACTGCAACTCAGACTAACTCATATTTTTTTATAGAAAGGGACTGTGCTATATTGGTTCATATAATTGGGAAGTTCAGAAGTGCCAGTGACTTCAGGCCCATCTGGATCCACAGACTCAAGTGATGGATTCAGGAACCTGTTCACTCTCTTTTTCCATCTCTAGTAGGCTCTCCCAACATAGCGGGAGCAAGATGGCAGCAGGAGCCCCAGACCACCTCCTCCCACCTTAGAAAAACCCCAGAGATGACGTGGTCACGTGCCTGCCAATCATGTGGAAGAGAATTTGGGTCCTCTGATTGGCCAGGCCCGGGCTACTTTCCGATCCTGTGTTGGAAGAGGGTCAGCCCACCCGAACTCCACGGATTGGGTTCCCCCCCGGGAAAAAGAGGTTGTGTTGCCAGAAGAAGCTGAGCAGATGCTGAGCAGGCAAAACAACAGATGTCCACTACATTTACGGATGGAAAAAGCTGTTTGCAGGGCATTCTACACGGGCCAAATGATAATTGAGAACTACTTGCTGATACATACAGAAAGTAAACATTTCCCCCTCATCCCCCAGACTAAACAGGTTCAATTTTCAACTTCAAACAATGGTTTGTTTCCTGAAGACAAAAAGCAGCTGTTGCCTGTTGACTTTGGGGGGGGGGGGGGGGGATCTTTGTTTTTATAAAACCTTTTATCTCAAAAGGAAGTGTATTCTTCATCTTTCTTCCTAATTATCTGTTAGTCTTTTTATTCTGTCTCTTTCTTGGTTACTTATCGTGTCTTGACTTCTTTTTTTTTTTTTTTTAAAGATTTTATTTATTTATTTGAGACAGAGAGAATGAGAGAGAGAGAGAGCACATGAGAGGGGTGAGGGTCATAGGGAGAAGCAGGCTCCCTGCCGAGCAGGGAGCCCGATGCGGGACTCGATCCAGGGACTCCAGGATCATGACCTGAGCCGAAGGCAGTCGCTTAACCAACTGAGCCACCCAGGCGCCCTCGTGTCTTGACTTCTTAGTCCCAGGTACCATGTGTCAACAACCTACTATCAAATACAAAATGGTGCCACCTCCAGTTCTGTTCTTTCTCTCTCCTCCCCTTTTCCATCAGAAATAATTCGTGGTGCGCCTGGGTGGCTCAGTGGATTGAGGCAGGGACTCTTGATTTCCGCTCGGGTCATGATCTCAGTGTCCCGGGATGGAGCCTCACCTTGGGTACTGCGCTCAGTGGGGAGTCTGCTTGAGGATTCTCTCTCCCTCTCCCTCTGCCCCTCCCCCCACTGGTGTTTTCTCTCTCTGTTTCTAAAACGAATAAATAAATCTTTAAAAAAAAAAAGAATTCATAAAAATGTTAGCACTCCATTTTTGGATCTCTCTGATTCTCTTACCAAACTCTACCTGAGGCTGTAGCATTTAGGGATGTATTATCATTATTCATTCATTTGGTAAGTATGAATGGAGTGCTTACTAGTCCCAGGGACTGGGTGTAGCATTAATGATGCAATTAAAAAAAAAATCTTCCCTGCTCCATCCTGGAATTTCCTTTGGAGTGGGAGATGAATTTACTTTAGTTTTACATCTCTACAATATTTAGCTTCATCTTGTTATCATTACTGCTGCTTCCATTATCATGATCATGATCATTACAGCAGGCTTCAGCTTAGCTCTTGCAATGTACCAGGTGATGGGGCAAAAAGCACTTCCATGAAGAAAGGCTTTATGTTGGGGCACCTGGGTGGTTCAGTTGGGTAAGCATTTGCCTTCAGCTCAGGTCATAATCCCAGTATCCTGGGATCAAGCCCTGCATCAGGTTCTGTGCTCAGCGGGGAGTCTGCTTCTCCCTTTCCCTCTCCCCCTGCTTGTGCTCTGTCTCCCTCAAATAAAATCTTAAAAAAAAGAAAGAAAGAAAAGAAAAGAAAGGCACTATGTGTACACCACTTCTGCTCCATTCAGAAATTCTGAAAGGCAAATATATTATTCCCATTTTACAGATTGGGAAGCTAAGGCTCAGTGACATGGCATTTGGCTTAATCTCATAGAGCCTGTAAGAGGAAGTCTGGATTTGAACCCAGATTTGACAGATTCCATAACCTGTTCTCTCTCCAGCTCACAGAAGCCACTCCATAAATTTCATGGATAGCAACAAAAATTTGGTTCTGTTTTTCTGTGAGGGTTAAGGTTCTGATCCACCACTTTGGGTATAGACTGCAGGATGTGGCCTTTGAGTTGTGGGTCCTGTTGTGAGGATAAATGTGCAAGGGGCCACTCTTCATCTTATTCCTCTTGTGACACTGGCAGACATCTATGAGGCTACATCCATTTGTCCCCAACCCTTTCGTCCACAATTTCAAATGCATCTCTCTGAAGGGCCGTGGACCTTGGTCTCCTCATTGGCAAAACTGTGAGGCTTGTTGTAGATGAGGATGGCTAATAGAACTTTCTGCACTAGTGAAAATGTTCTATTTCTGTGCTATCTGATATAATTGCCACTTGCCCGGTGCTGGCCATTGAGAACTTGAAATGTGGCTAGTGTGACTGAGAAACGGGATTTTTAATTTTACTTAATTTTAATTTGAATAGCCACATATAAAGAATCATTACCATATGGGACCGTGCAAACCTAGAATGATCTCTATCATTCTTTTCACTTCTGATCTTATACATATTATTAGGTTGCAAACAACATTTTTTAATGAAATGGCATGAGGTATTAGAAGGGAATAGAGAAAGAAAAAATACCAGGACATATCATGTGTACTAAAAATAAGTTTTGTTTGTGAAACTTTTGTTTCACATATTTGTGTACTGGGTCATTTTGCAAAATTAATTTTGTCTAGTAGTTCATGGTCAAAAAAATTTGAAAACCTTTGCCTGTCTCTGAGTAATGTGGCAGAGACCTTGAGAGTGACAGGCTTGTATGGTGCTCCTTTATCCAGCCTGGGGCTCTGCAAGACCTCATTTTAGGACTATTGTGTTCTTCCAGATCCTACAGGCATATGGTGAGCATGTGACTTCTCAGATGGTAACTGGAAGTGACTTTGTGGTCATCTATCTGTCTGGATGCAGAGATCCCAAACTGGTGGCCCACAGGCAGAATACACCCCCACAGATAAGCCTTTTGGGGACCTTAACATGTTTTTGCAGGACAGTAATCCCCCAGGACCCAGCAGCTTCTTCTCCTTTAGGTGAGCCAGTCTCCTCGGTTTGTCCCCTTGGATTGATTTTCCACTAACATTACCTGCCTGGCCCCTGAAGGCCTTTTGTGTTTCAGCCTTGTTTAATATGCATAGAATATTGAATCTGAAAGGAAACTGAGAGATCCAAGAGTGCAAGGCTTTTTCTTTTTAGATGGGAAGACAGTGACCCAGGAATGGGGCGTGTCCTGCCCGAGGCCTCACGCAAAATAACCTGCTTCCGCCTCTCAGGGAAGAACCAGTATCCGCAGAAATCTTGGTAGGACTGAGGAGGAAGGGAGGGAGGGAAGGAAGAAAGGGAAAAGGAGAGAGGGAGAGAGAAAGAAAGAAGGAGGGAGGGAGGAGATGGAACACAGTGGGATGATGGTGAGCCATCCTTTCAGCCTGTGGAAAGGAGGACCTGACTGACAGCTCAGATTTGGGGCTGGGGGGATGCTACTGTGGAGTAATCGTGCTCATAGGTGAATGGCTGGTGGCAAAGGTCATCCAGGAGAGCCCTATAGAACTTGGAGCAATGGGATAAGCACTTTGGACATGAAAGAGGGGCCTCCGGGGCACCTCTGCCCTCTGAGCATTGAGGCTGCTTGGGATGGCTTTGAGAATCCCCTGACTTGGGTCACTTGCACCTCATTTTGGCCTCCTCTCAGGCAAACTGTCCTGATCTGAAGCGAGAGCATTTCCCTGCTGGTCCTGGTGCGGCCAGCATGATGGGGACTCTGAGCAGGTTCCTCCCCTCTCTGAGCCTCAGGGTTGCATCTGTAAAGGTGTGACTGTGGAGGAGACAGAGCCGAAGGTGCCCTGGGGGGCAGCTTGGAGAGAAAGGGATTCCGAAGTAGCTCCATGTCAGGCCCTACCCCTCTTCAATCTCAGAAACTCTGTGGGCCCCAGGCGGGGCCTTTAAGTGCCTGGCAGTGTGGGAGAGGAGTTGGCCAGGGGTGAGGCAAAAAGGAAGAGGTAGGAACCATGGTGATGTGGAAGGATTTAGAAACAAACACCAGGCTGCCCAAGTAAAGCATGTCTGGGAGCCGCATGCAATGCAAGCATTCCCTGGCCTAGGGGATGTCCCTGAATGCCCACCAGGTCACCGGATGTTTGCATTCCATGCATGGTTTATGATGGAATCAGTTCAACCTGGAGGCCATTTCATCATTTCAAGGAAGGGTTTGAAGCTTTAAAAAAAAAACAAAAAAAAAAGGAAAACAAAAAAGAAACCTCTAGGCGATGTTTTCTATATGCCTTCCGCTCTGATGTTAAAAACCCGTAAGTCAAGGGGAGCCCGGTGACAGCTGATGTTTCTTGCATTTCTCAACAGTATCTCAGAGCCTGATGGCCTGCCAGCCTCAGGAAGCAAACATTGTATAAGTATTCAAACCTCTGGCTCAGAGGCCAAGAGACTGAGTCACTCAGAGCACAAGACAATTGCTGGTTTCCTGGAGTTCTCTACTTCCAACATGGCTTCCAGGACCTCATTCGAAACCCAAATTGTATTTTCAGATAAGCTGTAGAGATGCTGGAAAGGGTGCCTCAAGGCCCCAGTGCAGGGCAGCCCCATGCTGCCTGCTGGCAATGCTTGGGCAGGTCCCCTTCTTTCCCTTGGGATACACTGGGCAGAAGGAGGCCCAGCTGGGAATGCCCCCTGGGAGGGAAAATCAAGCCTCTTCTAGATCTACAGTGCCTGTCCGAACCCTAGCTCCAACGTTTACATGTGGTGTGACTTCAGGCAAATTAATGAACCTCTCTGTGCCTCAGATTGCCCATAGATAAAAGAGGGATCCTATGGTATCTGTCTCCTGGGGCTGAGAGAATTCAATGAGATGGTGGGTATGAAGCCCTTAGCAAGGGGCCTGGCACAAAGTAATTGCCCAATTCATGTTAGTGTTGGGCTCTTCTTACAGCCCCTCGGGGTCCCTGACTGGGGGCTTGGTAAAGGTAGTGAGGAACAGAGTCAGCAGAGACAAGAGATTTGGTGTTGATTGACAGGAGGCACCCCCTAGTGGGAAAAATGCCGGATACGCTAGGGATTTTCCCCTTCTCCATCAGGTCTCCACTAACCCTTAGCTCTAGATCAGATTTTTAAAACGCCATGCCCCAGTGTAGCAAGATGATAGTCTTGAAATATTAACTGGTATTTCCTTCAGCCACCGGTCTTGCTCCTTCCCCCTCTATTCAGGGAGGGAGGCCTCAGGGCCAGGATGGGCAGCAGAAGGCAGAGACAAAAGAGATCGCTTCCTGGCTTTTGAATTTCAAGTCTGTGCCCTCAAAACAGGAAGGATCCATTACAAAGCTAAATATTCTAGAGAAAGTGTAAGCTAGAGAGGGCAGAAAGGGCTCCTTTACCCCCAGCTAACAAAAATGATTCCCTGGCCCGGAGGTGGGGAGGAGAATCTCAAAAAAATGAGAACACAGATCTATTTGAGTCCTTAGAAAAGAGGCCCGTGCTGCCCCCGCTGGGCTGAGCCCTGGACCAGACCCCCAGTGAAGAGCCCGATGGGGGCACAAACTGGCTGCAACTTAGTTCTGCTTATCTTGAAATAGGAACCACGCTGACTTATAAGAAAGAATTGAGGGCTTTTTTTTTTTTTTTTATCTTAAAGTGTTTTATTGAATTCAATGAGAAGTATACAGGTTTTTTCTTTTTTTTCTTTTTTTTTACAATGATAAGATGAACATAGAAATAAGTGGGAAGTTAATTCTATGACTCTGTATCTAGACCAGCTTTCTGAATTTACCAAATCAATAACAAACATGCAGTTCCCATTTTAGCGAGTGACTTCACTGTCACGTGAAGAACACCTTCCAGCCGCGGGCCGTGGGGCAGGCCTCCTCGCCTGGGGCCCTGGTCATGCTAAGGGTAAGGGAGCAGCTGGGTCTAACAGGTCCGTCGGCGGGAGCCGTCGTGCAGCAGCTGGCTGTCGGGCAAGAGCCGTCTGTCTGGCCAAGAGCCTGCCGTTCTGACACGTGTCCTGACAGCACACTTCGGGAGAAGGTGGCTCGAGCCATGTTGCCAGCTTCACTCCGTGACCACGGAGCACGCTGCTGAGCCTGGCAGAGAGAGAGGCTGGGGAAGGGTTTCTGTGGCGGCAGAAGTTTTACAGTAGCGTCTTGGGGTGACAGACCGTGTTGCTGATGCGGGAAAGCGTGGCCAGGGCGGCGGCACCTGCCAGCACCTGAGGAGCCCCACACGCACACCTGTCTGGCCATCCATCCGGGGCCAGGGAAGGGGCTCGAGGCGGCCATCCCCTGGCCCCGGGGGCAGCCATCACGGCTCCTTCATCCTCCTCCTCGGCCACAGATGCTCAATTACTGCGCCCAGTTTCCTGGTCTGTACCCCTCAAGCATTATTCTTCAGTCTGTGTGAAATTTATGTACATATTTTAAACCAGCCGGATAATGGATGGATGATTACTGTGGGGGGGTAATCAGATACCCCTGGTAGCCTCCCTTAAGCCCACTCCCTCCCCAGAGGGACCCCCCCACCCCCGCCCTTGGCACTTCTACATGGCAGGCAGTAGAGCTTCGTGGTGAGAACTGCCTCCTTCTGCCATTTACTAATGGTATGGCCGTGGGCAAGGGACGTCAGCTCTTCGGGCCTCAGCTTCCCCATCTGTAAAATAGGGTAATAATACCCGCCCCTCCTGAATTACTAGAACTCAGTGAGATGGCATACGTACACTGCTGAGCCCAGTTCCTGACGGAGTAACCACTCTGCAAATACTATCTCTTATGCTTCCAGGCCTTTCCTTGGGCATTTGCCCCTGCTCGCTCTTCATGCATGGCTTCATTCCGAGCTCCCTCCTTTTTTTTTTTTTTTTTTTTTTTAATTTTTATTTATTTGACAGAGAGAGACACAGCAGGGAACACAAGCAGGGGGAGTGGGAGAGGGAGAAGCAGGCTTCCTGTTGAGCAGGGAGTCTGATGTGGGGCTCGATCCCAGGACCCTGAGATCATGACCTGAGCCGAAGGCAGACACTTAATGACTGAGTCACCGAGGCGCCCCCCGAGCTCCCTCCTTATGCTTCTGCATCTTGGACCACTGATCTGCACCCCCTCAGCCCACCTAGGCTAATGCTAAGCCTCAGCATGACTCCAGATTTATGGAAATATGTTCTTCAGTGAACTCTCTCCCTCACCTTTCTGTGACTCGTGGGCCATGCTGCAGGTTGCGCTCTCTTTTATCCTGTTACCCTAGAACACACAGCCTCAGACAATGACGCGGGAAGCCTAAGTTCTCTCCCTCTCCCTCTGGGCCTCAGCCTGCTCATTTGCTAAATGAAAGCATGGGACTCATCTTATTCGTTCTTGTATTTATCCATCAAGTACTCATTGAGCACTCACATGCCTGGCACGGACAGTGCAGAGGCAGACAGGACACGCATGGTCCCCCCTGCCCCGAGGCTCACAATCTCCTGTATTAGGTAACCTCCCAGTCCAGGGAGATCTGATGGGTGCCAGGGATCCGCACGATGAACACAGATGTCATGACAACATGAGATACACACGCAGGGCCCTTAGGGGTTACCAAAAGCAGCTCTCACGGTCTCCCTAGCAGAGTTTTCAGAAAACAAATCACTCACCTCTTCTAAGTATGCACACACGACTGACACGCCAACACGTCCCCCTGGAAACAGCAGATGTGCCCAAAATATACCGCCTCAGGAAAACATAGATCATAACCTCTGTTTCCCACAACAGGAAACACCCAATTCACACATTCCTCTGCAGGATGCATCCGAAGCGTGTCAGCACCCACCACTGCAGCCCACAGAAACCCATAAACAGAAAGCTCAGCGGTGGTGGGGGTGGGGGGGAAGAGGTTGCTTTAAGGTGGTGAGCGGGCTGCAGCCGGGGCTTCTCTTCCTGAGCGGCAGCAGGGAGGGAAAACCAGAAAACCTTTGCCCAAGTTGGACTGGTCCCAAAATGGATTTGATGATGTTTGAGCCAAAGTCGGGGCTAAGTGGCAGGGGGCAATTCAGAAAGAATTCCTGCATTGAGTTGGAGGTGGGGGTGCGTGACTTCAGAGATCCTTTAATATCAATTATTGCTTTTATTTATTAAGCAGTGTCCCAAGCACTTTTATATAATTTAAGTGATTTAATACTCACAGATGACTTGCGTTGTTCCCACTCTAGAGATGAGCAAACTGAGACAGGTGTCGTCATGCATTTAACTTGTTCAAGGTCACACAACCGGCAGGCAGCAGAGCTAGAGTACAGACTCAGCCCTCCTGACTCCAGCATCCACACCCTGAACCCCCGCGCCTGGTGCCTCTCAGTGCAGGGATCCCATGTCACTGTCGTCTTGCCCCAGGAGACAGAATCAGGGCTGCAGACCCCGGTTCAACTCCAAAACCAAACTCACGTCATGTTGTAAACGACCAGAGACTCTTCTGTCCAGACCCCACCCTAACCTGGCAGGCAGACGGCTTTCTACCCGTGAAATGCCTGGATCCACAGTCGGCTCTCCTGCTCGGTACTTAGGAAATACCTGTGAACACACTCCGGGTACTTTGGGCCCTAATGGAGCCGTGAGTTGCCGATCCGCGACAGTGGCAGCACCCGGCCGCTTCCCAGGGCCCCGGGCGGTTGCAAGCTCGCTTTGGAACTGGTTGATTCTCCCTGCTTGATATTTCACTGTTCAACCAGAAGCACCACTGTTTTTATTACACTTCCAGCCATTTTTCACAGCTGTTGTGCTGTCTCCAAGTCAGCTTTGTCACTCTTTTAATTATACCCCAGGATAGCATAGGTGCTTCTACTTTCTAAAGACGATTTTAAAGATGACTCGATTAGAATGGAGGGACGTCTTTTTCTCCAAGGTCAGGCCACCCTCAGGGGAGGAAGGACCAATCGTGCAGGCACCACATCGGTAAGGAGAACGTAACTTTGGTCGTGTTATCTGTGAGGGAGGAAGCATGCTAATATCTGCTTTTAAAAGAGACTAATCTGATGGCAGCCCGGCCTTGTCGACGAGAAACT
Organism: Phoca vitulina; assembly: GCF_004348235.1. Classification (NCBI taxonomy): domain Eukaryota; kingdom Metazoa; phylum Chordata; class Mammalia; order Carnivora; family Phocidae; genus Phoca; species Phoca vitulina. The sequence continues at coordinate 2,443,815 of NW_022589786.1, forward strand.
CCTGAGACGGGGGCGGTAGCCAGCCGGAGGGAGGGAGAAAAGCCGGGTGCAGGAATTGGGTGCTGAGCTTATTTCTTGCTCTTTGACTCGCGTGCTCCTTTCAGCTTACCAGGAGGCCAGCCACCCTCCCCTTCCGATTTGCTGTTGTGCTCCAACACTTTTAAATGATCTCTGTCGCCTTTGGGAAGAGCTTTACTTGCAAATTTCGTCGTGGAATTAAGTTGTGTTTTCCCATAGAACTAAAGGTCTGCTGTGCGTCTATTTCAGACCCTTCATTTTTTCATCTCAAAGGCATTGGCCAGCTAATTTTCTGTCTTAAAAAAGTAGACTGACAGCCATTGCCAATTGACTTCTTTGCTTCTATTCTTGGAAAAATTAAGATTGTCCAGTCTCGCAGTAACTGAAAAATTGTGATTTTTTTAAAAATTAGTATTTATTTCATTGCTCGGAATCTTTTGTTTCTAGATCAAATTCAGGATGGGTGAATGTGTGTGTAATTGGTTCTGATTGCAAACTGCTTTTGAGTACAACTTTAAAACTCTTCAAGGATGAGAAGGAATAATTTAAGTCTGAGGTGGTACACCCGAATTAATTTGTACATGTTATTTTTATATAAATAGGATTCAACCAGACTTCATTTCTTGTTCCCTAGTCTCAGTGCCTGGTGTTCCGTTTGTGGATCTATAAAGTTGTAATGTCCAATAATGGTACCACTAGCCACATGTGGCTATTTAAATGTAAATTTATATTAATTAAAATGAGATAAAATTAAGAATTCAGTACTTCAGTCACACTAGCCATATTTCAAGCGCCCAACAGTCACATATGGCAGTAATTATGATATTGGACAGTGTAAATATTGAACATTTCTATACTCAGAAATCTATTGGACAGCACTCCTTACAGACTAGGAACTGTCAATGTCTCTCCTAGGTGCCCTTTACTGGCCAAATAACATTAAACAGAAGCCAGAGATTCCCTACACGCATTTTAGAAACATATCACATGATCCAGGTCTCTAAACTTGGTAACTTCATGGGTTATTTCACAACTCAGCAAAGCTAATGTCCTTTGAGGCCCATGGCTACTCTAAAATGTTGCTGTCAGCGACAAGCTGTTCAAAATTCAAGTACAAGTCAATTTGAAATTTAAGGGACATTTGTACATAAGGCAAATGTTATGACTCATGTGGCTGGTTTCTAGTACTTTCTGAGATAAAAATTCGTGGAAATAATAGCCAGCAGAAAATCAACAATAAAATTTCAATGTTCTGCGGGGGAGGGGAGTGGCTAGAGATTGGTGGGAAGAAATGGCACCTTCTCTACACACCTAGACACACAGAGTATGGTTTGATTATGTCGTTGATTTAATTACCCAAGGATACAAAATCTTGTTGGAAACGAGGTGGCTTTCAGGGCAAGAGCAGATATGGCATATCTCAGCCTAGCGTCCCTTGACCCCTAGAGCTCCTGTTGGCACTATCTAGATAAGGAAAGGTCTTCACGCGTCTATAAGCTCAAATCTTGCTACACTGCTGCCCTTTTGTAATCATAGTTTATATCCGCAATCTGGAAGAACTCACACAACAATGGCTGCATTTCTATTTCTGGGATTATTTACAAATATCAGACATTTGTGGGTTTCCAGCCACAGTTAGCAGGACCAAAGCAGCACCCTCATCCTGCGGGAAGCAGCAGAGTTAGGGCTGGGGGGCCCATCACTAGCTCTGCCCCCAGAAAACCCATTTTCCTAATCTGTCCCCTCACTCAGATTTTACACCTTTTTATCTGAGTGGTTCAAAGGCTGAGTCTTGACTGAAGACCATGATCACAAATCAATTTCCCCCAGAAAATCAAATCAGGGAAAAATCGAATTGATCTTGGAAATTGGTTCTTGAGCAATAAGGCAGGTTAAATTAGAAGAGGTAAATGAGAATTCGTGCAGTGATTCTGGAGGGACTTTTGGATACTTTTGAGACTCCTCATCACTGTTGGTGATGATTATCCTGTTAGTTCTTACTTGATTTTCAGACTCCCAGCTTTGTTTCCCTCAACAATTGTGGATCACTACACTGCCCAGATAAACGGGATCTACATTTTTCTCACAAATTGGTGGGAGAGGGGAGAGTGAAATATTTTCCAGGGTTGGTGAGCACGAATCAGAGAAAGAAGAAGAGGAGACAGGATGAATGGTTATGGACATTCTGGGAGTGGGAAAGGATTGCTCTGAGCTGTGGGGCGGGTGTGATGATCATGGTACCAGTGAACATTTATGAAGAACTTCATGCACTTTTCGAAATGCTTTGCATGTATTAACCCATTTAGTAATTAATTAATGATTTTGTTAACTAGCTAACTCACTTAAATTTTGTCTTAAATTTAAGACAGGAGAAAAGTTGAATAAGGGGCATGGACTCCTCAAGACAAAGATTGTGAGAAGGATATTATCTCCCACCTCAGATAGCAGAGTTGTCAGATTCAACATTTTCAGGGCTCAGTAACCAACTTTTTGCCTTACAGGGCACTGGTGATTCAGAAGACCTGTAAGTGGAAGATAATTGAAAGTCCATGGGCACCTGGGTGGCCTAGTTGGTTAAGCATCTGCCTGCGGCTCAGGTCATGATCTCAGGGTCCTGGGATCAAGTTCCGTGTTGAGCTCCCTGCTCTGCAGGGAGTCTGCTTCTCCCTCTCCTTCTCTCAATCTCTCTCTCTCTCTCTCTCTCTCTCTCAAATAAAATCTAAAAAAAAAAAAACTCCTGTTTTTCTGTTACTTGTCTTTAAAAGGAGGAAGGCAGCTGAGATCAATTATGGAGGCCATCTTTAAGAATCTGAAGAGAGCTGTAGGATAATATATATAACACCAAATTTTATATTTAATTAGAAATACTAGATCCCAGGTGTATCCATCAGGATATGCTGCAGTAACAAGGCCATAACAACAAAAATTCCTCCTTGCTCACCATAGATGTTCGTCCTGGGTTAGCCTTGGAGCTGTGCTCCAGGACTCAATCAGGGATCCAAGCTGATGCATCCTGCACACCATCTGGGGTATCACTGGTTGCTGGGTTATGGAAAAGGCAATATGGCAGATCACAAACTGGCTCCAGTTGAAAGTGACACACACAATTTCCATTCACATTTCATTGCCAAGCAAGACACCATGTGCCATCCTTCATTGTGCCTAGAATAAAAGATTCAACTTTCAGTGAACAGCCATTAACAACTACCACACTAGGTCAAGAAGCCCTGAATCGAGTATTATCTAAGTTACTTTGCAGCTCAAAGTTCATGTGAGTCCAGATTAATTTATAATATGCTTATTCAAAATCTAGGCAGTAAGCCTGCATGTCTAAATAGTAGACATCAAATTCCCCTCCAATCAGGTGGTCATCTTTATAGCCAGGACAAGAGTGAGCCTTCTCCTAATAGGGTATGAGCAAAAGATTTTGGACTGTTGCTTCAACTTTGAAAATTGAGGAATTGAGGAGTTCTCTCCTGACCCCCCTAGGGGCTTCCTACAAGAGAGAAGACTTGGTTCCTCATTAGCAAAGTTATCTCAGTAGCTTATACATAATGAGATTGGACCAGACAGCTGTCAATATCCCTCCCAACCTTGATTTTTTTTTAATTCTAAGCAGGTGCCTACTATTATTAAATACCAGATAACCAGATTTTAGAGTGGTCAAGCAAAGTATATCTCAGGGACAGGAGATCTGGAAAAGTAGCCATGAGAGAGGCTGGGCAAGAGGATAATAGACTCATAAGCTAGTAGAGCTCTACAGTATCATCAAATGCCCAACCTCTACTGATTTCAGCTCCTTCTTAATCTCTACCAGATCTTTTTTCTTAATTATATACTTTTGACATTTTCTCAGTGCTATGGAAAGTGCCACTCAAAGGCAGCTTTAAGATGAGTCCCCGCACCAACCTCCTTCCCACTAGAGTGCCTCCCCTTTGTGCCTCTTTTGTACAAAGCCTGTGCTACCACTGACCACCCTCATTTCATAGATGTCAAAACTAGAGGCCCACAGAGGGGATGTCACTTGCTTTGCTCCAAGGCCAGTTGGAGGCAGGATCAATCACCCATTTCTTTGAGACCCATGTCAACTGCAAAAACCAAATTCTCTTTGAGAAATTTGGGACCTGGTTTTGATCCAGAAATCACCCAAGAAATGGTATTTCTGGATCATTTACTTTGAAATACTCTACTTCTTCTTTTACTTTTCTTCTTCCGTGAATTTGGCCTCTATTATGGCAAAGAAAAGTTACGCTCACTCGTAAGTCTCTGCCTGCTTCAGGAGATTTATGGACTCACATCCTGTGATGGTGCCTTAGCTTGGCACATGCAGCCTGGTGATGTATTGAAGGTACTTGGCTAATTACCTGCATGCTTTCTGCTTTTTCTCCCAGTTAGGATTATGATAATGTCTTCTAACAGAGTTCCTAAAGAGGAAAGGCCTTCTGGATAGTGATCTCTTTGTTTCTTTCTGCAGTTCCTTATCAGCAGAATCCTTACAATCCCCGAGGCAGCTCCAATGTCATCCAGTGCTACCGGTGTGGAGACACCTGCAAAGGGGAAGTGGTCCGTGTCCACAATAACCACTTCCACATCAGATGCTTCACCTGCCAAGGTAGGAGGCCCAGACTCCCAATGCCCCTGTCAGATTGCAGGCCCTGGTTTCACCCATAGGACATGCCACAGGGGCACGCAGAAAAAATACAGGCCGATACCTCTACAGGCCTAAAGAAACTTTCCTTGAGCCTTTATGAGAACTCTCCCTTAGACAGTGTGGAGTGAAGAGGAAGGAAAGAGTTGGGACGTGGGGGAGGGAGGGAAGCTGGTGACCTCAGAGTGGTAGTGCTGACCCAGGAGGAAAAAGGCAATCCTGCAAGCTTAACCTACACAGCTGGAGAGACTCCTGTCTTGTGCCTATAAATCAATTTGAGAGTGAATGAATGAGCAAGCTGTCCTGGCTAAAATTCAGTGTGGCTCTGAGATGAGCACCTATTCTATGACCGTGTGGCAGTCCTCAAAGGTGAGGTTTAACAAGGTACATTATGACTTCACTAAGGTCTGTAATTTGGAAGCAGGTGGATGTTGGGTTACCTCTGGACTCTTAAATTACAAGTTCCTAAAGAAGCAGGATAACTAGCAGCACGAATAAAGAAGGACTCTGCTGAAAGAGCCCGGGGAGCCCTCTGGCCCTGATAGATGCCTTTCCAGCCTCTACTTCTTGAGGCTTTCTGTTCCACAAGGCAGCCATTCTGAGGTTGGATGGCCCCGTGGGTTTAGAAGATGTTTGACCCCAAACCAGTAACTTCCACCTGTTGGTTCTAGATTTGTTCTCATGAAGTTTGTTGAATACTGCATGTGTGCTGTTCCCTGTGGCTGCCGTTCACCTACTTGTAGTCAGGTCTCCCCACGCCTGATTATACTGCAGGTCCTTACTTTGAGCCTCATCTGAAATGATTCCAACTTGTATCATCTTGGAGTCTTCCTTGATCCATTCTGGTTTGTCACTATCATTCTAAAAGCATAGTGCCCAGAACAGACCATGGTTCTCAACGTCTGCCAAATACAGTGGGGGCACCCTTTCCGTTAATATGATTGATGTTGGATTGACCTCCTGAGGAGCCACTCCACGGAATTGACGTATATTGAATTTAAGGTCAATTGAAACCTCAGATCTTTTCATTTTAGTAATTGCTTCCAACCTCAGTCTCACGTGTCTGAGATTGACTTACACTGCTATTGAGAAAAATTCTGGATTTCTTCCTCAGGATCTCACTAGACACTGCACTGAGCAAATCAATTACATATTCACATTTCCTAATGTTTTTAATGGAAGCACATATGGAATATATTTTAATTGATGTGATTTAAATTCTGTATTGAGACTTGGCAAACCCCTTTAGTGTAAGCTGACCTGCGAAAGGGTCTTGGCGAGTGACCATTTTTACATCACTAGAAGCTGGGGCAGGAAAAAGGGTAAAAACAACAAAATTGTTCTAAGGAGGTTTGAGCTAGGATTGTGCAATTGTATTCTTAAGAAAGTATGTTAGTTACCCTTTGCTGAGACCAAAATTTAATAGTTTAAATTTTATTTATTTATTTATTTATTTATTTATTTATTAGAGAGTGAGCGGGAGAGAAACAGCATGAGAGGGGAGAGGGTCAGAGGGAGAAGCAGGCTCCCCGCTGAGCCAGGAGCCCGATGTGGGACTCGATCCCAGGACCCTGGGATCATGACCTGAGCTGAAGGCAGTTGCTTAACCAACTGAGCCACCCAGGCGCCCCCAAAATTTAATAGTTTAAATAATTTTTTGTTTAGCTCATGATCCTCTGGGTTGGCAGGGCAGTTCTCCCAGGCTGAGCTGGCTCTCCTTGTCTGCACTCGCCTCATCACAATGGTATTGGTGGGTCACCTGGCAGTGGTTGGCAGGCTGTTGGGCTGAGTGCCTGCATATGGCTTCTCATCCTCCAGCAGCCTGGCTTGGATTCATTTGCATGATGGTCTCAGAGTTCCAAGTACAGCAAGAGAGCAAGCTTCAGAAAGCAAGACCTTTTTAAGCCTCAGCTTATGTCATACTTGCCAATGTCCCATTTGCCAAAACGAGTCAAGTGGCCGACCCAGGTTCACGATCATGGAGAAATAAACTTTGCCTTTGGTGGGAGGATTTGCAGATTTCAAGGGTGTGAATGCAGAGAAAGGAAGAATATGGCCATTTTGACAATCAACCACGGGGAGGTTGTAGAATGTCTTTTCATGGAGATTTTAAGGGAAAAAAATAGATTTACTTTTCTGACTGTTTTCAGTGTCAACTTGCTTAGAAGTGAAGCAAATGAGAGAATTTTTGTTTCCAGCAGTAACCAGTTATAGTTACCCTAAATAGCCTCATTTGAAAAAGTTAAAATCTCTATGAATTTTTCGTATAGTTCTTTTACCATGCACTACTGCACTGACATGAAAGAATCTGCAGAGGTGAAAAACAAAAATAAAAGCAGAAATCCTCGTGTGACTGCCAATGCCAGATTTAATCCTAATGGTTTATGCTAAAGCTTGGCAACCTTGTGCTTTTGCCTTGATGGCTGTATAGATCATGGAGACATAGGAAGTAGAGGCTAGAGCCCGTCTAAGTAGGAATCTAATAGGAGACCTCTGAGTAAAGCTGAAATTTTCCCCTACGAAAATCTTACTTTCAATGTATGGATGGATGAGAAATAAACTGGAGAAGGAGACAGCAATGAAACTTGTCTGTACTAACTTTGGCACTGGGTAGAGGAGAATAAAACTTGTATCAAAACGTCTACCTATAATCCACCCTTAACATGGATTCATGTTCTATATTCATGCTATGAATTGGCATAAATTTTAAAAAAGCGAAACAGAATTTAAAAGAAAGTCATCCCACACTTGGCAAATGGCAGAAACAAGTGATATTCCTCTTTGGAGGAACTCAGCTTTATTCCAGACCTCAAAGAACTCCCACGGGTAACATTATCAGCAAAATGAGTAACTTACAGTCAAAAACACACAAATCATAATGGAGGGAGAGCCACAGAAACAATGAAGAGAGAATCAGAACCTCAAAGACTTCATAAATTTGTATTTTTTTAAAAGATTTTACTTATTTATTTGACAGAGAGAGAGCGGCAGGCAGAGGGAGAGTGAGAAGCAGGCTCCCCACTGAGCAGGGAGCCCGGCGTGGGGCTCAATCCCAGGACCCTGGGATCATGACCTGAGCCGAAGGCAGATGCTTAACCGACTGAGCTGCTCAGGCACCCCATAAATTGGTATTTTTTGACATTATATGATGACTACATAGAATACATTTAAATAGGTAAGAAGAGCCATTTAAAAAGAGCAAGAAACAACACATTATAACAAATAGCACAGCAGATTTGAAAAAGAAACAAAACTTTAGAAATAAAAATATATAATGTTTGAAATTTAAAAGTCAGTGTATGGATTATATAGCAGATTAGATGTTGCTGAAGAGAGAATTAATGAACTATAGGATTTAGCCAAGAAAAAGGTATATACATATAGTCCAGAAATATAAGAAGGTGGTAAAAATAAAAGATAAGTTTATACATGAAGAAAATAGTGGAAAGGTTTGACATATATTCAATCAGAGTTCTAGAGATGTGTAATAGAATACATGAGTGGGAGGACAATATTTGGAGACATGACAGTTATGCAATGTTGTAGAACTGTTCAAAGACACAAATCCTTGGATCCAGAAACCTAATAAATCCCAGTAGAAAAATATAAAAGAAATCCACCTGTATACATCATCAGAATGAAACTGAAGATCACCAAAGACAAATGACAATTTTAAAAACAGCCAGAGAGAAGAAATAGATCATCTGCCTACAAATGGTAAGTAGACTGAGAGCTGACATGTTAGTAGCAACAAGGAAGCCAGAGACCAGTGGAATAATTCCTGTATGTACTGAAAGAGATAACTCTAAAGTTAGGATTATGTATTCAGCAAAAGTATTTTTCTAGAACAAAGGCAAACCTATAGCTAACATCATACTTAATGGTGAAAGACTGCCTGCCTGCCTATAAAGGCAAAAGTAACAAAAGGATGTTTGCTCTTACTACTTCCATTCAACACTGTACCGCAGGTTCCTATTGGGTCAGTTATGTAAGAAAATGAAATAAAAGACATCCAGATTGAGAAAGTAAAAGTAAGGTTATTTGTATATGCACATGACATGATCTTATATATAGCAAATCCTAAGGAATGCACTAAAAAAACTCTTAGAAATAACAAGTTAATCCGAGTTTCAGGATAAAAGATCAATATACCAAAATCAATTGAATTTCTATACACTTACAATGAACAATCTGAAAATAATATTAAGAAATGATTCCATTTACAATAACATCAAAAATAAAATACATAGGAATAAATTTAACAAAAGTGTAAAATTTATACTCTGAAAATTATAAAATATTAAAGAAGATCTAAATAAATGAAAAGAAATCTCATTTCATGGATCAGAAATCTTAGTATTGTTAAGATGGCAGTATTCTTCAGACTGATCTACAGATTTGAGGCTATCTTACTCAGCTCAGGCTTCCACAATAAAATACTGTAGATTGAGTGGCTTAAACAACAGAAATTTATTTTGTCACAGTTCCAGAGGCCAAGATTAAGGTGCCAACATGGTAGGGTTCTGGTCAGAGCTCCCTTCTTGGCTTGCAGATAGCCATCTTCTTACTGTGTTCTCACATGTCCAGGAGAGAGAGAGGGAGAGAGAGAAAGAGATGGCAAACTGGCTGGTGTCTCTTCTAAAAAGGGCGCTAATCTCATAATGAGGGTCCCACCCTTATAACCCTCATCTAAACCTAAGTATCTCCTCAAGGCTCCATACCCAAATACCATCACACTGAGGGTTAGGGTGTCAAAATACAAATTTGGGGCAGGACACTATTCCATTCATAGCAAATGCAATCCCCATAAAAATCCCATCTGGTTTCCTTGAAGAAATTGATAAGCTGATTGTGAGATTAATATGGAATTGCAGGGGATATAGAATAGCCAAAGCAATCCTGAAAAAGAACAAAGCTGGAGGACTCAAACTTCCCACTTTCAAAACTTACTACAAAGCTACAATAGATAAGACAATGTGGTACTGGCACATGGATAGACATATAGATCAATAGAGTTGAGAGAGCAGAAATAAACCCTTAGGTTTATGGTCAGGTGATTGTCAACAAACCTACCAAGACAATTCTACAGGGAAGAAGAGTCTTCAACAAATGGTGCTAGGAAAACTGGACATATATATGCAAAAAAACAAAAAAAAAGTGAAGTTGGACTCCTTCCTCACACCATACACAAAAATTAGGTCAAAATAAGTCAAAAACCTACATGTAAGAGCTAAAACTATAAAACTCTCAGGAGAAAATGTAAGAGTAAGTCTTTGTGACCTTGAGTTAGGCAAAGACTTCTTGGCTATGACACCAGAAGCACAAACAACAGAAGAAAAATAGATGAATTAGATGTCATCAAAATTAAATACTTCTCTGTGCTTCAAAATATACCATCAAGAATGTAAAAAGTCAACCCACTGAATGGGAGAGGAAATTTGCAAAACATACATCTGGTAAAGAACTTGTATCTAAACTATATAAAGGATTCTTTTCTTACTAAGAAAAAGACAATCCCATTTCAAAATGGGCAAAGGATCTGAATAGAGGTTTCTCCAAAGAAGTTCTATAAATGTCCAGTAAACACATGGAAAAAAATGCTCAAAATCATTAGCCATCTAAGAATGAACATCAAACCACAAGGAGGCACATGTCACGCCATGAGATCGGCCATATTCAAAAAGACAGAGAATACAAATGTTGGCAAGAATGTGGAGAAACTGGAACCCTCCTCCATTGCTGGTGGGAATGCAAAGTGCATAACTGCTGTGGAAAGCAGTCTTGCAGTTCCTCTAGGAGTTCAATGTAGAGTTACCATATGACTTAACAATTTCAAAGTCATAAGATGTATGCTTAAGAGAAACAAAAACATATGTCCATGCAAAAACTTGTGCATGAATGTTCATAGTAGGATTATTCATCAAGTCAAAAATTGGAAACAATTCAAATATCCATCAACCAATGAATGGATAAATAAAATGTGGTGGAACATTTTGCAGCAATACATCCACGTGGATGAACCCTAAAAGCACGAATGGCCCATAAACATATAAGAAGATTCTCAATTTCATTAAAAATCAGGGAAGTGAAAATTTTAAAGTGAAATTTAAAATCACAGTAAGATGGGGCACCTGGGTGGCTCAGTCGGTTGAGCGTCTGACTCTTGATTTCAGCTCAGGTCATGATCTCAGGGTCATGAGATTGAGCCCCAAGTCCGGCTCGCACTGGGCATGGAGCCTACTTGGGATTCTCTCTCTCCGCCTCCCTCTGTCCCTACCCCCCCACACACACACACACACTGCTCGTGCACGTGCGTGCTCCCTCTCTCTCAAAAGAGAGAGAGAAAGAAAGAGAAAGAAAGAAAGAAAGAAAGAAAGAAAGAAAGAAAGAAAGAAAGAAAGAAAGAAAAAAAAGGGAAAGAGAAGTGTGTTTTTAAAAAATTAAATAAAATCACAATAAGATGACATTTTATAGCCACCATGTTGACTACATATATTATCAGCTTTCAATGATGATATGGACCAGTGGAAACTGCTGGTAGGAATGCAAATGGGAAAAACTCTGGAAAACGGCGAAGCTTCACCTCACAAATACAAGAATGTTCAAAGCGGCATTTCCATAAAACAAAACAAAACAAAAAAAAACCGCAAGCAGTTCAAATGTCCTTCAACAGTGGAGTAGATCGATTGTGATACAGACCATGGGGTACAGCACAGTTACTGAAAAATGGAGTTACATCGACATGGACAAATCTCAAAACATGATCCTAAAAGTATGAAGCAAGCACAGGAGAATAAATGCAGTAGGGTTCCATCAATATAAAGTTCAAAAAGGGCAAAACTAAACAATGCATAATTTGTGGATACATCAAAGGTGGTCAAAGTAGAAAGAAAAGCAAGAGAATGACAAACACACAATTAGGGACAACATGGGGAGGGGATGCTTTCAGGATATGCAAACAGGCTTCCGAGGCATCAGGAATGTTCTGTTTCATAAACTTGGGAGCGGGTACCTGGGAATGCATTTTATTCTTCTTCTTTAAATGGTGTTTGTATATTTACTACATTTTCTGTATGTATAATATAGTTCACAGTTAAACTTTTAAATGTTAAATAGATCACCCTCAGGAGCCCTTCTAACACTTTGGTTTTGAAATTCCATAAAACTCCGTCTCATTTGAAAGGTTGAAAATCAACAGAATCCTATGACAGACTTGTGGACTCTCGGGTCTGGGTGTGTTCTCAGTTACCACATAGCCCCTTCACTTCACAAATGAGGCAGCTGAGCTCGAGAGAGGTGGGGTAACTTTTTTAAAGCCACGCAGCACCTGAGTGGTAGAATAGAAGCATGGACCACGGTCCAGCGACCCCCAACACAGTCCGTTTTCCCCTGAAACACGCGGTGACTGTGGGCAAGGTCCCTTTCTGGGCATTATACTAACAGTGAACGTTCATTCTGGATTTTCTCAAAGCAGTTCTAACTTCTCATATCCTGTCCCACTGTCAAACCAAATGATCTGCTTTTTTTTTTAAATTAATAGATTTTATTTTCTTGATTCACAGAATAACGCCTGTCCTGGGTGTTGTGTTAAATTCCACATCAATTCCATACTGTAGACCCTCTCCAGGGCCTTTCCTGTTATTTGGATGTCAGGCTCTGCTCAGCCTCAAATACATCTGTCCTGCTGTCCAACTTGCCTTCTATCCCCGTGTTCCCCACTGTATTTCCAGGAACCCCCTGAGATTCTTATCAACCTTTACATCCTTTCTACCAAAAACTTCCTCCTTCAACTCCTTGGGGGAAATGGAGGAACTGATTGTTCCAAGTTTTCTTATGACCTCCTGGGTTTGTCCACTGGGCGAGGTGGCTCTGGGGGTGGAGCTGGCCGGGGAAACAAAGGAGAGAAAAGAAGGAAAAAAACAGGAGCTATTTCCAATGAGGTCGTAGGCCATGACCTCACTAATTCCACAGCCATGAAGTCAATCGATCTGCCACCTGCGCACCGCAGAACGCCCTGTACTCTGGCCTGGCCTGCTCTTGAGGCGTTGTTTGATGTGATGAATTTTCACAAAGCCTGGTAGAAGATGAACCCTCTGCCATCAGCCACCACCACCACCTCCACTAATAGGCCCCTGCCTCTCTGCAGGCAGGGGTGGTCTCCAGGGCCCTCCAGCCCCACCTCGCACTGAGTTTAAAATGTTTAGGCACCTGGTAAGCCCCGAAGGAAGCTCTGCTTCTCCTAGACTCACGGCATATCAGTGTCAGAAGAAAAGTTCAAGTCACTTCTTAATCCACCTTCTTCATTTTACATACATGTGAACAGAGACCAAGTTCATTGTCACCCAGAGAGTTAATGGCAGTGACAAACTCAGAGCCCAGGTGGTCCAACTCCCAGACTATACATCTCCCACTGTGCTGCACGGTCCCCCTAATGCTGTGACCTCTGGGGCTCCCCTCCTCCTCACTCATCCTGGCCCCATAAGCCTGCCTCTGGCCTGCAAAGTGAACACACACTTGCGAAATTCTTCTGCCATGCGCCTAGAAGTCCATCCTCTCTTTAACCTGGCTGCTTTTGCATTACCATTTTCCCTATGAACAGGGGGTAGTATTTACTGGGGTGGCATCACCCAATCCAGACCAGGTCCCCACAATGACAGGCTTGGAATTCCTTATTGGTTTCCACACCATTGAGCTTGCTTCAGAAAGCTGATCTGTGCTAACCAAGTCCTCAAGAAACCAATGTATAAAATCAGAGTGCCCTTTTATTAATGGAAATAAGAGCTGTCATTCTCCATTGTACTAGTTCGCATTGCCCTGACCAGCTGCTTCCCAAAGGTCTAGGTAGTAAGTCAAACTATCAGTCACTTAGTGAATGCAGTCTCAGAACAAGGGGGCTGGTCATAGGGTTGGAATGGGCTCCCGCATGGCCTTCCTTTGATTGCTGGCCAGCCCCTTCTTGGCTGACCACCCCTGCTTTAGCCAGACCAATACACTCAGCAGTTCTGGTGGCCCTGAGAGCCATTCGATCTCTTGGAAGAAACTTTGCCTCTTTCTGCCCTTCCCATTAGGTGTTGATTTCATAACTTAACCCTCAGAGGGAAATCTCATTTGCCACATTTCCAAGTCCTTTGGAGGTAGGGAGTCCCACATGATTCAGTCGTTCAAGCACCTATAATTACATCCACCTACTCCTCTATTATCGGTTCTACACATCTTCATATTGTCCGCAAGGATATCCCATAAGACCTTATGACATCTTGTTGCCTGTCTATGCAAAAGCTATCAATGCAATTGGTCATTTTTGCAACTGGGTGATGGGACATCATTATAACCTTCTCTCTTTTTTTGTTTATGTCAGAGAGTTTCAAAATATTTTTTTTAAGTTTTTGAAAAACTAGGAGAAAAACCATCCGTGGCTTCTCAGTATCCCACAAAGCTGGACTCAGGCCCTCCTCCAACTGGTCTGTCAATATTTTCCTGTATTACTGCCCTCCACTCCCTAAAAACACTACCCCTACCCCAGTCCCACCTCCACACAAATACCACTTGCAACTTCCTGCTTGTGTGTTTTAGCTCATTTTCTGCCTTCAGAGTGCAACTTAAGTGCCCCGTCCTCCAAGAAGCCTACCATGATCCCTCCCCCACTGACATTGCTCCCTTTTCCTCCCCACTCACAGCACTTGCTGCCCAAACCAGCCCATGGCCTATCGCCCATGATGTATGTTCTATAAGGTCGTCTTTGGGCATATATTGTTACCTCTTCACAGTTCAGGGATCGTGTTTTATCATTCTTGCCTGGGAACAGACCGACTCTCTATGTCTATGGTGAGAGCAGATTATAAACTTCAAATCATCCATCCTACTACCATCCTAAATTGTCTTCACCTAGCACAGAATCATGCACAGAGAAAGTGCCCAGGGAAATTTTAACTGAATGGTCTTATCCAATTCATAATACCACCAGTATGGCCTTGTGTGAGCCACGCAATCCTAAACTTTCATCCATGTGTTGAGAAGATGGTACAACACCAGTGGTCCCGTCAGGATCAGCTGGGGAGTGCGCTAAAACGCAAATACCTGGGCCCTGGCCCCCAGGGAGTGTGATTCAGGCCCAGGCGTCTGCATCTTAAGGAGCCCGAAGGTGACTCCAATGCAAGTGGTCTTCAGGACACACTTTAAGGAGCACTAGCCCCACGAGGTCCAATGTGCCACCATTTTCGGGCCACTCGTGACCAAGTCAGACGTCAGCCTTGTCCCCCGTAAGAACCTCGTGCTTGCCCACCTTCCCTGGACTCAGCCTGCCCTTGATTCTCTCCTTGTTCCCCGCAGTGTGTGGCTGCGGCCTGGCCCAGTCGGGCTTCTTCTTCAAGAACCAGGAGTACATCTGCACGCAGGACTACCAGCAGCTCTACGGCACCCGCTGCGACAGCTGCAGGGACTTCATCACTGGCGAGGTCATCTCTGCCCTGGGCCGCACCTACCACCCCAAGTGCTTCGTGTGCAGCTTATGCAGGTGGGCAGGGGGCCAGCAGAGGCCGGGCCCCTCTGCCTGAGCCCTCTGGCGGTGTGGGGGCTCACAGGGCTGTACACTGAACACTTGGATTTCTAGGCTCTCGTGGGTGGAATGATCTGACAGGCCAGTGCTTTTCAAACCTTTTAGCAGCTGAACCCTGTCTGTCAAATATGATCTCATGTAAAACACTAGTTTGTCTGGCGATCAAGACGGAGTGAGGACCTGAGCCGCCACCCTCAGCCTCCCATTTCCCATCGGAAGTTCTCAGAGGAACTACTGAGTTCCCTGAACCCATTTTGGAAACCAGGCATCTGGACCAGCTCCCACCCCCTCAGCCTCACGTAGTGTAGAGATACCCGTTCGTAGCCTTTCTCCATGACCCTGGCAAGTGATCCCGTCTCTGTAAGCCTCAGCTTCTTCATCAGTAAAATGGACATCAAAACCATCCCAACGTTGTTGGGTTTTCGTGAAGATAAATGAGATGGTGTTTGCAAAGACCATAGCTCAGTGACTAGGACATAATTGTGTCTGCTTTTGCTATTCTTGTCATTATCATATGATAACCATCTAGCCTCTCAGGCAATCTGGTAGGCAATGGAAAGCTCACCCTTCCCTCTCCCTCATGCCCTGCGTCCCGGTTCCTTATTAATTTAGCAGACGTACATGAAGGGTCCACTGTATGCCAAGCACCACATTAAGGAGATGAAAAAAATAAAGGAGACATCAGCCTTGCCCACAAATACATTAAAATTTAATGGACTGCCCTGATTAAGTCATACATAGAAACATGGTTTGGACTAAATGTATGCCTTTTTTAATTAGGAAAGAAATTTATAGATTAATTATTCTCCCCATAAAATAACTACCTGTTAGTTACCAGTTAGGGTTCCTGCTGAGACTAATGACACAGTGTACAAGAAAATAAAACCACCGAGTAGAATTCATTGATTCATCCGTCTCTTAAAACCTGGGCCCTGGGTCGCACAATCCCAGACCCACAGTAGGGTCCATATGGTTTAAAGTGAAGTTTCTGTCAAGCCCCATACAGACGCAGTGCCTTCCCAAGGTCATGCCGTGTCCTTCACCACAAGTCAGTGCCTGGGCCTCGATGAGAACACAGCTCCCCCGGCTCAAGCCAGCACCCCCTGCCGTGTCCCACGTTGCTAATACAAGGGCAGCGGAGCCACTGGAAGCCTATGTCGGGGGCACTCAGAGTCTGTATAACAGGCTGTCCCCGACTTCACGCACGAGAGCAGTTGAACAATGGGCTCAACAGTGCCAGGGATTCGATGTACAGTTCATCTTTGTTTAGGGAGGCAGGACATGGACCAGTTTGAGACCTCGGAACTCGGAAACTCAAACTGCACAAACACAGAGGAGAGGAAGAGGTTATTTGTGGATTTCTAAGTGTCCTGGATAGTGAAAGGAAGACATTGTGGTGAATTTAGGAGTTGAATGAGTTCTTCCAGATATATGGGGATAGGTGAGGTTGGGATGGAAAAAGTCTTTCCAGAAAGAAGGGGCGACTCTAGGAGGAATTATTAACCAATTCATTTACAGATGAGAAATGTAAGCTTCACTAAGTGTCATGGTGTGCCCTGGGTTAAAATCATCTAAATGGCCCAAGTGGGGCTCCAGTTCCAGTCGCGGCCCCCAACTGAGTGGTTTGGTCAGCCTGGCACCGTGAACAGCACTTGAATTTACCTGGCATAATAGAAGGCAGGCTGTGTGTATGAGCTTTGAACACATCTGCTGTCAGCTCACCAACAGACATGGTGAAGAAGAGGTGTTGCATTTCTCTTTCATCTCCCTTGTAGGAAGCCTTTCCCCATTGGAGACAAGGTGACCTTCAGCGGGAAGGAATGTGTGTGTCAGACATGCTCCCAGTCCATGACCAGCAGTAAGCCCATCAAGATCCGCGGACCAAGCCGTGAGTCCTCGCCGTGAGCACCTCCCTGTCTGCGGGCCATGTATCCTAGGGCTCCCTGTCCCAGCTCCGTCATCCGCTCCTGCAGGCCCGGAGGGAAGTGGGGGAGGTTTCCACCCTGGAGGACTCCTGAAGCCTGACCCAGTTGGCATTCAGCCCAGACTCACAAGCTTCCTTAAGCAGAAATGCAGGGAAAGCGGGCTGCTGATTATAAACCATGACAGCCTGTTTGGCCACTTGGGTGGGGCTCTTCTGGGATGAGCTAGGCTCCCTTATCTTATCTCGCCTTGGGATCCATGTTCCCCAGGGCACCCTAACAGGGCTGATGAAGCCACCAGTGGTTCTCAATTTGTACAAATTCCACTAAAAAGTATACATAGACTCATCTTAAGAAGGAGAAATATGGAAGCAAACCACAAGGGATGTGCTAGTGTCTCTTAGAAAGTGTCCCAGGAACACTGCATCAGCTTCACTGCAGAACTGTAAACATGCAGATTTTTAGGCCCACTTTGGACTTTTGTTTTTAATGTTTTTTAATCTTTTTTTTTTAAGATTTCATTTATTTACTTGACAGAGAGAGAGCAAGCGAGAGAGAGAGAGCAGGAATGGGGAGCAGGGAGGGGCAGAGGGAGAAGCAGAGAAGCAGACTCCCTGCTGAGCAGGGAGCCCGATACGGGGCTCGATCCCAGGAGCCTGAGATCATGACCTGAGCCGAAGGCAGACACTTAACCCACTGAGCCACCCAGGGACCCCTCCCCCCTTTGGACTTCTAAGAAAGGAACCTAGAAATCTGCATTCTTAATAAGTTTCCTGGGTGATGCATTTGCGGCTCCTAAGACTGAGAACCACCATTTAGAGATGAGGGGAACATCTACCTCACCAGAGTAAATGTTATGTTTCATCACCGAACTATAGATCTGGGGGGAAACTGAGGATCAAGAGTGTACCTTGGGACAGTCATTCGAATTCATGGAACATCCATTCCCCTCAAATGTGTCTAGTGGTAAGATGTCTAAATCACTGTTCCCAGATGCCCTTGTCAGGCTGCTGACGGCAGGTCAGCACACATACATGGCCCTGGCCCCAGGGGCCTGCCGTAAGCCACGCTAGGCTCCCGTGTTCTTTCACGTTACATGACACTCCCACTGGCCTCCACAGGAGAATCAATGAAAACCCATTAGCCGCCTGCACTGCATCACTGTGCGGGCGCGGGCACCGACAGTCTGCATGCCTGGGCCGCATCCTGCCAAGGGGATAAGCACAGAATACCCCGAGTCAGCAGGGCTTGGCCCCGAGGGGCTCCATCAGAGCCTGCCAGGCGTGAGCTGGGGAGCTGGGGAGAAAGACGATGGGAAGGCTTCCTCCCTAGCCCTTCCTTCCTCTCGATCTAATCAGATCTGCTCACGGAATGTGCAGAGAACTTCCTTCAGCGTCCTTGGTGACATTCAAGAACAGTTTGCTGGTCTGAGCAGGTTTCCATCTTGAGGTGGCTGAGTGAACACACTGTTATCTTTCATGATTCCTTGAAAGCATCGTGCAGAATGACAGCAGGGCTGGAGTACTGGGATGCAGGACCACGGCCCTGTGACTGACGCTGCAGACGCGCCCAGAGACCAGCAGGACCACGTGTGAGGCAGTAGAGAGAGGCTGGCTGGAGCCAGGAGCATGCCAACCCTCTGTGTAAAACACGGCAGACACAGAGCCTTGCTGGGGCTCCGTTTACCCAGCTCTATGGAAAGCAAATATATTAGTATCCAGGAGCCAGACTAGCATACGCCATAGTGTGTAAAATACTCTCTAAATATAACGCGAGGATGCTGCAGACTCGGAGATTTAATCTGGAAAGCACACCAAAGAGAGAATATGATTCCTGAATCTGTTATTTCTCTTGGCTTGTACTGCGTTACTACATGCATCAGGGACCTCGGGGATGTGGGAGAGTTCCTTGGCCGAGTGTGGGAATCCTGCGTGTGAGCGTGTCCTTGAGGAGAAGTACTAAATGTCTCCACCATCATTCTGCAAGTCCAAAGGCAGAGGAAGGTGAAGAGTGAATAATGAGAAGCAAATGAGCACATAAGCAGTCTCCAGGGGGGAGTACCCAGGATCATGGCTCATCTTGTTACTCACAAGGTAAAGACAGCGAGCTGTGGATCTACACCTTTTCTCCCCAACGGTGGTCACTGTCCATGCTGCAGATAACTAGAGGGGGTGTTGGAAGTTCTGCTGAGTTCCCAAAGGATAGAGGGAACCAAAACCAGATTCAAAAGAGGGCTAAGATGAAGAATGTATCATGGAAAAGGAAAAAGAGGAGGAAAAACCTGATGTATTTTTGATCTACGGGGCTGTGACATTTCATCCCTGGAGGGTGAATAAGGACATTCTGGAACAGCAGGAGCAGTTATCTGCTCAAAAGAGATTAAGAAGAATACTCAGGAACTATCAAGAGAAAAGAATTGTGTTACCTTTTACAAGAATAAGAAGTGTTTCCTCACATTTTCACTGAGAGGAATCAGCAGCAGTAGCAACATCAGCATCACTGACATAACTGTCACGACCGTCACTACCGCCACCGCCACCACCACCATTACCATCACAACTGTCACCACCACCACCACCATCACTATCACAACTGTCACCGCCATCACTACCGACACCACCACCACCACCATTACCATCACAACTGTCACCACCACCACCACCATTACCATCACAACTGTCACCACCACCACCACCATTACCATCACAACTGTCACCACCACCACCACCACCACCATCACCACCCCATCACTACCATCACCACCACCACCACCATCACCAGCAGCACCACCAATACCGTCACCACACCACCACCATCACCATCACAACTGTCACTACCAAGTAATTGTTTTATAGATGAGAAAAACTGAGACCCAAAGAGTATAAATGACTTGCCCAGAGTCCCACAGATAGTAAGTAATGAAACTGGAATGTGGGCCCAGGCAGTCTGGCCCTGGAGCCTATTCTACCTTCACACCCTATGCCAGAGACATGACTTGCTAACTGGGCAGGGGCCCGTCTTCCTGGGTTAGTTATCTAAAGTAAGGAAGGGAGCCTGCTGTGACTCACAAAACCCACTCATTTTCGTTGATCTAAATGGAATGCATGACACAGTCAAGAAAAACTAAAAATGGCTGCCTGGAGTCTCTAGAGACCTCAGTAAACTGAGGGATTTGGGGGAACAGGTGGTGACATCATACTTTCTGCCAGCTGAAGGTTGTAATTCTGGAATAGAGAGGAACATATGAGGAGCGGACAGCTGGCTGCACAGCAACCAGCACAGGGCAGGGTGTAGCTTTCCTACCGTGCCTGTTTGTTGTACTAGACTCACGGGCTCCTGGGTGGATGCCTGAAGCTCCACCAGAGGTCAAGGCCGAAAGGAGGAAGAAGAGGGAGAAAAGGGTCCTGATCAATCTGAGGCCAGTACAATGGAGGACCCGCAGTATGCCATGAAAAGAAAAACCACGTGGAGGAGGCATCCCAGAATCCTCATCCGCAGGCCTTCCCAGCAACAGGAATATTCTTCTAGCCTCAGATCAGAGGTGGGACAGTGCACAGAATATAGGCTAAAAACACAAGAGCGTGAAATAAGAATGACAGCGACCATTTGTTGAGCTCGTGTGTTGAGTCCTTACAGGCCTGATGATAGTACATCTTCACACCAGTGTTGTAAGGAAGATATTCAGATGAGGAAGCAGGGGCTTAGCGGTCACACAACTAGTAAGCGAGGGAGCTGGGATTCTGCCCTCAGCCAGCCTCTCACCCTTCACTCTGTCCTCCCAGCCCAGCCTCTAACCATGACATTGTACTGCCTCCTGAATTTTAACCCAAGGTGCCAAGTCCATCCCAGACGCATCACTGCAACTTAAGCAGATGGAACTCATTACTAGAATGTGACCACAAAAGGATGCAGCTCTTCAAATGAGATGTATTGGAGAGGTAGGGAATTGTGTTGTTGGCCCTATATACCTAGCTCCACGGGGTTGACAAGTGAAGTTGATCAGTGGATGACCCCACATCAAGCAAGGAAAAGTGATGTGTAAGAAAGGAGGGAGAAGAGAGAAACTGTAGTTGTCTTTAAATATTTGAAGGAAATGTCAGGAGGCAAAAGAGGTAGGTTATTCTTATTGCATAAAATAAGGGGCATCACAAGGAGTCAGGTCTCAGCACCATATAAAGAAGGCAGTCATGGAGCGCCTGGATGGCTCTGTCAGTTAAGCGTCTGACTCTTAATTTCAGCTCAGGCCATGATCTCAGGGTCGTGAGATCAAATCCCGCACCCATCATGGAGCTTGCTTGGGATTCTCTCTCCTTCTCCCTCTACCCCTCCCCGCCCCACTCACACACGCTCTCTCCCTCTCCAAGAAAAAAAAAAAAAAAAAAAAGGCAGTCATGACAAGTGTTGGTGAGGATGTGGATTGGTGCAGCCCCTGTGGGAAACAGTATGAAGGTTCCCCAAAAAATTAAAAGCAGAAATACCATATAATCCATCAATTCCACTGTTGGGTATTTTCCCAAAGAAAACAAAAACACTAATTTAAAAAGATATATGCACCCCTATGTTTATTGCAGTATTGTTTACAATAGCCAAGATATGGAAGGAACCCAAGTATCCATCGATTGATGAATGGATAAAGATGTGGCATATATATACCATGGAATATTACCCAGTCACAAAAAAGAATGAAATATGGCCATTTGCAACAACAACATGGATGGACCTAGAGGGTATAATGCTAAGTGAAATAAGTCAGACAGAGAAAGACAAATACTGTATGATTTCACTTATATGTAGAATCTCAAAAACAAAACAAATGAACAAACAAACCAAAAAAGCAGAAAGAGACCCATAAATACAGAGAACAAACTAATGGTTGCCAGAGCTGAAGGGGAAGAGGGATGGACAAAAGTTGGTGAAGGAGACTGGGAGGCACAGGTTTCCAGTTATGCAGTGAGTAGGTCACGGGGATGAAAGGCACAGCGTGGGGACTATGGTCAATGATACTCTAATAGCGGTGTGTGGGGACAGATGGGAGCTACACTTGTGCTGAGCACAGCATAAGGTATAGAGTTGTTGAATCACTATGTTGTATGCCCGAGACTGATACAACATTGGGTGTCAACTATACTGTAATAAAAAAAAAATCAGATAGGATATTAAAAATGGAGTTACAAAACAAAACAAAAAAGAATAAACCTTTTTGTGATACATATTTTTAAAAATGAAAATGAAAAAAAAATTAAAAAGGCACTCATGACAATTATGCCTGTCCAAAGGCAAAGTGGGCTTCCTCAAAAGGGGGTGAGCTTCCTACCCCTGGAGGCAATCAAGCAGTCAAGAATGCTATAGATTTCTGCATTAGGTGGGACTGTGACCAAGTGCTCCGCGAACTCTGAGCCCCTGTGGAATTATTTAACCCTATCAAGGAGGCCAACAGACACAAGTTCAGTATCTCTGGTTCAGTATTTGACCCCTGAGCCCTCAGGTTCTTCTATGCTGAGCATGGGCAAGTCACTTCTATAAAAGGAGAGGGGGGTGCCTGATGTCTCTAAACCATTACATTCTAAAGCCTGTGATTACCGGGATGGAGATGGTTAGAATTTTTCCAGGAGTGAGGAAGGAGAAGAAATCCCAAAACTATTCTCCCAACCCCCATCTGAAGGCCTGGGGCTTGAAGCATTTTGCAATCGGAGACCCTCCATCCCCCAGCCTGTGCTAAGGGATATTAGAAAGGCGCTAGGGAGCCAAGAGGCGGGAACTGTGGGAGTTGCCTCATCCAAGCACTTCATCAGGGCCCAGACCCTCCCCACAGTTGGCTGGGCACACCCCCTTCCTCGACAGGCGGACGCATCATCTTCTCTCCCAGGCCTGGCTCCCAGCTGGACATGAGGGCTTCCAGCCAGGCTCTCCCAACTTGTTATGCAGTTTCTCTTCTCCCCACTGCTCCAAAGTATGCATCTGTCTTGTGGCGCCGATAGAGAGGCTTGTCCTCCGGTAAACTTTGTCCCATGACCCTTTCCTCCTCCAGAGTGGGCCATCCGGTTGGGTAGGCCTGAATTCCCAGCATCTCCCAAGTACCTTGGATGCTGGCTCCATTTCCTGCCCCTCCCCAGACACGGATTGAGCAAGAAGCAGATGCCCGGCCCCCACGTTCTGTGGCCCTGGTGCGCGTTCCAGGGTGATGAGGATGGGGAGTAAGAACACCCCTCTGGTTTGGGACGGTCTTACCAGATTCTCTAATCCTTGGAGGAAAATGTTTGGCATATTATAAGCATGTTGGGGAGGGGGCAGGCACGGTAAACTCTGTCCTTTTCCTCAGTACTATGAGGTCCACTCCTTTATACTCATCCAGCAAATATGATCTGAGTTCCTACTATGTGTTGAGCACAGCACAAGGCAAGAGAATAGCTTTAACCACAAAGACAGGGTCCTTGCCATTGAGCATACAGCCCAAGGGTAGGAAAAATTAGATCCTAAGCTTATCCCCTGTAGCAGTGCTTCTCAGACTTGACTGTGCTTGGAGATTTAGGTGCAGTTCAGTAGGTCTGGGCGGGTCTGAGATGCTGCACATCTGCAGACTCCTAGGTGCAGCTGATGCTGCAGTCCCCAGGGCACGGACAGTGGCCTGCTTAGTTAGCTGTTGGAGGGCCCGCCAGAATCGGTGCAGGGTCTGTCTGTGTGGGATAAACATCGGTCAGGATGACAGAGAATTTCCTGGGGGAACCCTACCATGTCTTTCCTTCTCCCTCACACCAAGACCTCCTGTCCAGAAGCCAGAGCTCCGGGGAGGGGGGGTGAGGGGCTTTGCTTTCACCTGGCAGAGCTCCGGGCAGGTGTCCGTGCCAGGGTGGGAGCTGCTGTGGGAAAGCTGGTTTTCAGGGAGGGGTTTCCTTCACTTAGACTGAGACGATAGCAGTGGTCAGGGGGCCCAGGCTGTTCTGCTCAGTGGCGTCCTCTTGTCTTTGCAGACTGCGCTGGGTGCAAGGAGGAGATCAAGCACGGCCAGTCGCTCCTGGCGCTGGACAAGCAATGGCACGTCAGCTGCTTCAAGTGCCAGACCTGCAGTGTCATTCTCACCGGGGAGTACATCAGCAAGTGGGTGTCTCCCCCATCCCCGCCCGGCTTCCGGGACCCCCGCATTCTAGTGGCCTGCCCCAGGGGGCCCGCACCTGAATCTCCCAGGCCATCTCCTTGCACTTGCCTCCAGCCGCCACCCTCCCACAGCCACAGACAGCACCTCCCCAACCCCTGGGCCCTTCCGTGCTGCCTCCTCTGCCTGGGATGCTCTTCCCGCTCCTGGATGCGTTCGCTCCTCCCCTCCCTCTGGTCTTGGGTCCCACACCTGCTCTCCCCAGGCGGTCTCATACTGTCCCGGGCCACCTCCGTTCCCCCAACACCAGCCCTCACGGGGCCCTGTTTGTTCCCTTCACACAGGCTAACACCGTTTGCAGTCATACACTCATCCATGTTAACTTTTTTGATAATGATAATAATACCAGCTACCATTTACCGAGTTTTTATTACGTACAAAGGATATACTAATGGCTGTGTATGGGTTATCGCATTAAACCTCACAACTCCCCCTGTGAGGCGTCCATCCCCATTTTAAACGCTGTAAAAACTGAGGCTTGAGGAAGTGAGTAACTTGCTCCATGATGATATTTAATGTCTGTCCTCGCCGAGGTGGGGCCTCTGTTTGACCCACTGCGGCCTTCAGCGCATGCCCAACCCCTGGCCAACAATACAGTTGTTGAATGAATTGAGTTGAAATGAGATACAACGGACACCCGAAGCTATCAGCAGAGGGCTTCACCCCCAGTGGCTGCACAGAGCCTCACCAGACAAACCCCCCGCCTTGCCACTAGGCCCTAATGACCACATTCCCATACTCAAGTATGTAAAAGAAGTGATGGCCACAGCCCCTCACAGCGTTGATGTCTTATGACCCAGACACTGCTGAGGCGGCATGCTGACCCACTGCTAGGACGTGGTGAGCGCGTAAAGCTGTAGCATGTATGGAGTTTGCTGTCAGGAGAGTGATAGGCTAATAAGGGAGATAAACTAGATACATAAAGAATTACGGCACTAGGAGTTATGTGATAGGTAGCGCAAGAGTTTTGTTCTTTAAGACCCTTTAGATCACAAGCGACAGAAAACCCCATTCAAACTCACTTAAGCAAAAATGAGTTTATTGACTCAGAAGTAGGAAGGCCAGAGGCCTACTGACTTCCAGCATGGCTGAATCCAGGGGCTCAAAGAGGTTACTGGCACTGCAGAAGTCTCTCTCTCTCTCTCTCTCCCCCTCCCCTTCTCTCTCAGCTCTCCCTTCCTCTGTGTTGGGTTTATTCTCAAACAAGCCCTCCCCAAAGGGTAAGCATAGATGATCACCGGCAATTCCAGGGTTTCATTCTACCAGCGTAGCAAGCCCGGCGGAGAGACGGAGGCCTCTTTCCCAAGGAACCCAGCGAAAGTCCCATGGCTACCTCTGCTTTGGCTTGGGTCACACTCCCATTCCTGACCAATCACTGGCCAGGAGGATGTGAATCCTAGAGCCAGAGAGCAGCCCTCTGTGACCCACAGTAACTGTGAGTGGGAAGGAAAACCAGGCGAGGCTATGGGCAGAAAGGGGACATGG
The DNA here is from genome assembly GCF_004348235.1 of Phoca vitulina. NCBI lineage: Eukaryota > Metazoa > Chordata > Mammalia > Carnivora > Phocidae > Phoca > Phoca vitulina. The sequence goes on from NW_022589786.1 coordinate 2,469,593, forward strand.
ATGCCACCAGACAGCACTGTCTGGGTCAGAGGTCCAAGTGACAGTCTGCGAATATTCTGAGAAAGAAGGGAGCACTTCTAACTAGCAGGGAGTGAAATCTGGAATCTGGGAGAGCTTCATGGAAGATAGCCCTATTTGAGCCAGACCTTGAAAATGAGGGTAAGATGTGAAAATGCAAAGAAGGAAAGTTTGTAGGCAGAAGGCCCAGCCTGGGCAAGGGCAGGCTGGTGCCTGACACATCCACCTTGTTGGCCGGGGCTCAAACGTGTGCACGGGTGAAGCAGGGTCCGAGGCTGCAGAGGTGAGCTGAGGTCACATCACCGAGAGCTTTGAATGCCATGTTAGTAGGAGCTTGGCATTTCCCTCCGAGCCTGCCAAATAAGAAGTGCCCTTAGTGAGTCACCAGCCTGAGTCCTTGAGTCTGTGAGCCTAAGTCAGGGGTGTAGGGTTTGCTCAAAAGAGCTCCTCTCAGGAAGGCCCAGCCCCCATTGCCCATCCCACCTAAGGCCTCTGCAGCCTGGCTCTGGGCTCTTCATCTGGCTGCTGGCAGAGTGGTGGGCGCTTAGAGGCATTGCCTCTGGCATTGATGCCTGGGTCAGAAGCCCAGCCTCCGTGACCTTGGCAACGGACTTAACTTCTCTGAGTCTATGTCCTCGTTTATAAAAACAGGGAGGAGCAGACCTACCTCGTAGGGTGGTGCAAAGGCTCAGACATCATACTAGTAAGTGTCTAGTCAGTACTAATTTGACCATCTGCCTCTTTTTAGAATCATGGATATTTCAAATTCCCCAAGGCCTCCCAATCCATGGGTCCAAACGAGGTGGGGTTGGCATTTATACACAAATTTTGCTGGCGCATTGTACCCACCTCCTGACAAATGACTTTGTCCCCCTGCAAAGTCACCCTCCCACACCCACGGAGTGTGGAAGTGTTGGCAGGAGTGGGAGGAGGCTTGTCTCGGGGGCCTTCCAACAACAGTCTGACCGCTGGCCTTACTGGGCATTGGTCGTCACTGCTCCCTCCCCCTCAAGAGAACACACGCTCCCTGCCACACAGCCTGGGCTCCCAGCAAGCCCAGCATGGCAACAACTTGGAGATGAAACATTTGCATGCCTGTCCTTCAGGCCTCTCTGCGTCAGCCGGTTCCGTTGCACCCAAAAATGGGGGAAGTGTCCCTCTCTCCTCATGGACTCATTAGCAGCACAGAGCCGTGTCGTCAGATCTGGTCCTTAGAGCCAGGCAGGGCCCAGAGCTGGGGTGAGCTGTCTGACGTCCCCAGCTACCTCCATGTCCTCCTTGAAGACCCCTCTCCGCAATCATGGAGATTCCTCTGGCTGCCATTTGCGGTGTGCTCACTAGAGGCCAGGCACTGAGCCTGAGCCCCGGGGCACACGGCAGCCATGTCCTTCCGGCCGCAGGACCACCTCGGGGAGGACCCAGACCGCCTGGGTTTGAATCCAGCTTCAGGTCCTCTGTGTTGAGTTTTCTCATCGACACGATGGGGAGACTGATAGTTCTGACCTCACAGGGCTGCCGTAAGGATTCAGTGAAATCATCTATGTGAAACACCATCAGAGAGCCTGCCACACACCGAGAAATCAGCATCAGTGGCTATCAGTAGCAGAAAGTAGTGTAAGAATAATTCACAATAATCTTATTACTGCCTGATAAGTTGGAAGCACCGGGCGAAAATGAAACACATCGGAAGTGGTTAGGGTAGGTTCCACTTATCGCCTGACCCGAGAGCACAGTCAGATGATTCCCTCACTACAGGTAAAATTTTTTATCAGATGAGGAGCCCTGAAGGCTATGCACAAAAATTGACCCCATTGATGACTTCCTGGAAGGGGCTGGGAGGAAGGAGAAGACTTTTCCCTTTATGCCTTTGTAATGTGCCAAATGCAAATACTACCCATTCTAAATAAAATAAAACTTCATACATTTTTACAATACATTTTTACAAGAACCCTTTGGGATAAAGAGAAGAAAGTGGGTCTGGAGAACTTGTGGGGGAAAAATAGAAAGGGGAATAGAAAAGGGATATCCATGGCCAGCAGCCCAGACCGGTGGCTCCCAGGTGCACTTGGGGAGTTTGTCAAGAGGCAGATTCCTGGGCCCCCCTCCCAGGGGATCTCTGATTCCATAGATCTGAGGGGTGTCTGGGGAGTTTGCATTTTTAACAAACTCCCCAAGTGTTTCTAATCTTGGTCCAGTCACTACTGGCTGCGGGTCCAGGAACTTACATGTGACACCCCCCATGGACCACCCCCCCCAACTTCCTCTCCCTGTGTGGATTTCCTCTTGCAGGGATGGCATTCCGTACTGCGAGTCCGACTACCACTCCCAGTTTGGCATTAAATGCGAGACTTGTGACCGATACATCAGCGGCAGGGTCTTGGAGGTGAGTGGGTTCAAGTAACTGTGAAGATGTTTGCACAGGGTGGCCTGTGACTCCAAAAGGTCGTCACTGAGGACCCCTCTTCCATAGCACCCCCCCTCCCCTGCTGCCTTGACCTCCCTCAGCTTAGCTTGCTACATGACTTGAGCGGATAACTTTGCCTCTTTGGACACCCCTAAAATGAGAAGCTGGACAAAATTATTCCTGGCTCCAAAAATGCTGTGCTGGGAATATCAGTGGCTTCTCTGGACTCAGACCCAGATAGATTACTGGGGAGGGACAATTATGGTTTTCTTCCCAACCTTGCTAAAGGATGGAAGCCATTTTTAATTTTTTAAGCATTCGGTAATGTGCTGATTTAAGAACCAGCTTGTCTAGCAGCTTGCTCCCTGCGCCCTGCTTTGGCTGGTCCATCGCCATGGCAACAGCTCTCCCCTGCCTCCGATGCACAGCTAGCTCTGCCAGTAACAAGCAACCCGCGGCACCCTTTCTGAGCCCCTGCCCCAGCTCCCTGTCTGTCGCCCTTCCTGGCCTTCCTTCCCACACCCTGTGGGCCCAGAAAGCTGTCTTCCTATGCTTTGGGACCACCCACCTTGAGGAATTAAAAACAGGAAAGAGTCTGGTGCAGAGGACAGACAATAGCCTAAGACCAGGAACAGTTGGGTTCGGATATTGACTCAACTGCTAACTCATGCTCACATTTGGGGTGAGTGTCTTTGCCTCTCTAGGCCTCAGTTTTCCCTTCTGACAGTGGCTGGGGGACGGCAGACTGGGGCAGCTCTTGCGAGCAAAATCATTAATTGTGTCAAAGCTGTCCAGTTGGTGGTGGTCACCTGCAGTCAGCACTGTGTTGAGAAGGATTCTGCAGCCACATGTGGGCCCAGCAGGAGAGACTGTTGTAACCAGGGAAGGAGGAGCCCAGGAGATGTACTGAAGCTGAGCCCCGAGGATGTGAAGGAGGCTGTCTTCTGATGCCCTAGAGGAAGAAAAGAGCTTGACCCATTCAGGGAACAGAGAAAAAAAGCCAGTGTGGCTGAATTATGTAAACTGGGGTTCGGGGAGAATGGTCTATCACACAGCGCATACCACATAGAGCTTTGTAGCCGTTTAGGAGTTTGGATTTTGTAGTAAGTGCAATGGAAAGGTATTGGAGAGTTTTAAACCGAGGAGCAACGTGGTAAGATTGTAGGGAGTCAGAGAGAATAAGATAAAGGCACAGAGCTGATAAACCATTAAAGCTTTCCAGGGAGCAGTAGGGGTGAAGTGTGGAGGAGAAGGCAAGACACAGGAGCGCAGCTAGGGTGTTGGCCCCAGTTTCCCAGGGCCCCCATTCCAGGGTGAGGAGTTTGTATGGGATTCACTGGGCAACAGGCATTGTGGAAAGACCGAGCATGAGCGATCCCCTTAGAGTTGCTCCTTAGAGACGGATGACGTGATGGACACGGGTTACATTCGGAGGAAAGATACTGGAAGTGGGAGACCAGCGAGGAGGCCATGACACTGTGGGCAGGACTCAAGATCTATAGTAGCAGCAGCCAGAGCACCCACCTGCCTCCCGCATGATGGGAGTGGAACTCCCATAGCTTTGCGGTGGGGCCACGGGTAGACATGAGGATTGAAGGAAAAGAGGCCAGAAGTTGTACCAAAGCATCAACCCTGGATGAGAGGAAGTCTGGTGCTGTTCTCTGTGGAACTGGGGGTGGCAGGGAAAGAAGCTGATCTGGGCAGAAACACAGTGAGTTCCATTCGGGACAGGCTGTGATTGAAATTCCGGGAAGGTTTCAGGAAGGCAGTCAGAAATGTGGAGCAGAGCTCAGGAACACAGCTCAGGCGTGGAAGGAATAATCTCAGAAAGGCTAGGATTTGCATAAGAGTCAGCCCCAGGGCAGTCACCAGGATTGGGGGTGGGGGGGAATAGAGGAAGAGAGAGAGAGGAAGAGAGGGAGGGGGAGGGAGGGAAGAGTGGGCTGAAGGCAGCCTTGGGGAATAACTACTTATGGGCTCGGGAATACTGAGGAGTTGTCAGAGAAAGAGGAAGAGCTGTGAGGGGAGAATGGGGGCCAGGCCACAAGAGGACAGCGCTTCAGAAAGGAGGGCGTGGCCCGCCCGCGTTGGTCAGATTCTGTAGAGCAGTTGAGGACTATGTGGGCTGAGAAAAGGCTGGGGGGGGGGGAGGGAAGGTAACCTTCAGGACAGTTTCAGCTCTGCAGGATTATAGGGGTTATAGGCATCTGCATCCTAGTGGGGTAAAGGGTCCGTGGGATGAGAGATCATAAAAGCAGACTTTTTTTTAAAAGATTTTATTTATTTTTTATTTATTTATTTGAGAGAGAGAGAGCATGAGCAAGGGGATGGGCAGAGGGAGAAGCAGACTCCCCACTGATCAGGGAGCCTGAGGTGGGACTTGATGGGACTTGATCCTGGGACTCTGGGATCATGACCCAAGCCCAAGGCAGACACCGAATGGACTGAGCCACCCAGGCGCCCCAAAGCAGACTTTTCTTTGGAAAAGGAGGAAATGTGGATCACACGCAGGGCTGCAGATGGGAATTCATCCCAGCATTTCCAAGCTGCTTTGAAACTGTGTCTGCAGTGGCTGTCTTCTCCCTTGTGTTACTGTGTTTTAGCATCATGGGAGCCTCCGTTCGGGCTGCTGTTGTAACCGGGTTTCGATTGATTCCATTTGTACAAGGCTCCATTAGCATCGTGGACTTAATGATTTTTTTTTCTTAGCGCTGGAAGAGACTTTTAGCTATTAACTAGTTAACCCTCCTCATTTTACAGATGAGAAAAGTGAGCCCCAAGACGTGTGATGTTATTCCAAGGTCATACACAGTGTTTCTGGTAAAGCGGGAGCTAAAATCTAGAACTCCAGACTCCTATATCCCATACACGTGCCCACAGCTCTCAGCCACTCCGGGGGAGGCGGGGGGGGGGGGGGGTGTCTTTGAGGTCACATGATGTCATGACCTACATGGTTAGAGTAGAACAGACTTGGATTCCAATTTTACCACTTCTAGCCATGAAACCTGAAGCAAGTCACTTTCTCCAAGACTTGGAGTCTTCATCTATCATGGCGAATTCTACTATTCAACTTCTGATGGATATGTTAGTGTAAAATAATAGAAAATAAATATATTTATTGGTCTCTGCCGCCAGTTCCTAGCACAGGGCTCCTAAAACCTTTGCAATGTCCTAAGTGTTAAGAGCACTAGGAGCATCTTTTGTTCTAATATTTGTCTTTGACCCGGCTTCCTGACGCAGAGTTCCTAAATTTCCTGGAATTTCCTGGGTGATCAGAGTGTCTTTTGTTCTAATGAGGGGACTCTAGGTGGGCTCCTGGAGAGCTTCAGGATGGGGGCTGATCACCAGGAAGACCAAGCCATGATTGGAAGCTTGGAACTTTCAGCCCCACCTCCCATCTGCCAAGAGTGGGAGAGACAGGGGCTGGAGACTAAGGTAATGGTGGATCATACCTATGTGATGAAGCTTCCATAACAGTCCCCAAAGGATGGGGTCTGGAGAGCTTCCAGGTTGCTGAACATGTGGAGGTTCTGGGAGAGTGGTGTGTGGGGAGAAGGCATGGAAGCTCCGAGCCTCTTCCCACACACCTTGTCCTACGAATCTCCTCCAGCTGGATATTCATCTCTATCCTTTATCCTAAGTAAATGTAAGTGTTTCACCGAGTTCTGTGAGCTATTCTAGCAAATTATCGAACCCAGCCTGGGGGTCATGGGAACCCCAATTTATAGCCAGTCAGCCAGAAGCACAGGTGACAACCTGGGACTTGGGATTGGCATCTGAAGTGGGGGAGGGGCAGCCTTGTGAGCCTGAGCCCTTAACCTGTGGGGTCTGACACTCTTCCCAGGTAAATAGTGTCAGAACTGAGTTAAGTGGTAGGGCACCCCGCTGGTGTCTCAGAAAATTGCTTGCTATGGAACAACCCCCCCACCACACACACACACACATCTAGTGTCAGACGTCTTATGAGTAGCGTAGTCATGTGAGAGGAAAGGACACATACAGGAGTGTCTTTACGGGTAGTCAGGGCTTTTTTGGTTGCAAGTGCAGAAATTATATTCAAATGGCTCAGGCCAAAAAGGAAATTTATCAGCTCCCATAATAAAAAGCCCAGAGGGAGGTCTTGCTTCAGGCGCAGCTGGATCCAGTGCTCAAATGAATGCATTTGGAGTATCCTGCCATCCTGGCTCCAGTTTGTCCTGTGTTGGCTTTATTCTCAGGACGGCTCTCCTTCATGATGGGAGAGTTGGACACCAGTCGCTCCAGGCTTACATCCTATCAGACAGCATCCCCCAGGGGAAGGGGAGCTTCTCTTTTCTCATAGCTCAGCCCAGGACTGGCTCTCACTGGACAATCTCAGACCCGTCTCCAAACCAATAACTATGACCATAGAGTTGGAATATACTTATTGGTGGGGTCAGCCCTACTTAACCACATGGACTGATGTGGAGAATGGGTAGTCCCACCCAGGTAAGGCCTGGTGCTGTTTCTGGAAGAAGGGGGAAGGATGTTGGCCAGGCAAAAATAACACTTGCCCACTACAGGGCCCAGGACATTTGCAGGGACACAATAGGTACGTAATTAAATTCCATTTCCCCTTTCCCATTCCCTCCCTAGGCCACCCCGCAAGTACTTCCTCAGTGACAGAGCTCAACATGCTGAATGACAGTCACACTTCTTTCTTCCTAGTCTGTGTCCTCTCCAAGGAGAACAACAGTGCCCAGTACCACCTCTCCTGACCTCACTCTGGTTCTCAGCCCTCTCCGATACGCCCCGTTTTTCTGCACTGTTTTCTTGATTTCGGTTTCTTAACAGAGTGTCCCATCTTACCTCGCTGACTATGCTGGGTGCCGGCTGCTCTGGCAGCCTCCCTCCCTCAAGTTGCTTCCAAGTTGTCGCTAAGATGGTGCGCGGCATCTCTCGGCCCGGGTGGGGTGATGGGGCGTGACATTTCGGAAGATGCCAAGCTTCGGTTTTGCTGAGGCGCTGTTGCCTCCCTGGAAAACAGGTCTATAATTGAAATGATAAAGACACACAAAGTAGGAAGAGGCTACTAATTAAACCGATTATCCCTGTCACGGTAGGAGAGAGTCAGTCCCACGACATCTCAGCTTGGGAAAATAGCAGGCTCCTTCCAAAGTTTGAACACAGTTTGCTTTGATGATGAAAAGGGCATTTTATCATTGGTGGGAGCCACACAAAGCAGACAGAAGTAAGGAACACTGGAGATTTTTTTTTATTTTTTGAAAAATCTGCCCTTTCTTCATTCTTGCTAAGTTCTTAGAATAAATCAAGTATCTCCAGAATAGGCAAGCCCATGCCTACCCATCCACCATGCCCAAAAAAGATTCAGAAATAAGCCTTCAGCATTATTCAGTTATAATTTTTGAATTGGAAGGAACCCATTAGCATCCCGCCAAGTGATGGCTTGGGAAGCGGCTTTTAACAATCCCCCAATATCCATCAATTTCCCTCAGGCATATCCCCCCAAATTCACCTTGCCCTAACATGCAAAATATACACTTGACTCTTAAACAATGTGGGGTTCAGGGCACTGACCCCCACACAGTTGAAAATCCATGTATCATTTTGACTCCCCAAAAACTTAACTACTAATACCCTACTGTTGACTGGAAGCCTTACCCATAACATAAACATCGATTAACACATATTTGTGTGATGTATGTATTCTCTAACGGTATTCTTACAATAAAGTAAGCTAGGGAGAAGAAAATGCTATTAAGAAAATCATAAGGTAAAGAAAACACATTTACAGTGCTCTATTTGTTGAAAAAAATACTCACCTGTAAGTGGACCAACGCAGTTCAAACCCATGTTGTTCAAGGGTCAGGTGTACCTTCAAAACAAGCCCCACCTTCCAGCCCCATCGCTGAGCCGAGTTCCTCCATATGGAGAGTCTGGAACCACCACTGAAGGACCCCTGCATACCAAGTCCTCTGGGCTGGGACTGTAGTGTCAGAACGGTCAGCGTGGAAGTGAGTGCTACATGGATGACCTGTCCTCCCGGGTGACCTGCCCTCCCGGGTCCAGCTGCTATTGCTCCTGGTTTCCAGTGACACCTAGAGGCATAACCTTCTCTGAGCCTGTCTCTTCCCCCATAGAAGAATTTGCAGCTGCAAATCATTGCCATTTCTATTTGAAGTAGTCGTAGGAAAGGAAAGTGGGAATAGTCAAGGGGGCTCGCCAAAACCAGACTGGGGTGAGTGGGGGATGGGGCAGACGTACTGGGGTGCTGCCGTCGCAGGCCCGGAGCCTCAGGGTCAGAAACTCCCTAGCAGGTCCTGCCTTTGTGGGGCCCATTTTTGTCCACCGAGCCCTAAAAGCCTGTCCTTCACGTGCCACTCTCAGAAGTTTTGCCATGTCTATGGACCTTGTATATGAATTCTTACTTAATACTTTCATTTGTCTTTAAGTTGACTCACTTACAAATAAAAAAAAAAAATGTAACAAGAAAACCAAGATCACTTCCTATATTGCCAGTAACCATATATATATATACACACAGATATAGCTCTAACTGGATTCTACTGCTTGTGGAGGCTCCAAGCCTCAAGCGTATTCTCATTCTTAAAAAGGTAGGTTAGTAAGTTTCAGATAGATGTTAAAGACACAGTAGCGCCAAACTGGTACTCTCTCCTTGAGAAAACCAGAAGAATTTGGGGCGCCTGGCTGACTCAGAAGAGCATATGACTCTATCTCAGGGTTGTGAATTCAAGCCCCATGTTGGGTGTAGAGATTACTCAAATGAATAAAATTTTTTTTAAAATGGAAAAATTGGCAGAGGAGTGAAAAGGAGGTCCTTTTCTTCATTGATCCCATGTTATTAAATCCCAGGTCCATGTACCACTCAAAGTCACTCAGGTACCACTAGTGGTCCCCATTCTTGGGGAAATGTTGGGCCCCATTCTTGGGGAAATGTTGGGGTGTCCTCAAAGCAAGATTGTTTCCTCATCTAGAAATGAGGAGGTGGGACGAGTGGCCGCCAAGGGGTCCTTTCACTGCCAAAATAGAAGTGCAGGGGTCCAGGGAAGTCCCCTGAACTGCCTTCGGGGACCCATGGTATGGAGTCACCAAGCTTCCTGGGTGGGCTTTTAGATGGTTCTGGACTCCCCTAGGTTGACTCCCAACCAACCTTAGGGTCATGAAGTCACCAGCAACGCTAATGTGCCTAGGAGATGTTCAAACCCAACCTGCCTCGTGCACAGCAGCCCCAGCTCTGACCTCCTCTTTCTTCTTTTTATTTCCACAGGCAGGAGGGAAGCACTACCACCCGACCTGTGCCCGGTGCGTCCGCTGTCACCAGATGTTCACGGAAGGAGAGGAGATGTACCTCACAGGTAAGCAAACCTGACCTTCTGGAAGGCATCACTGTCCACCCGCGTCTGTAAAGGCAGATACAATCTCCTTCATTTCGGTGTTATCTTTGTTTTTGGCTTGTCCTCAAAATTGCAATTAATTCGCCCCTCTCTGGGTGGTTTGGGAAAGTTGCCGATGTGGCTAATACGAAGTGACATGTAATCTGCCTCCTGTCCCTGTGCGCCTCCACCCGCTGCTCAGCTGGCCTGCCTCCAGGGCAGGGCTCTGAGCAGACTCCCCTGGCTCCGCCTGGGTGCGGGAGCGGGAGCAGAACCAGGCCAAGGGGTCAGAGAACCTCACAAAGATGCGAGTGTTGCGGGACGTCCGCAGCATCACAGCCCCTACCCCACCTCCCTCTCCCGCCCCCCACAACTCAGAGCGCCACCACAGGCTGCTGCTCAGGTCTCCCCTCGGACTCTCGGGGTACACGAAAAGAAATGGAAGGGAACCAGCAGTCTCCAAGAAGCAAAGAGGGACTGGTCTCCCTCTGCCACCTCCCAGGGCCCAGCCCTCTGGCCCCAGGCTTCTTGCCCGTCTCCCACTCAGTCCCCAGGCTCTGTTCTAGGCTCCAACCTCGGCGCAGTCCATCCTCCCAGGATATCGTAGTGTTGTCGGCAGATCCCTGTCTTCAGGGCCCCTGGCTGCCCACCGCTGTAGGTATCGGCACTTCAGCCTAGCGTTCAGGACCCTCTCACTGAGGTCTCAGACTGCCTTTCTATTTCCAGCCTTGAATAAACCCAACATTCAGCTGTCAGAGCCCGAGTGCAATTGCCTCTCCGTCCACTCAACAACCATCTCTTGAGACGCTACCTTGTGTGGGCTCTGCCCCAGGGTCCTTAGTGAGTTCCAGCCCCAGCCCCACACAGGGTGGGGGGGGGGCCACAGTCAGGAATCCCACAGATAACCGTCCACAGTGATAAGCTTCATGAAGGGGGCAGGTATGGGACTCTGAGAGCACTTAATGTGTGGAGTGAATGTCGGGGAAGATTATATTTAGACTTCCTCAGGAGGAAGGGCCAGGAGCTGGGACCCAAAGGATGGGTGGGCTAGGATACGCCCCCTGAGGGGACAGAATCTGCCAGGCTCTGAGGCAGCTAAGGAAACGGCAGGCGTGGGAGGCCGTAGCTGGGGAGCAGATGAGGTGAGAAGTTAGGCAGGGCAGGGGGCAGGGGCAGACAGCGAACTCATGCCCTGCTGCATCCTCGTTGTTGCTCTTTGTTTGCCTGCGTCCTGGCACACTCCAGTCTCCCATGCCCTCGTTTGGAAATCCTGCCATTCTAGCCCCAGGTGGGTCACTACCGACTTCATGACCCCCTCAGGTGCCCCTGACCCCACCCACAACTTAACACACTCCCTCCGTCCCGGTCCCCTCCAGCTTGCAGTGGAGTCCTTGGCCTTCTCTGGGAGACCTTTTGCTCCTGACGTTGACCCCACTAAGTACTCCCTCTTCAGGTGGTCACTGTTGGCTGGTTAGTTGGCTTGCTGGGTGATTAGGCATGCCCAGATGTTTGAGTAGCCACAGGCGGGCCCCTCCTCCACATTTCCCCACAAGGCAGAAGGCCTGGGAAGCAGTCACAGAGAGTGTGTCTCCCTGTCACGCTTGTGCTAGCCGCAGTGGCCCGGCCGCAAGGTCCCTCACCCTGCAATGCGTGCTTTTGCCTAGATCAGGGTTCTCAGCCTTCCCGCCGTCGACACTTCGGGCCAGAGAAGTCTTTGGTGTAGGGACTGTCCTAGGCATTGCGCAGGGTTTAGTAGCATACCTGGCCTTTACCCTTCCAGTCGTGACAACCAAAAATATCCCAGACATCTGCCCTGGGGGGGCGGGGGCAAAATTGTTCTCCGTGGAGAACCACTGGCCTAAATATAGTCAAGAGAATCTCATACCTTCTACTGGGAATGCTGGAGCAGGAATTCTCTGTTGGATTGGACTAGGTGACCATTTCTAAGATGCTGTTGAGTTTACAACTACCTACTTATATGTACAGTCAGACACTGGAGATGGAAGGGTCCCAGAGGTCACCCTAGACTATTAAGTAACAACACTCACTGTATAGATGGGAACTGTGAGGCCCAGAGAGAGGTAGAGCATTAGGGGCAAACTGGCTTTATGACACCCACCCCAGGGCTCTTTCCACCTCACCTCCTGCGACCCAGGATCTGCCTGCTACTTACGTCCCTACAAGGACTGGACCTTTCTCTTTCATCAGCACTGATCCCTGGCGCTTTTGCTGCAGGACGCTGGGTTATGTGCTGGGAAGTCCCCCAGAGTCTCAGCACACTGCATGATGTCTTCGTGGACCCTGATCACCAAGAGAATCTGGACTGTGCACTTAGTTTGGAAATGCGTTGCATGGTATTTCTCTCCCCCTTTCCTGATAAACACATTTCATAGTGTTGAAACTATTCTCTCACTCACCTCACTAGAATAATCAACATCTTTATCTCCCTGCTTGAATTCCCAATCCTAATCTCCCCGTTTGGTGCCTTGAATCCTGGCTCCACTGCTTACTAAATTTTTTTACCTTGGGCAAGTCTCTTAACACTGAACCTCGGTTACCTAGCCTGGTAACTAGGTAGAATAGGTTATTAACAGTCCCTACAAAATATGATAAGTTCATGACACATGGAAAGCTCTTAGTTCATTCATTCGTTCAACAAATACTGCCTGTGAGCACTGCCTGTGTGCTCAGTGCTCCCTTAACAACCAGAGATGTAGCAGTGAGCCAGTCTGGCAAGTTCTCTGCCCTTCCGGAGCTCACATCCTCATGTATCAGAATCTTCTAAGCCTTGCTTCTGGCCAGAACTTCATAGAATGCTGCAAGGGTTAAGTGATGAGGTGAACAGCTTGGTGATCATTCGAGAGAAGCCATGATCAAACCTACCATAGAGATGCCTGCAGGAAGTGGGAGATATTTTTGGTGATGAAGAAGGGCCTGTCACCCTCCTCCTTAATTATCCCCATTCCTACCCTCCTGGCTCCTGGGAGAGTGGGAGTAATTGCAGGGCGTTCAAGGACCTGCCTCAAGGGATGCTGTGTGATTGTACAGTGAGGGGGACCAGGCCATCCCATGCTAGAGTCATGCTGACTCGGGCTATAAGTGTCATAGGGGTGGCAGCAAGAAGAGGGTTCTGCTACCACTGAGAGCCGGGCCTCTGATTGTCTCAGATACCCTCCCTGGGTGGGGGTACCAGGACTCAGAATGATATTCCCCAGAAATGGCAAGAAAACTCTCCTCGTAGGCAGCACAGAAGTGAGGAGAGCCAGGACTCCTGAGTTCAAGCACCAGCACTCCTGTGGATGGGCTGTGACCTTGAGAAGTGACTTCCTTCTCTGGGTCTCTTCCTTCACCTGCAAAATGAGAGTAATTATTCTGTCTCTCATTCATACATTCAAACTGGAGCCATGCTATGTGCCAGGTTCTCTGTGATGTGCTGGGTGCTCAGACATGAACGAGGCAGGAGTGCTTGCTTCCTCGGTGAAGTTCACTATCAGGAGGGGAGACCGACTTTAATCAAATAGAAGCGTAAATACAACAACAAGCTGTGATAAATGCAGAGAAGGCAAAGCTTGGGAGCAATGGGAGTGTGTTTAGAAGGCTCCTGATCTAGTTCTGGGAGGTCAGAGGAGGCTCTGCTGAAGAAGGGAAATTTCAAGCCAAGATCTTGGAAATGAGTAGGAGGTGGGAGGGTGAAGAGGGGAGGAAAGATGGTGGAGGCGGAGGGAGTAGCAGGTGCAAAGGCCCTCGGTGGGAGGAAGCACCATGCGGTAGAGAAACGGAGGCAGGCCCACACGCCCTGCCTACAGAAGCAGGTGTGCTCCACAAGGTCCTTGTGAACATCAGAGAGAATGAATGTGAAGGTGCTGAGGGCCCCGTGAAGCAACATACGTGAGAGAGAGAGAGAGAGAGCGTGAGGAAGGCTGCAAAGTTTAAAATCCCGGTCTTGTCAGTCCTGTAGCGGACACAGCGAGGCACTGACGGCCGCCTCGGGAGGTTCTTCGGGTCAGTTTGTTTGTGTTTTAATTACTGTGTGATGGCTTTCTGATGAGCTCTAATTGGGAGAAGGCTGACGTCTGTCAAGAGAAGAACTTCTGGGGCCCCCCGGAGACCAAAGCAAGTTTTCTTTTATTTGTTTTTTCAGTTCTGCTGTGCATTCAGTCTTTTAACTGTTTCTGTAAAGATGCCAGATTTCTAATCTGTTTGTTGTCCAAACCCTTCATTTGGGCTTCACCAGGGAATCACGTCATTGATTTCGTGCAGCAGAATAATAGCCAAGATGCTGCAGGTTCGAGCAAAACATACTGAAATCACGAAGGTTACAGCTGCTGGATTGGTGGGAGTTTTTCTAAACTCAAAATGTGGCTCATGAGATAGATTTTGGTTTTATTCTAAAAATGCCTGTACCCAGGGAAAAGGAGAGATAGACTTTGTTCCTCTCCTTCTTTCTATGCTACATACACCCCTGTTCCGAGGGTCTGAGAGAGAAGGACGCTGGGAGCCCAGGAGCTGGGCTGCAGAGTTTTAAACAGGTCTCTGTTAGCACTCGTGTAGTTAATGAAAACCCACAGGCAGGAGATCCTGACAAACCTTGCTCTGCAAACGGAAGAAGTGTAACAAATTGTAGGTCCTGCTAATAATAATAATAGGCCATCAGCTGATATTCGTTGAGTACTTAGAATGTGCCAAGCACTGTACTGAGTTTTAAACGCAGTCTCCCATTTTATCCCCACAACAGCCCTGTGAGCCAAAAGCCATGAATATCCCCGTATTAGAGAACAAGAACGTTTAGAGAGGTTATGTCCCTGGGCCAAAGTTAGCTGGCCTATCTTCTTTGTTTAAGGCAGTTTCTCCCATTTATTTTCAGAACTCTTTTCTTTTTAAAGATTTTATTTATTTATTTGAGAGAGAGAGAGAGAATGAGCAGGGGAGGGGCAGAGGGAGAAGGAGAGGAAGAGGGAGAAACAGACTCCCCGCTGAGCAGGGAGCCAAACGTGGGGCTCGATCCCAGGACCCTGAGATCATGACCTGAGCTGAAGTCGGACACTTAAATGACTGAGCCACCCAGGCGCCCCCCTTTCCAGAATTCTTAACCTGTGGTTTGTAGTTGGCCTTCTGAATCCAATGAATCTCCTAGAAATGGCTTGTCAAAGTTTGCATGTTGGTATATTTCTCTAAGGAGAGGGTCTGAAACTTTTTCAAATTTTCAGAGGTGTCCAGGGCCCAAAATCAAGTGAGGAGCCTCAGTTCTGTGTTAATGCAAATCCAAAACAGAGCCCTGAAAGCTTGCTTTGATAATTACCCCCAAACCTTCTTTTCTATAATGGAGTCTATTTCAGATCACATTTCTTTTAGTTCAGACTACATAAGGTCCTGGTACCAGGAGGTGTGTATTTCCGGCACAGCTGGGGACGCCGCTGACATACAGCAGAGGCTTTTTCCTCTGACAAGTACCTTAAAAGAGGTGCATGGAGCAAACAGATGTTCGAGGCAGGTGCCTCCCGTCATTATGGATTGTAGAACACCAGCCCTCAGTCATAATCTACGTGTTTCATCAAACCACACTTTAAAAGGCACCAACGTACTATTGGTTGTTATAAGCTAGTAGTTTAGCATTGTTATTTTAAATTGGATCTCTCTACTGACAGCTTAGCTTGTAGGAGTAATGCTTTAAAACTTTAAATCTCATGTTTCCCCAATCCTGCTACATAATTTTAGACTCTTCAAACATATCCTGTTACTGTACTAAATTGATATCTCCTAACGTCTGAATCTACTAAGCGTATTTCACTTTAAATAGACTACATTTTCATTTTGGATGAGCTGCAATATTTTTTTTAGATTTTTAGGGTTACCAAACATCTTGAATCCTATACAAAATATTATAGTGTAGTAGTTTAAAGTTAGTATTTTAAAGTCTGTTTGCAACTTGCTTCTTCTCTCCGGTAACCTCAAACTCGAGACAATGTGGCCATATTCTCCCCAGTTACGTGTCACATCTACTTCACCAGCCAATTTGTCCACGTTGGTCAGAATTAGGTCCAGAGGAGCAATTTCCCTGGCTGCTTCCTCTATTTCCTGGGAAACAAAATTGCCCACTGGGCAAGTCAAGAACTTGTCAGATACTCGGTTTTTCGCTCAATGAGATGTTTTATCAGTCTGGACTTTTTAGGCGGCAAAAACAACATTAGGTAAAAGGGGATTGATCATCTCACAGAACTGAGAAGCATCTAGAAGCAGCACGACGAGGCTGAGGAGCCTGCAGGGGTCAGCAGGTGGTTCTGCTCCTTGCTTCCTTCAGCGTGTGGCCTCACAGTCTCCGGCCCTGCTCCGGCTGCCTCCGTGCACACAGAGGGGCAGCATTCCGTGCCAGGTTCAGCACAGAAGTCCCGGAGAGACTCTGTGGAGCCTGACTCGGGCATATGTGCATCCCCAGGCCAGGGTGAGGAGACGGTGCTGGACAGCGCAGGACATCTTAGCTCCCTAAACCCCAACGTCCCCATCTGCAAACAGGGATAGCACTAGGCCCACCTTGCCAGGCTGTGGTATTAAGTGAGCCAACACATGATAAAGGCTTACCACCGAACCTGGTACTGCCAGGTCTGCCCGTCTGAGCTCATGTAAACATCCCGGAATGTAGAAATGGCCATTCCCCGTGACGCCATGCGCCCCAAATGCTGACTGTTGTCAATATTACCGTCATTATTAATAACGCTTAACATAGGGCTTAGCCTATGCGGTCAGTAAATGTGAGTTACCGTGGTGAGCGTTGACTTAAGTACTGCTGTTCTATAGTATATAGCGTAAGGCCTGGCATAGGCACTTGCTAAATATTAGTTATAATACTAACAATAAGAAGAAAGCTTAGTGGGTGACACATAGTAAGCACGTCTTGCAATTTAATTGCCGGCCTCGCTGCTACGGTCAGCAGTTAGTATTTCCCGCGAGCTGCTCTGCACCTGGGTGCTGCCACACCCCTTCCCTCACCCTCCTCCTATCCTATCCTGCATGCTAACCAGCTTCCTGGCAGCTAAGCACTTTCTCCCTCCACCTCTTTATTAAGCTTCAAGCCCACTTGTCCCTATCAGCGCCAGGCCAACAAATCTTTTCCACTTCTCCTGAGCTGCCCTCGTCCCTGGGCCCAAGCCCAGCCTCCCAGAGGGGTGTGCTGGCTGCTAAGGCAGGCTTCTGTTCTCCAACTCCAGCCGCGCAGCCAGCCCTGTGCTTGCTGCAAGCGCCTCGCTCCCCCAGGCCAAGGCTCCCGGGAGTAGAAGAGTAAACACTACCCCCCTGCCCTCAGGTCTCTCGGGTACTCCTTTCCCCTTCCCCAGACTGGATCCTGGCAATGAGATTTTTTTTAGCAGGGGAGGGTAAATGATGATAATCACAACAACTAACATTGCTTAGTGCCAACTCCAACAGACTTTGTCCTAATGTGCTCTACGAATATGAACTCACTACTGCTTACAACAGACCTCTGAGGCAGATACTGTTAGCATCCTCATTTTATCAGTGGGGAGACTGAGGCACAGAGAGGTAACTGACTTGCTCTCGACGATGCAGCTAGGAAGTGATGTAATTGGCATTCAAACTCCATAAGAATATTACAATAAATAAGGCATTGATTGCCTGATACATGGTAAAGACTAACCAGTACCCAAGATTATACTAAAGATGATACAGCTGTTATTGTATGTCAGATTCAGCAGAAAGGCTCACTCTTCTCCCTGTTGCTGAGTTTGGGACTTTTTAGTAATAAGTGAAGAGCAGAGTATCCTATGGTCTACAGGAGCTGTCCACCTTCTTGGGGTAGGGAGTGGGGATTTTTTTGTTCGACGTAAAATTCTCATATCAAAAAAAAAAAATTAACCATTTTATAGTGTACAATTCAGTAGCTTTTAGGATATTCACAATGCCGTACAACCACCACCTCTAACTAGTTACAAAACATTTTCACCCCAGGGCGCCTGGGTGGCTCAGTCGTTAAGCTTCTGCCTTCGGCTCAGGTCATGGTCCCAGGGTCCTGGGATCGAGCCCCCATAGGGCTCCCTGCTCCGCGGGAAGCCTGCTTCTCCCTCTCCCACTCCCCCTGCTTGTGTTCCTGCTCTCACCGTATCTCTCTCTGTCAAATAAATAAATAAAATCTTAAAAAATTTTTTTCACCCCAAAAGGAAACCCATACCCATTAAACTCTTCCCATTCCCCCTCCCCGTAGAGCCTGGCAACTTCGAATCTGCTGTCTTTCTCTATAGTTTACCCATTTGGGAAATTTCATATAGACGGAATCCTACAATACATAGGCTTTTGTGTCTGGCTTCTTTCGCTTCAGCACAGCATAAGGTTTTCTAGATCCATCCATGTTGTCCCATGTATCGTGTTTCATTCCTTTGTATGGCTGAATGCTATTCCACTGTGTGGATACAGCACATTTGTCTGTCCAGGCAGGGATTTTAAAAGAACCATCCCAAGATCCTAGCAAGTCTAGGTCACAGAGGCTGTGCTGCTGACATACAGGCAGAACTTCGAGAAACCTCACCCTGCTGTAGTCAAGAGAAATCCAGGGAAGAAACCTGCTGTGAGAGAACACCCTAGCTAGCATCCGGGTTTGCAAACCCAAACGCCTGCTGAAATGGACGAGAGGGGCCGGGAGGCAGACAGCAGGGAGGGTCACTGGTCATCTGCAGGGTCTAAAAGCATTCAGATACTGAAAAACGCTGTGCTGGGCAAATAGAACCTCTGGGTGGGCCGGTTTCAGTCACTGCTGTGTTTGCAGTCCTGGCTGGGTGGTCTGGAAGAGTGGCGCCAGCTCTGGCTTCGGCATGGAAATCTCCACTAATGCAAAAAAAAAAAAAAGGTTGGCAAATTGAACTTCAAGGTCCAGCAGAGAGATGGCTGGGTCCCCAAACATTAAAGAACCCCAAAAAATGACCCAAAATGTGGGGTGTGCTGTGACCAGTCAGAGAGAAAAGGCTGATGCTACCTCTGCTAGGAATTAAGAAGAGCCTTACCACCGGCTGAGGGACAGCTTTGGAGATTCCGAGATCTCGGCCTCTGAGTCAGCTCGCATGTAAATAGCTAATCCCTTCACTCCATAACTTTAACAGGAGGTTTTAACCACAGGACCTGGAACCGTCTGGGACAGTCTCAGAGGACGAGGGTATGACTCATGGAACCAGGAGTCTAACCAGACAAAAGGGTTGACTTCCTACAAGAAATTAAAATGTTCTTCTGTCTTATACAATTGGTTTCTTTATCCCATCACATTCCAAAGGAACGAAGTTGAAGTGTTAACTAGTATTCAGCCCCGTGGTTCTCCACTTTGGAGTCCTAAGTCACCCAGGAGCTTGTTAGTATCACAGATTCTCAGGCCCCGCCCCCAGGAGGTGACTTCAGGGGCTCCATGGGAGCCCAGGAATCTGCGTTTTACCAGGCTTCTGGACAACTGGGCCACAGCTCACACTTGGACAGACCCCAGTCTAGTGAATATTCTGGTAGAAACTCACTCTGAAATTGTAGCTGTCAAATCAGAGTCTAGATTGTACTGCTTGTCCAAATTGCTGAGCCCAGCTTGGAGAACTCAACTGGCCTAAAACAGAACAACACGTTTCTTTGGTTTTATTCATTCACTCCGTGAGTATTTATTGAGAATCTGCAGTCCCTGCGGCTGTATCTGCAGATAAGACAGAGGTGAATCCCGCTCCTTATAGAACTTACACTCCAGGCTAATTCATTGGATAGGGGCAAATAATTCATTTTTTTCTATACAGAGAAATCTGTGAAGATGAAAACACAGAATCTCCAAGGGTTGGGAGGGAACGTAAACATCCATTAGTGTAAATACCTCATTATATGTCTCCTCTATAATATCCTTGCTGAGCATGTATCCACCCAATGCATACTTACATACTTCCAGGGACAGGGAGCTCACTCTCAGAATGGACCCATTCACTCCTCAGACATTGAATTTTCTTTCCCTGAAACTTCTGCCCTTGGTCCTTGTTCTATGTTACAAGACATGCAGAACAAGTTCATTGCTCTTCCCACAGAGAGGCATTAAAATACTCAAAACCCTTTTTCACTATTCTGCTAAATCTTCTCTTCTCCATGGTGAAGACCCAGCCTTATGGCCTAATTTTAGGTCCCCTCTCCATCCTGGTTACCATCATCCTCTGGGTGCCTTTCATCCTATGTCTCATTTTAAAATACAGAGGTGGGACACCTGGGTGGCTCAGTCTGTTAAGCGTCTGACTCGGTTTCAGCTGGGGTCATGATTTCAGGGTCATGAGATTGAGCCCCAAGTCAGGCTCCACGCTAGCGCAGAGTCTGCCTGAGATTCTCTCTTTCTTTCTCTGTCTCTCTTGTAAATAAATAAAATCCTTTTTTAGAAAAAAAGAAAATACAGAGGTGGGATCCAACCAGTCATTCATTTATGTCTTTAGGAAACACACTTGAGCCAGGTGCTATCTTAAGCTCTGGGGAGAAAGTGCATGGAAGAGAGTAACGACCTCCTTCATTCTGGATGCTGTCTCTGTGGCATGTCGTTGAGCTAGTGGCTAGTGCAAAAGCCCAGCCAACCACCATTTCCTAGGGGTCTTCATGAACAGATCACCTTTTCTTACCTTAATTTACCTAAGTCTGTTGCTCACAACCAACAGATTCCTTCCCTCTTTAGTTTAGATGCTATCCTGCCAACTCCCAAACTTCTGATTTCTTTTCATCTCTAATTGTATTTTCTTTCTCCCTTTTGATTCTCCCCCCTCACTTCTTCTATAAACCTGCTTTCCTGTGAGCTGAGTGCTGAAGCCGTTTGCGGCTCAGCTTTATTTCAGAACAGATTATGTGAGCAGCGTGGAGAGACCATCGAGTCTGACCTCCTCTCTTTACACATCATTTCCCCCCATGAGGACTTCTGCCTGACCCTTTCCCTTCATATGCCTCTTTCTCTTCATCTCACGACCTTCTTAGACATCTGTATCCCCCTCATCCGTTGCCGACGGTGACCTGTGACATAGGCTTCCTGCCAGAGCCACGGGGATAAACAGCTCCTGGTGGATTCGGCAGCATCCCAGGACCCGGAAATGCTCTCTCTAAAACTCCCCGAAGCAAGGATCCCCACCCACCGCTTGGGAGCAGACACACCCTGTGACAGCCAGGCTCGCCGGAGCCGCAGTCCTGGAGTCCCTCTACTGGGCTCCGAAAACCATTGCACTTTACCTTAGCAAGCATTAAACTCATGTTGAATTACTAGGAGCTCACAAGAAAATCAGCCAACGAAACTGAAAGATCCCTATCTTTCTCATAAATGACAAACTGGGACTAGAATTAAAAATTTGGAGGTGAAAACAACCTCCAAGACTGTCCCAATCCCACCTCATTGTTATTCCAATGAAGAAACCGGGATGCAAGAGAGAATGTGTTAGGGGCCAAGCAGAGGCAAGAATCCAGGCTCCAGAAACAAGATCCCATGCTCCTTACCTCGGGCCTATCCTCTCTGCATCACGTTTCGGGGGCTGATTTTTCAACTTTACACCACCACCCCCATCACTTGGCCAGCATTCCAGTCCCGGGGGTTCCAGGCAACAAACCATAATGGAAAGTATATCCTAAAAACAAAGTCAGACAAACAAATACCATCTGGGTGCTCAGGAATCCAGCCATTTGCTGGCTCCTTTCCTTTTCGGGCTGGTAATCAGAGCAATGGCACCAGAGGGATAATATGTTCCTACTTTTCCTTCTAATCCAGGACACCTGTTTCTTCTTTGGGGAATGTGTAATATTTGGGGCTTCTTCTCAACATGTGACCAGCCACCTGTTGCTCATGCCTTTCCAAATTGGCCTCTCAAGTTTGGGGCTGGCCAACTGGACAACCCCCCCCCAACACACACACACACACACAGTAAAATGCAGGCATTTGCAATATACTAAATTTGAAGAATCTGGAGCCTCTTAGGAATTAGCAGTTCAAGACAGTGCCCTCAAGCAGACTATACATCATGACACCTCCCCCCTTCAGTATGACAGCTCTTGTACACTGTCAGAAGTCTTTGAAGGGAAAGGAAGGCTGGAGGTCACCATGGTCTGTCGCTTTATTTCACCTCTACTGCCATTCACTCATTCAACAAGTATTTATTGACCACCTGCTACGTGTCACTCACTGCCAATCATCCACTCATCTGTTCAGCCCGCAAACATGGATGGGGCCTCTGCTGAGAGCAAGATCCCATGCTGGATGCTTACAGGAGAGCCAGCAATGAATAAAGCTCAGCCCCTGCCCGGAGGAGCTTCTAATTTAGTTAGGGTCATGAATCCACAAGCCACTGTGATTTGAGGTCGTATGTGTTAAGAAAGATACAAAGAACTATGGACCGCAGAGAAAAGAGAAGTCACTCCCTGTTGGCAGGTAAGAAAGTTTGCAAGAAGATGCCGTGTGAGATCTGGACCTCCTTGAGGAATGGGCAGGATTTGCACCGGCAGAAGGAGCGGGAGTGGTCGATCGATGGAGCAGCATAGAGCCTGGGTCACCGGAGGGGGGTCCTCCTGGCTGCTGTGTAGGGCAGATATGCTGCCGAGGGAGTAAACGGAGGTGAGGGGTGGCGAGAGAGCTACTAGATGTGAAAGGTCTGAGCCTTTGTTATTTTGCTGGCCCGTAGGTTCTGAGGTTTGGCACCCCATCTGCAAACAGGCAGCCCGGGCAGAGAAGAAGTTAAAGGTAAGCAAGCTGGTAGTGATACCAGACCACACTTTTTGCCACTTGGTTGGGGGCACTGTGCTTTAGTAGGGAGTCTTTCCTTGGTATGCACACTCCCAGATGTGTGCCCATATCCTTAGATTTCCTTAATGGTAACACCTGCCTCGTGGGGCATTTAAGAGGATAAAGACACCGGATGGGAGAGCACTTTGAAAAACTGTAAAACTGTGAGTTTTTAGCATTTCTGGGGCCAGGCTCTCGCCTTAGCGTTGCTCACCAAGAGGCCTCATTGAAGCTGACACACTGGGAGTTTTCCCCAGCCTCACGTCATTTATTAGGAATAATAGCGTGGATACAGGAATTGATAGTATGTAAAGCATCTTCACAGCCACTGTCTGATTTGCTTTCTTTAAGCCTGTGGATCAGAGAGGGCAAGGAATTGTATCTTCTCTTTGCTGGTGAGAAATTCAAAGTCTAAAGAGGGTGGTGATTTGCCTACAGTAATACAGCTGGCAAGAGCGCGGCCAGTGTCCCCAGGCACACGCTGGGCCACCTGCGGTCCTGCTGAATTACTGCGCTCTGACTAGTACCAAGAAGTCCTGTGAATCCGGGTTCTTGATCCAAGGACGGCAGGGAGGAGCCCAGCTCCTGAGTCCTTGACGCTGTGGAGGAGAAAGCTGGGTACATGCTGGGGACAGGCACTTGATGACGTCCCAAGTGCCTCTACATTTTGCAGAAGAACTGGTCTATTGATGTATAATTTTGTTTGAGCCTTGAGGGCTTTTTTCCCCCTGTTTCTTCCAAGTCCTCTCCATTTAAGATGTAAAAAGACCTAATTGACCTTTCTTTCCTCAATTTCTACCTTTTTGGTGGCATTTCTCAAATTCAGTTATCCTTCTACAACCCCGATGCTTTTGCCACCTCTGTGCACCCCCTGTATCGTTACATACTTAATATTCTTCTTTAAATCAACCCACTACTCTTCACTTAATGGAACTTATTTTAAAATAAAACTTTATATCGCCAAGTAGAAAGCCAGTATTACTTGCTATAAATAGAAGGTAACCATAAAATACATTCAATGAAAAGGAAATGTTTCTTAAAAATAAATCTTAGAAATTCCAGCTAGGGGCGCCTGGGTGGCTCAGTTGGTTGGGCGACTGCCTTCGGCTCAGGTCATGATCCTGGAGTCCCAGGATCGAGTCCCGCATCGGGCTCCCTGCTCAGCAGGGAGTCTGCTTCTCCCTCTGACCCTCCTCCCTCTCATGCTCTCTGTCTCTCATTCTCTCTCTCTCAAATAAATAAATAAATAAAATCTTTAAAAAAAAAAAAAAAAAAAGAAATTCCAGCTAGATGGTGTTGCCTCTACTCTCTTTATTAAAAAAAAAAAAAAAAAGGAAATGAACAGCTGTTGAGAAAGTTGCTGAAATACATCAGCACTAAGTTAAGACTTCCTCCTTGATTTAACCAAGAGAAATGAAATCAATTTTACGTTTTACTCTCCCATTTTGCAACTCAGTGTCATCAGATGCTCCCCCTAAATTCATCTTGCCAGAATCAGCACCAGTTCACAATGCACAGTTTAGGGGACACTGCTATAGAGCCCCAGGTAGAATGCTTTAATTCTAAATTGTGGCCTGAGAGATCCGCCAGCAATTTTGCAGTCCTTCAGACCAGCCCCTTCGTTTTACAGATCGGGAATCCGGGATCTCTAAAATCACATAGTTCACTAGGGGCCCTCAGTTCCCAGGCTGTTTGCTTTTTGACTACAGCATGCCGTCACTCTGTCACTCTCGCAGCTGGCAGGAAGGTCGACATAGTCCCTTCTTCTGCCGAGGGAGCCATTAACACATTGTTGCCATTGTTCAGGGAAAGATTTTTTAAGTTTATCGCTTAGGCTGATGTCAATTTGCAAGGGATACACTGTAAAGAATCAGTACTTTATGCAATTACAGGAAGTTTAACCTGCTTGTACATTTTATATAAACAAACTGCTAAGGAACGAGTACTAACCAATTTTATTCCCGTTAAAGTAAATACATTATTGGCAGGATAACCCCAAATGAAAAGTTTTATGAATAAATGCCTATCTAAAAGGTCAATTACAAATATGTAAAAAAAAAAAACCCACAAATCCAAATTCTGTCCAACAGCCTGAAGTCCTGTGCATTTCCAATTTCATTCACACTCAGACATTGATTACAAAGGCAGAAAATAAAGAGAAAGTACAGAAAGCCAGCAAGTGTATTTAACCGTGTTGTCGCTGTTCCCTACAGAGCTGCCTTCTTCCTCCCCGCCCCTCCTCCCCTCCCCACCGGCTGGAGGTACAGCTTCTCATTCCTTCTGTCTGGTCTCTCCCACAGCATAGGCGGACGTCCGAAACTTCCATCTCACCCCCTGGATCCAGCATTGGGTCACCCAACCGAGTCATCTGCGTATGTATCAATTTTTAGCCAGCCAGAGGCCTTTCTTATCCGTAGGTCTGCTACCTAAAGAGTTTCTAAGGACAGCCAAAGACAGCTGTCAGGTTTTCATCCAACTAATATCTCGTGTGTGTCTGTCATGTGCTAGAGACTCTGTGCTAGGTCCTGGGGACACAGTGGGGCACAGGGAGGATGTGGACCCTGCCCGCATGGAGCACAGAGCCTAGTAAACACAGAGTTACGGGGATAATGTCAAGTTTAGCAGGAGCACAGAAAAGTCAAAGACAGAAGAGCCCCTGGTGAGCTCTAAAACCATCGCAATGTGCCTCCTTCCCCACTGCTTAACTGAGCTAATAGTGGGACAAAACTCTGGGGTCAGAGTGGTATTCAGAGTGGAAACTGGGTGGGAGGTCAATGTAGAGATAGGGGTGTGTGATAAGAAGGCTGAATGGAAGAAGAAGCCATATGAATATGGAAACACGGCATAAAGGAGTTGCAAATGTAAAGAAGAGCTGTCTAGTGACATAAGGAGTTCAGAGACAGAGAAGACCACAGGCATGTATCTGAGCTCCCATCCTCAGAGGCATTCAAACAAAGACACTCATCATTTGCAGAGACATGGCAGAAAGGACAAGAGTTGAGTCAGATGACCTCAGAGGTCCTTTGGATATTTCATTCATTCATTCATTCATTCATTCAACAAATGTGTGCCAAGTGTCTCCTCTGGGCTAAGTGCTGGCTTCTGTGCTGGAAAATGGTGGTGAACCACCTCATGACATTGAATATGTGTTATCTACATAACCCATGGATAAGCAGTCCCAGTTCTGGTAAGTGCTAGGAAGAAAACGTGCAGGGCACTCTAATGAGGCTGCAGATGGACAGAGGGACAGATAGTCTAGGGCCAACTGTAAGAAGAATCCTGAGGAGGAAACATTTAAGCTCAGACCTGAGAGAGAAACAGAAGTAAGTTAAAGCAGGTGAGGGAGGCAGAGCCAGGGAGGACAGAGATGAGCAAAGGAGATGAGCCATCTGACTGTGGACTCTTCCAGCCTTCCCCAAGCTGGAGGGGCCAAGAAGACCAAAATTGGGTGGAGGGGTGGAGGGAGGGGAATGGTCTAGAGCAGGAAGACTGCTCCTGATAAGAAGTTCTAGATACGGTCCCCAAACTAGTCAGCCCTGGGTGGGCCCTGACCACCATTGCTCCATTATAATTTTACCCCAAATCTACATCCAGTTTCCTCCTTGATCCCTGGATAATGCCCACTAATGGGGCTGTTTCCTTTCCTTTCTTCCTCTGTTCAAATGAAAATCAGACATAAGAGTTATCGTTGACAGCAACTTCCATATGGTCAATACTGCCTTGCGGCTCCCACAGAAGACAAGCACTTTGATCACAGGCCATCCTCATTGAAGATTCCTGTCCCGAAAAAAAACAGACGATTATCCCCTCAGTGCTATGAATGGGGCCAGGCACAGCAGGATTAATGAGCTAAATTTCAGGGCCTACACCGGGAGCAGGTTATTAACAAAGTGAGCATGTCTGCAGGAGAGTTACCAGGATGTGCAAACTTGGGATATATATATGGCAGGACTCTGATGCCTTTAATCCCTGGCTGGTCCTCCCTGCTACCTTTGTGAAACAAGTTAGCCCTAATGATGAATGATGTCCACCCTGGAGTCCTGGAGAAAGATTGCCCCTCTGAGGGTCAGCTCCATAGAGATGAACAAGAGCAGCTGGGGACACCTGCCATTGTACCATCCAACTGGGGGCTCGTACACTAAGCTCAGCTACCCGTGTATGCTGCCATAGGCATGTGTCTCCCTTCTTGTACTCTCCTGTCTTGCCTGTTATACCACCTCACCTTCAGCTGCTCTGGGGAAATGACCGCACATGTTACGTGGGCCGTGTTTTAAATCAGACCATTCCAAACATGGCTTCCAAACTCAGGGAAGAAACCATCTGACCACTTTCGGGACATGCAGTAACAGGCAGAGAGGTAGAGTATTGGGTTTGATTTTCATAAATACTGAGGTTTGGTATTAAAAATAGAATTATCAATGAACCTGGAGGGGGGGCAGTTTCTTTCAAACTTTGCCCCACCCCCCACTGACTGCTAGAATCATCTTCAGGAGGTTTGATTTCGACCAGCTCCATGTGTTTTCTTCCTTCCTTCCTGGCTAATTATGTTGGGAAGCCTCTGTTCAGTCACTGTGCCTCTAAATCTAAAGCTCATTTATAACCCTATAAACATAGTAGCTGTAAGAAGAAATATAAATATAGTATTTTTGAGGTTTGGACTAAAGCACTGAGAGGAATATTGATGGGTCGAGACAAGTTTGCAAGATGCCAAGAGCTCTCAAGGTCGAGACCTAACATCCCGCGACAAAAGGCAGCAGTTACTTCAGCCAGGGGACCTTCCTAATGAGGTTCCCTTGGCCCACACACGCCCAAGTTGGCACAAACGTGGTGCCTGACCCGGGCAGGCTCTGGCAGAAATGAGATGGCACACTTCTGAGAGGTTTGCTGAGGACCATTTACAGAGGCCTAGGCTGGGTTAGGGGACCCACAAGACATCGTGCGGCATCCAGGGTCTACAACAGCAGGACTGTCACCACCCTCGACCTGAAGAGAAGGTCCGGCAAAAGCTGGAGCTGTGAAAGGCAGCCCCAGGTGGGCGCCATGCCCACCACAGCCGCTGATGCCGGGGCAGTGCCAGGGGACAGGTGCGCAGCCTCTCTCTCCACCACCCCCCAGTCTGCAGGTGCCCCCTACTGGCCCCACCCAGCTGAAAGCCAGGGAGCTTCTGATGCAGCCCATGGGGCCTCGGAGCCCCAATCAGGGCAAGGAGGAATGCTTGGTGGATCTGGAGGCAATGGAGAATGAACAGCACAGTGTCCAAACAAGAGTGGGCTGGGACGGGGACAGAGTGGTGGAAGGGCCTTGGAATATGTTTCGAATAGCAATGCTTGTAAGGTCTTTATGAAAGTTGCTTTCTCTACAGTAGTTTTGGCCTTGAGACTCACCTGGGCCCCCAGGCACTGGAAGAATGTTATTTGGATAATACAGTTTCCCTGGAGTCTCTGTCTAGTGGCCTCTCAATTTATCTCACATCAGGACCTTGCAAGTCACAGTAGTTACGGGGGGACAGATCCTGGTTGACCACAGCAGAAGCCAGGCACAGAGGGAGCAGCTGGAGGGTGCAGACATGGAAAGGACAGGGCCTCGGGAGCCATGAGAAGTGGTCTGTCCCATGCAAGGGGAAGCTGTCTCTTAATCCATGCTGTTCTAGAGGGCTGGACTCAGCCAAGCTCAGGTAGTAGGTAGAGGCTTGTCTCAGTTCAATGTAGGGCCTGCTTTCTGAGGTCAGCCCTCTGCCGGCTGTAAGACAGTGAGCTCCCCACACTACAAAGCCAGCAGGGGCCGCTGGGAAGGCAAGTCCTCAGGCTAGACTGGCTGGGCTTGAATTCTGATTGTGCTGCTTATTAGTTGTGTGACCCTGGCCAAGTTCATTGACTTCTCCGTGCCTGTTTCCTTATTCAGAAACGAAGATGGTATTAGCGCCCCACTAAGTAGCACCGTGAGTTGTATCTATCCCTACCAGGGACTTCAGACAGAGTCTGCCTCATCCTAAGTACTCACCAAATGTTAGCTCGGGTTTCACTCTCTGTGATTAATTCTGTCTTTACCACCTCCATCACCTTCAAGGAGCTGTGGGTGAAGATGTCCTCCCTGCGTGGGGTTGGAAGGCAGTCCCCACCCAGGCTGGGTAGTTCAGACAGGATTCAAACCTCCCGGCTAAGTGGCGCAAAGTGCAGAACCATCTGAGCCCCATCTGGAAAACAGTAATAACATTGACACTGACTCCACAGAGACATCAGGACACTTGGAGGAGACAATACCTGCAAAGTGCACGGCCTCACACATAAAATGCGCTCAACCAGTGTGAGCCCTGTTGGAAAGGATGGCCTCTAAGACCTGCCTGATTCTAACATTCTGTGCATCTTCCATCCTAATATTCTGTTTTTAGTGGAAACTGGAGAAGCTCATTCCCTCTGTGCCTGGTTTTTGTTTCCTCTCTCTTTTCCCTCTTATCTCTCTGCCTCTTTCCTGTACCTTTCCTCTTCCCCAGGCTAAAGTGGATAATGAGATCCTTAATTACAAAGACCTGGCAGCTCTCCCCAAGGTTAAGTCCATCTACGAGGTACAACGCCCCGACCTCATTTCCTACGAGCCTCATTCCAGATACACGTCCGACGAGATGCTGGAGAGATGTGGCTATGGAGAGGTACGGCGTCTTGCCCCTCTCTCCGGGGCTGTTGGAGGAGAGAAGGCCCACACGGTCCCCAGCCACTCCCATCACAGACACTTTGGCCTCCACAGTGTCAGCCCCTGCACTCTTTTAAACTGGAATTTATAGTCAACATTTAAAAATCAAGTGATTTCACCCAAAAATCTGGCTTTTCTTGAAAAATCAGAGCAGGTGTATTTCCACTATCTGGAGGGGGGAGCAGCGCCTCCTATAGGCAGGGCATGGGTTCTCCAGTTCTCCCCCGTTTCCACCACCCCCTGAGAACCCCAGCATTGAAGCCAAGAACCTGTGACCACTTATCACTTGAATTACTGTTTTTCTTCTAGTGGAGTAATTTTATACACAGCCCATGGCTTTCATGCCTGACAGGCTCAGTGGCCATTTAGGTTTACAATCCCTGGTGGGTAGGTTCTCTGGGTTTTGCACCTGACCTTAAGCCCCTATGTTCAAAGCAAGAGATGCTTTTTAAGAACTCAGCATCAGATGGCTTTTGAAAGAATTAAATGGTTGCTGGACAAGAGAAAGCCTTCTCTGGAGAAGGCAGGTGGCCGTTACCCTGAAGGTCCTGGCCGGCTATATCTCAGGCGAGTCCCAACCCCATTCAGGGCCCCTGAGCGAAGATTATTGAAAGAAGGAGCCCTGGCCTGGGGAGCAGGGTCCCAGGCTCTTGTCCCCACCCCACCACTGTCCCTTTCCTCTCTAAAGGAATTAGGGTTCATTTGGTTGGAGAGCCCAATGCTGAGAGTCCCGGGGCTCTGGCCCCTGAAATGGACCAGGGCAGGGGGACCAGGTGGAGAGTGATGCTCCTGAAGCCAGAAATAGCACACTGGGCCCACAGGCTAAAGCCAACTCCCAGATTTGTTTTGTTTCACTAAGTATCTTTTAAAAATGTAAATTAGTTGCCAACATTTAAACATGCAGAGATTTCACATAAGAACCAGCATTTCTGACTTGTCTTGGAAATGTAAGGAGCGGTGTTATTGTTGGGCAGGTGTCCCAGGGGCTGAGCCACCACTGCCCTTTGCAGACGGAACATTCCATCTCCAGCCTGCCGCACCACCCACCGGCCCAACTCCCACATTGATGGCAGCAGTCCGGCCCTTGGTTGGCCCTCATTCGGGTCTCTGGGCCTGCACACTGTCCTCATGAACCACAGAGGGGTCACGAACTGGTAGAGAGACAGGGCAGGATCATAAAATGGCTCTGAGCTTGTGGTGCAGAAGCCTGGGTCCAAGTGAAGACCCTACCACATTGTACCTGAGAGGCCCCAAGCCACCCCGCTCCCTCTCTGGGCCTTGGTTTCCCACTGGTAAACGAAGGGCATGATCTCAGTGTTCCCTACCGTGTGTTGGCACTGCTAGGGTTCCAGCCCGCTCAGCACGGCTGCTGTCTGGGGAGGGAGGCCCCCGGAGCAGCTATAGGCCCGCTCTCCGCTCAGCTACCTAACCCCTCTCCCTCTCTCCCTCCTCTCTCTCCTCTGCCTCTTCCACGATGGCCTTCAAACTCTTCACTTCTAAGTCGCTGGGAACATTATCTCTCTACTCCCAGGTAATTGAGCTGGTTCGGGGAGACCTTTTCTGTAATTGTGTCCCTTCATGCTGGCCGTAGCAGACCCCTGGTTTCGCTCCCCCACCCCAGCTCCCCAGGGTGCTCCCCGACCAGGGCACGGACGGGAGACTTAGGAGCACACCTGGAGGAAGTGGCTATAGCTAAATGGTAGAGGATGTGCCTTTTCTACCCAAAGGGAGCCTCCCTGATGCTCCTGGGATCCTTGGCCAGGATTCCAGGCACCTGACCCACGGGTTCTATTCAAGGGACTGAGTGATGGGTGAAGGCCCCCAAGATTGTCTGCAGTTTTCTTCAGGCTATGTGTGTAACCCAGGGAGGGGGCCTCGGTATTCAAAAGGGCAGCACCATGAATTTGGATCCTCAGCCCCCTAGAATCCTGGATTCCACGTCACTCCCCCACCTGCCCGCTAGACCCTTGGGCCACAGGCCTGCTTAATTGCCGGCCTGGCTCATGGCCTGCTTCCTCCCCCAGGACATCTACGAGAACCTGGACCTCCGACAGAGAAGGGCCTCCAGCCCAGGATACATCGACTCCCCCACCTACAGCCGGCAGGGCATGTCCCCCACCTTTTCCCGCTCGCCTCACCACTACTACCGCTCCGGTAAGGAAGGGGGAAGCCCCCAAAGGAACAGGAAGAGCCAGGGAGACCATGCAATGGCTGGCTGTCGCCAGCTGCAGAGACAGCCCAGGGCTTCCCCCCGGATCTCCATCACAGCAGGGCCCTCTGGAGACCTGTGACCACCCAGGTCACCAGCCGGGCCTAACTGACATGCCCCTGGCCGGGGGAGAGAAGGGGCACATGGAGCTGAGAAGCAGCAAGAAGATGGGTGGTAAGCTGCCAAGAGAGGAGGGTGGCAGGCAGCCCAGCAGCCCGGGCTGGAAGAAGACTCCTCTGTCCGTGTCCTTTGGCCTGCCCCCGCCAGAGGGCCAGAGGGCCAGAGGACCAGAAACAGGCCCAGCCTTACCCGCTCCGGTCAGGTCATCCACAGCCGCCTGGAGGTTAGGGGGGAAGCAGGTGCTTGGGTGGAGGAAAGAAGCAATTGAGAGGGTGGTGGGGAGCCAAGGGGTCCAAAGACACCTCCCTGAAGCCCGGTGGAGTTGATGCTTACCACCTACGACCTCTGACGCCGGGGTGAGGCCAGAAAGGCGGGTCGAGCCTGTTGGTGCAAACACAGTGCATGAGAGCACAGCCCCTGCCTACCATCCCTGCTGTCGTCATGTCACTGCTGCCTTCAGCGCCACCGCGGTAATGCCTGTTTTCTCTGTGCCTCTGTTCTCTCTGGGGACCACTGCCTGCGCGCTCCAGGGCCCGAGAGTGGCCGGAGCTCTCCATACCATAGCCAGTTAGATGTGAGGTCCTCCACTCCGACCTCTTACCAGGCTCCCAAGCACTTTCACATCCCAGGTAGGCTGCCAGCCCACAATCCGGGCATGGGTGCATGCTCCGTGGGGTCGCCGGGCGCTGGCACCGGCAGCGAGGGACCCCCCCTAACCAGTCCCCCACACTAACCCACCCTGCGGTCCCGACACGCCGTGGGCCTTAGTCCAGCCACTTGACACACCCGCCCTGACCACGCCCGCCCCGAAGCAGCCGGAGGAGTGCCTCAGATGTCTGAGGGCCCGGATGGCATGCGGCAGTAACCGTGCTGAAAGTCACGCGCTTTTGCATCACAACTCTTGGGACCGAATCCCAATTCCACCACTTAGAAGCCTGTGGCCTCGGGCTGGGTCCTGAACTTCCCTGAGCCTTTCTGTTGTTCTCTCTGTACAGCCAGGCACTGTCCTCCGCCCTGAGGTTGCGTATATACGTGCTCAAACTAGCCCAGATCCTGCCTTCATGGTGTTTATACATGGGGAGAAAGTTAATCAATGAGTACGCAAACCAGTAAAAGGGTAATTTCAGGTAAATGATATGTGCAGTAAACATAATAAAACAGGGCATTGTGATGGAGTGACTGGGTGGGGGAGGCTGGGCTAGGTAGGGTGGTCAGGAAGGGCTTCTTGGAGGAGGCGACATTGAGTTCAAAAGATGAGAAGGAGCCAGCCATGTGAAGATCCTAGGGAAAATATCCTGGGCAGAGGGCATAGCAAGTGCAAAGGCCCTAAAACACAGAACTGGTAGCAGTCCACAGTGGCTGGAAGTGGTGAGCAGGAGAGGGTGTGATAGGAGGTAAGAGGAAGGCAGGGGCTAGGTGACACTGTAGATGGTTTAGACAGGGTCTCACCCTGAGTTCAGCAGAGCCGGACCTGGAACCGGGTCTCCCAACTCTGAGCTCAGATTTTACTCCCCACTCGCTTTTCCCCAGGAACTCATCCTGCTGTTTCATCTATACCTTTCTCAACTGCCCCAGAAAGGTCCCATCCTGTCTATTTTTGAGGGAATGGGGGGCGGATCATGCTGAACCGGCGGCTGCAGCATTCTGGGGACTTCCATGTGGAATGAGGCGTGGCTGCTGGGTGGAGGCAGGGGGCACCTTCCTGCATGGGATCCTGCTGAGCACACACCACCTCGTGCCTGCATGCCCACCATTCAAGCCCGAGTCCCTTCCTCAGCACCGTTAGAATCCATCCATTCCTCTCCTCTCACCTTTCTTAGAACCTCACGGGTTGAGGTGGGAAGTTGAGTTTTGGAAGAGCATGTCCACCAGGGAAAGATGGTGGACCCTCGGGAAAGATGCTGACTGCCTCTCTTTCTGAGATCAGCTGACCAACCGCTGTCTCCTTCTTCCTCTCTCTCTCTCTCCTCCCCATGGTCCCTTCCTTGTCTGCCTGGCAGCTGGAGAAAGTAACATCTACCGGAAACCCCCGATCTACAAACGGCATGGTACGGTCCGGGCAGAGAGGGCGTGGCCAGACAGGGGGCGGGGCCTTTAACCATCTGTGCCGATGGTCTACAGGGGCCACCAGGAGGGACACATGCAAGGCTGCAATTCGGTCTTTCTTGGTGGCTACCCCCCAATCACTTGCGGTGACACTGGGGAGGAGTTTGGTGTCACTTCAAAAGAGCAAGGAAGGCCTCGTGTCACCTAAATATTTTCCCACCTCCTTTCCAACCCCCCTTCCCTGCTGTCTGGTGTCCTAAATTCCACGGGCAGAGTAACGCTTGTCAAATGCACAGACTACTGGGAGTACTCCAAGGCATGGATGCTCAAATTTCGACGGTCATTAGAATCATGGGGGATGCATTCAGATTCCTGCACCCCGCCCCAGACCTACTGCATCGCAATTTTGTGTTTGTAACAGTTTCTCCAGGTGATTCCAAAGCCCGGCCCAGCTTAGAAACCACTGCTCTAAGCTATTCTCCGTCATGGTGTCATGAGAGTCAATGAAGGCTTGGGGAGGAGATGTGGATGAGAAAGGAGCAGGGCTTCGATGAGGGTGCCTTCATTCTTCCATTCATTCCTTCAGTGTTTCTTCGAGAACGGTCTATGGAACCCCTGTACCTGAGAGACTTATTTAAAAAGCAGGTGCCCTGGCCCCTCCCCTGCCCTAGACTTTCTTATTAGAAAAACTGGGAGTGTGACCTAGGAATCTACACGGTAACTGGCCTCATTCATGATTCCTACCTGCGCTCCGTATGAGAACCACCAAGTCAGGCATCACTGAGAGCCCTGTTACTTCTTGCAAACGCACTTACTGAGCCTCAGCTGACAAAGCACACCCTTTGCCTTGAGGATGCAGAGGTGCAGAAGTTCCCCTGTATTGCCCTCCCATGCCTGCAGGCTACCTGGGTAACAGAGGGGAGTGCAGAATCAGAGAAGCACCGAAACACAGGTGGAAACAGCCCAGTACTGGGATCTGAGCTCACTGAGCTGGCGGAGGGGCCATACAAATATAAATGATGGCTCTAGCTTAAGACCTGACAATTTAGACAAACATCCTCAGTTTCATAGGGGCCCGGGCTGGGCTCCAGGTGAGTCTGTGTGCACGTGCATATATCTGTGTGGCTGTTGAGGACAAGCCATGTACCCCAAGTGGCCACAGAAAGGTACCGACCCTGACAAAGCCAGTTTGTCCAGAAGAGGCCCTCAAGTCTCAAACGCCTCTGGACTGTGTGAGATTTTCCAGATGGGCTCTGAGGGGCAGCACCAGAGCAGACTCAGGAGGAGTTGGGGAGGAGGGAGATTGCCTGGATAAGCGGGCACCTGAAAAAGCTGAATGACATCAGTTGGGGCAGGAGGGACTGCCCAGGACCAAGTC
Source organism: Phoca vitulina (assembly GCF_004348235.1). Classification (NCBI taxonomy): domain Eukaryota; kingdom Metazoa; phylum Chordata; class Mammalia; order Carnivora; family Phocidae; genus Phoca; species Phoca vitulina. The sequence goes on from NW_022589786.1 coordinate 2,504,576, forward strand.
TAAGAATCCGCAAGCTTTGGAAGCTTTGGAAGCCAGTGCTGCTGGGGGAGGGCGCACAGGCTGGAGCTGGCAAAGGGCCGACCCCTGGCCCCTCTGCTGCTCTGGCTGCACGGGGTGTGGGACTGTCCCTTCTCTCCTGAGAAATGTCAGGGGCCCCCTTGTTTCCCCAGCCCTCTCTTGGCCCCAGTCAGCCTCTTGCCAGGCTTCAGCTGTGCTAAGGTCACTGCCCCAGAAGGTTTTGTGTCTGCAGTAGGTCTGATGGTCCATGTCATGGAAGCTTGAAGCCGGGTGGCACCTGACCCAGCAGACCAGTTCGGACACTTACTGATAAGGAAACTGAGGCAGAGAGGGACAGGATGTGCCCAGTGTTACAGCTAAGTGGCAGAGCCGGGGCCAGAACCCAGCATTGCTGGTTCCCTGTCCGGTGCTCCTTTCTTTGGGCCATATCGTCTCCCGAAGCAAGGTTTGGCATTTCAGTGCGAGGAGAAAGTTGATAGGCCGCATGGCTCGCTTTGGCAATTTCCACCCTAGGTATGGCTCAAATCCCAAACGAGACAGGCTTTTAGAGGCTAAGGAAGGTCAGGGCATGGGATCACCTGGGACCTGTCTAATCTTACTTGGAGGAGCCATGGCCTTAGTGTTCACTTGGGAGCAGACCTGGGGGTCCATGAGATATGGTAGCAGAAGCCCTGAGCTGGGGTCTGGTCCAAGTCTGGTCTACTTGCCATGTGGTCTTCAGCAAGCCCCTTCCCCTCTCTGGCATCCAGATTCCCAGCTGTAACATGAGGGGCTTGGCCTCAGGGCTATTCCAGCTCTGATGCTCCAAGTCCCAGACCCTGGCCTCAAAGTGTCCTCACTCCCCTGGGCTGGAGCCTGGCCGAGGCAGGTAAAAAGTATACAGCACACTCTTCTAGGACACTCTGCTTCCCTGAAGCTCTCTCCTTGGGTCCTTTGCAGGTGATCTGTCAACAGCAACCAAGAGCAAAACAAGTGAAGACATCAGCCAGGCCTCCAAGTACAGTCCAGCCTACTCACCGGACCCCTACTATGCTGCAGAGTCCGAGTTCTGGACCTACCATGGGTCCCCCAAAGGTAATGCACCCCACAGAGGAGCCTGGACCAGAGCCCTGTCACCTGCGCCGGGGACACACGGTTAGGACGGCTGCCCCCTCCTTCACACAGTCGTTCATTTATTCATTCAACAAACATGTACTGAGGGCCAGCCTTGGGCTCTAGTGAGTGACCGGGAAGCAAAATAGAGCAGGTCCTTACCCTCGTGGAGGAGACCTAGACTGCAGCTGGAGGGGGAGGTGATGTGCAGGAAGGAGGTGACACAGGAGGTGGGAGATGATGACAGGGGCATGCTGTCCAGCCTGGAATGTGACAGAACCTTCTCAAAGCAGAGACTCCGCTGCCACAGGAAGAGTGGGGCAGAGGTAAGCCAGCAGAATATAGAATCACATCTGCAAAGACCCGGGGTGGGAGGGCAGGTTCCCCTGGAGGAAAAGAAAGGCTGTCAGCTTAACCGGGAGCCAGAGAGGAAGGGAAGCAGGTGGGGGGTGAGGGGCCAGATCCCACGAGGCCTTGTGCACTGAAGCAAGGATTTGGCTCTCTATCCTAAACCGTAGGAAGCCACTGAAGGTGACAGGATCAGCTGTGTGGGTTTAAGAGACCATTTTGGCTGTGGGGTGGAAAGCGGCTTGGAAGATAGAAAAGGCAGTTTGTGCGAGATGGAAGACTCTCGTAGGCACCCTGATGGGGTCTTCATGGTCCTCGGGGCGCCATCCCACCCAGTCAGGCATCTCAAGCTGTTTCTTTTAAGCACGGGGATGCATTTTCATCAAGCTCCTTTTTGAGTCAGCACACAGCCTTTACTAATTGAGTGTCCATTCTGAGCAAAGCTTCACAGGAGCTCTGCGATGGTCCCTTCCTTGCCCTCCAAAAATTCTGCATTTGGAAAAGGAGCTAAGACAAACAAGCACAACTACACCCCGAGATAGACAGAGATCTCTGAGAGATACGTGTGTTTGGGGTGGAGACGTGGTGGTGGAAAGAGGTATCCTACACCGTTTGAATCACAAAAGAACAAACCAAAAAAAAAAAAAAAAGAACTCCAATTGGCTTAAGCCAAAACAGGGATTTTCTGGGTCACGAGAGTGAAAGTTTTTGAGGCACAGCTGGATGCAGAGGTGAATGCCCGCCGTCATCAGAGCGTGTCCTGTCCCTGGGGTGGCTCCGTACTCAGCATGGCCCTGCCCCGGTCATGGCAAGATGAGCTCCAGCCCATCTAGGCTTAATATCCTACCCTGGACAGAAAGAGGACTTCTCTCTCCCACCAGCAATAGCAAAAGTCCCAACATCGAGGCTCATTAGCCGTGTTTGGGCAGTCAGTTTCCCCTGCTCCTCATGCCCAAGAAAGGGAAGGGCTGCTGGGCCTTTCCATACAGGAGGCCCCTGGTGGAGGGGCGGTTCACCAAAGTACACTCGCTCAGGGCCACTCGGCTACAAAGTGCTGGGGCCGAGAGGAAACCCCCGCCTGTGAGGCTCTGCGTCCCTCTGTGTCCTCTGCCGGGGGCCGGCTGAGTGGAGAGCACACGCGGGAGCTGATGCTAGCTGTCTTTTGGCAGTGCCCCGAGCCAGAAGGTTCTCATCTGGAGGAGAGGAGGACGATTTTGACCGCAGCATGCATAAGGTGAGCAGGCTCCACCCTGGATGATATGCCTAGACAGTGTGTTACTGAGGGTTTGATCATTTGCTAGTGACAGAAACCAAATTCAAACCCACTTATGGTAGAAAAAAGAAACCTGTAGCTTTGCATAACCAAAAAGTCCAATGGTAGGAGGAGTTTCAGGTATGGCTAGATCCAGCTGCTCAGCAAACTGCCACAGGAAAGTTGTCTCTCTCTTCTCCTGTGCTGGCTCGCCGCTGCGTTGGCCTCATGCTCGTGCAGGTTCTCCCGTGGTGGCACGTGGGTGCCAGCAGCTTTCATGCACTGCTGGTGGGAGTGGAAAATGGTGTGGCCACCAGGGAGAACAGTTTGCAAGTTCCTCAGAAAGTTAAACACAGATTTACCCTATGACCCGGCAATTGCACTCCTGGGGAAATATTTACCCAGAAGAATTGAAAACCAGGACTCAAACAAGCACACGTCCATGATCTTCATAGCAGCACTACTCACAAGAACCAAAAGGGAAAATCACCCAGATGTCCATCCGCTCACAAGTGGAGAAGCAAAATGTGGTGCATGCATGCAGTGGAATGTTACCCAGACATAAAAAGGAATGAAGGACTAATACGGGCCACCATGTGGACGAACCTTGAAGACATTATGTTGAGGGAAAGAAGCCAGACACAAAAGCCCACATATTGGATGATTCCATTTATACGAGATGCGCAGAATAGGTAACTCCACAGAGCCAGACACAGGCTGGTGAATACCAGGGCCTGGCAGGGGAGGGAGAGAGGGAATGACTGCTTCCTGGGTCCAGAGTCTTTTGGGGGAGGGGTTAAAAACTGTTTGGAACTAGACAGAAGCGGTGGTTGTACTAAATGCCACTGAAGCGTTTACTTTAAAGTGGTTAATTGTATCTGATGTGAATTTCACCTCAATAAAACGTGTTTTTAAAAAGATGGGTGCCAGCAACAACAGCCAGAGTCCCAAGGAAGGCCCTCCCTGGCCCGGCTGGAGCCTTCCACCCACCTGCTGTGGGCCGGGCCGGCTTTTGGTGCCCTCCACCAGCCCCACCTCCCACTCCCCAGAGCACAGGACCACTTGTGAAGAGAGACGAAGTCCCAAAGGAAGCTGTGAGGCTGCGGGGAGGGAGGGATGCTGGAAAGGCGAAAATGACAGAGGTTCCCCGGAATCTGGCCACCCGGCCTTTGTCCCAAGCCTGGTCTGTTTCCTGTTCTCTGCTTCCTTCCCACTTCATCTTGCTCCTCCCCCACGCCCAGCTCCAGAGCGGAATCGGCCGCCTGATTCTGAAGGAGGAGATGAAGGCCCGGTCCAGCTCCTACGCGGATCCCTGGACCCCACCCCGGAGCTCCACCAGCAGCCGGGAGGCCCTGCACACAGCTGGCTATGAGATGTCCCTCAATGGCTGTAAGCACCACCCTGGAAGTCTGCCGGGCTGGGGGCACTTCCTCTCAATTCCCTCAAAGAATCTGAACTCCTGTGGCCTTGCCTGGGTCTAGAACACGGACTTGGCAAGGTGCCGTATGGGGCACTAAGTAAGACCATATTCTGCCATGAGCAGGCACTTGTTTCTTTGGGGTATCTGAAAGCTGTGACTTCTAGTCAGGCTCAGTGTAAAGAAAAATGTCTTCTAATAGCCTGAATGGCTCGAAGATATGAAGGACTGGCTCTGGAGGTAGTGAGCCCCTCATCATAGGAGGTAAACAAGCAGAAGCTTGGTGCAAACACTCTGCCCAGAGATCCTCTCATTGTAAACTTCTCCCTGTTTCTGGACAAACACATGCTTCCCTCCCTTCCTTACCCCTGTGGGAGTCAGTCCTGCCAGGAAATCCTATCTCAACTCAATACTTGATGGATAATCCTCTGTGCCAGGCATTTGTAAATACATTATCACTTTTGGTCCTCACAAAGACTGGCAATATAGAGGGATTATTATCACCCACTTTATAGATGAGAGACCTGAGCTTACTACTTGCCCAAGGTCAATAAGCTGGTAAATGAAAGAGCCAGGATCAGGCCCAAGTCAGGGGGACTCCAAGGCCATAAGCTGTTCCGTCTTTCCCATACTGCACCTTGACTTTAGGTGGGACTGAAGATGGTGATGGTAAAGATGATCAAGCCAGTTTTATTGAGGGTTTTTTGTGTTGTCAGACACTGTGCTAATACCTTATGGTATCATATGTCATTTATTCTTCACAATAACCCTATAAAGGAGACACTCTCCCTCTCCATTTTACTATGAGAAGACCAAATCACGATTGAGTAACATATAGAAGTTAGGTATCTATGAATGGCAGAGCCAGGCTAAATTGATGAGCCTGTTTCCCTGTTTGACCACCCAGGGGCGCAGTTTTCAGCCCCTGGCTCTGGGCTCTGGGCAGTGCACCGGTGCTGCTCGAAGTCCGGTTCTGTTCGATGGCATCTGTGCAGCACATCACAGAGCACCTGCTTTGCACCAGGTGCTGGGCAGGGGAGAGAGGATGCCGTGCAGGTGCAGCAACTGGAAACTGACCGGTGAGAAAGGAGGTAGCGAAGGAGGCTCCTCCTCTCCACCAGCTAGGGTAGCCCAGGAGTGGGAGCCATGTCTGTCTGTCCCCATGAACTTTCCACCATGTCCATCTGTCCCCATGAACACTGATCTCTGGCTTTTCTCTCTTGCAGCCCCTCGGTCCCACTACCTGGCTGACAGCGGTAGGTTCTGCCTGCCCTACCTTCAGCCTGTCGTGTCCTGGGAGAGCCAGAGCCGAGCTGGTTGCAGGTCCCCTGTAGCTGAGATGTCCCAGCACAGTCCTGATCTCAAATGGCCCACCCCATTGTGTTTGTCAGACATAGACTTCCATCTTTGGTCCTGGAACCAGGGTTGCCATACCCAATAGATCCCAGAGAGAAAGAACATGTGTCTCTTCCACCTGCCTGGGAGCCTGCCTGTCTGGGCTCTGAGCTCAAATCCAAAGCCCAGGGCCTTTGTCCAGAGCCAGCTGTGGCCAGGACACAGGGGTTCATCACAGGAGCATAGATGTGTGCAGGGTGAGGCCACAAGACTGCGCACATGGGCTTCGGGCGGGCCTGGAGTTCTGCCCGGGCGAGGCATCCCTGAGATGGTCAGTTGCGTGTCTATAGTGCAGGGGGAGGAGCTGGTGGCCTCTGCCCCTTCCCACTTCCCACGGGGTCGGGGAACAGTATTGGCCATGTGCAGCCAGACGGCATCTGGGACAGGGACCCCTGGCTTGGGGCTCCTGGGAATTGTTTGGCTGTTTCTTTTCAGATCCCCTCATCTCCAAATCCGCCTCCCTGCCTGCCTACCGAAGGAACGGGCTGCACAGGGTAAGAGAGGCTGTGCTGGGAGCGTCGCCCCCAAGATGTTAGCAATTCCAGCATTAGCTCCACACTCTCAGAGCCTAGACATGACTTTTGCTCATGCAACAGATATTTATTGAAAGCTTTCATATACGCCGGGTACTTGGAATACATCAGTGACCCCTGCCCCTTGGAGCTTCTATTCTTGTAGAGAGAAACAGAAAGCAAGTAGTAAATAGTATGCAAGTCACACTATAGAGAATGTAGAAGGTAATGACGTGCTAGGGAAAAAAAAAAAAAAAAGAAAACGTGGAGCAGGATAAGGGGGATTAGCAGTTTGGGGAGGGGGCAACATGCAATTTTATTTATTTTTTTTTAAAGATTTTATTTATTTATTTATTGGAATGAGAAAGAGAGAGCACGAGCAAGGAGGGGGGCAGAGGGAGAGGGAGAAGCAGACTCCCTGCTGAGCAGGGAGCTTGCCGTGTGGCTCTATCCCGGGGCTCCAGAATCAGGACCTGAGCCGAAGGCAGCCGCTCAACCAACTGAGCCACCCAGGAGCCCCTTGCAATTTTAAATAGAACTGCCAGGGTAGATTTCATAGGACAAGTGGTATTAGAGCAGCAAAAGAAAGAATGAAATGTAGTTCACCAAGAAATGAGTATTTATCGAGTGCCTACCGCGTGCCACCGCCAGGCACCAGGGACGTGGCCGTGAGTTAGGTCACCCTGACTTGAGACCGAGGCTCTCTGAGAAGGGCCATGTCCCATCCACCCCGGGCCATTTTTGGGAGGTGGGGGAATGCTTCAGGGAGGCAGCAGTGAGCTTGCTCAGGCCAGCCCTGGTTCTGTCTCCCCTGCAGACACCCAGCGCAGACCTCTTCCACTATGACAGCATGAACGCCGTCAACTGGGGCATGCGAGGTGAGTACCAGCCTCCCCTGGGACTCGCAGCAGCTTTGGATGCACTGCTCATAACTGTGGCTTGACCTTCCACCAGCGATCACTACAGATTCTGGCCCCACGCTGGGCTCTGTCCAAACCCCGAGTTCCCACACTCCCTTTCACTTCCCATTCCCTCCCTTTTTCCCCCCTCTTCCCTCACCCTCTCAAGTCCCTGGCCTTGGGTGATCTCCAGGCCATCTGTCCCATCTGGGTTCCCAGAGCCATTGCAGGGTCGTACTGCTGAGCTAGAGTTGCCTGCCAGCCCTGGGTGGAGGGAAACACTCAGAGCCAAATGCACATTGTTCCCAGCACACGTTCCATGAGCTTCATGCTCTCTGCCAGTGATGCTCTCCTGCTTGCCTCCACCAGCTCGTACAAGCTGGCTCAGGCAGGAGGACAAGCCTGGTGATTAACATAACATAAAAAAAAAAAAAAAAACCACTGGGGTATTCCTCTGGAGGATGGAGGATCTTGCCCAAGTGCTTCACAATCTCAGATTCTTCTTATTACTATTCTAATTATCACAAAAGTCATTCTTTGTCTAAAACCCTATCTCTGGGTCAGCCCAACCCCTATCTCCAGCCATCCATTGTGCTGTACCAGCCTTGATTCGGGGTGAATTCGACAAGGACAGAGTCTCTAAGACAGAGGCTAGTGTAGTGGTGCAAAGCGAAAACCAATGTATTTCCATTTTGTGTGTCTCTCTTGTCTCTCCACAGAGTACAAGGTAAAGGAGACACAGAGACTCTGGGGGTCTCTGAGACCCCGGATGCTGCTACATTGGGACCCAGCAGGAAGATGACAGCACTATCTACACAGGAAATGGACCATCAAATAAATAACATCAAGGGTCCTCTTCAGACCAGCATTTCCAGTCCTTCCTTGGCCTCCTTTCCCTGAATTCTGCCCTATGTCTCGTGCCCACTAAAATCAGACAATTCCCTGTGGGACTCAGAGACTTTCTGGAGGCTTGCCAATCACCAGACATTAGACATTTACAATTAGGAGGCCTTATGCCACATTAATGTCAAATGCCACCAAGCTCATTCCTAGCAGTATTAGGGGACTCGGGTTTTGCCTTTGGGGAGAAGGTACTTTGAGGCCTCCAGGCACCCCCAAGGAGAATAGACGCAGCCCTTCCTCCAGACTTTCATCTCTGGCCCTGTCTGGGGAGAGGAGGTGCCCAGACACAAAATGTGGCTGGAGGGACAAGCCCACCACCTTCAGCCAGCCTGGTGCCTCACCCCCACCCCATCCTCTCTCCTCAGATCTACCCTTATGAGCTGCTGCTGGTGACCACAAGAGGAAGAAATCGGCTGCCCAAGGATGTGGACCGGACACGTTTAGAGGTGAGTCTAGAAAACTGAGCAGAAGCTTTTGGGTTTGAAGAGGTTCCAGAAGTTGCCTGATGTAACCCAGCTCGGGAGGGCAGGTAGAATGAAGAGCTTTAAGGTCACATCCTTGTGGAAAAAGCGGAGACGCCAACCTGGTTTCTTTAGCCTAAGACTAAACATTGCTGTGCTGCCTTCTCAATTCAGTTAGCGTCTCTGGTGCACAGCTACGGCGTGTCCCCACCTGATGCTTTTGTAGACTTAAGACAAGAGCTAGATTTGGTCCCTGCCAGCAGGGGCCTGCAGTCTGGTTGATAAGAAGAAACACAGCACCGGTTTTCTGCGGGATGGTACAGAAAACTGGTGCTCCTCGTGGGGAGCACGGGGGAGTCAGCACTGTGTAGAAGGTAAAAGCATAAGGTGGTCTCACATCAGACTCCAGGTCCAGCCCTGGTCCTGCCGTCCCTAGACAGCCATCTTGGCCAAGGAACAACCTCTCCAAACCTTAGTTTTTTCCTCTGTGGAGTGGGGCAATTGTGTTTCCTTCAAGGTGCCAACGGAAGTGAAAGAGGCACTACCCACAGAGGCCTTGGCACGGAGTCTGGCGCTGTCCTGGGTGCACAGACTTCAAAGGAGCAGGTTTGGATGGGTGGAGAGGGGAAAGAGAGCATCATGATGAGCGGGACAGCATCAGTAAAGCAGAGGCAGGGCTTTCCAGCAGTCCACTCCACTTGGCCTGGAGTTCCAGTCCCTGGGCCCCCGATCCTGGAGCACACTCTGCCCTTTCTACAGTGCTTCTCCCTGCCTCTCCCTCTCTTAGAATGCCCTTCCCATCTTGCCAGCCTCCTCACGCCTTAGGGCCTCCCTGGAGTGATGCCTGTGTCCCAGGGCCCCCCCAGACCTTCCCAGGATGTGTCCCTCACCCCTCCTCCAGCCTCTCCCAGCCCTGTGTCCAGACTGTAGATCAAGCACCTCTCCCCCTTCCTTTGTATCAGAGCACCCAGCTATCCATTTCCTCTGTCTGACAGAAATGGTCAGTCCTCTACCATGAGGCCTGAACCAGGGGAAGTATTGGAAAATGTTTGTCGAATCGAATGCAGGTTTCTAAGAGAGGAGGCTCAGCACCTCTTGGGATGAGCATATCAACCACCGTTCACCTGGCTGCTGGGAATTTGCCCAGAATAAAGGGTTGGGGCAGAGGGAGGGGAATGTGAGCAAGCCAGGAAGCTCTGTGAGTCCCTCCAGCTCTAGCAGGCTGGGCTAGCAGCCTAGCAAGCTGGTGATTATCCCCACATTTATAACAAGGGCCTCCGTTACGGTCTAGCAGCGAGTAGCTGCCGGTGCTGAAGGGGACAGCTCCCAGGGCAGCTCAGTGGAACCGGCATGAAGGGATGGAAACCTGGTTCATCCTGGAGGACCAATTGCCCTTTTATATCCTCCAGGACACCCAGAAGCTCCCACTAGGGAAGTGTAACCTGCCCTAAGAATCAGAAGCTTCTTAAAAATACTGATACTGCACCCCAGCCTAGACCAATTAAATCTCAGTCTGGGGAAGGAGCTCAGGCACTGGTATTTTTCAGAGGCTCCCAGGGATGTCTACCATGGAGCCTGAGCCGAGACCGCAGGGCTACAAACATTGCCCAACCCCCTGCACCAGTTCAAGGAGGGGACTGAAGAGCTCCTCAAGGAGCTCAGAGTGTAGATTGTCATTCACCCAAAAGATATTTATTGGAAGTCTATTATATAGACTAGGTCCTGTTCTAGGTGCTTGCACTATATCAGTGAACAAAACGGGGACTCCTGCGCTCTTGGAGCTGGCATTCTCACTTGAGGAGACAGACCCCAAATGACACAAGTAATAAATAAATGATCTAGAACATGGGAAACGAATAGGGCTGAGGGAAGAAGTAAAAGGAGAGCAGAGAATTGGGGGTTAGAGGGAGAGGTAATCGGCAGTGTTAAACCAGGTAGTCAGAGCAGATCTCACTGAGTACCTGACATGCGAACAAAGACTCAAAATAGGAGAGGGAGTTAGCCATGCTTATATGAGGAGGAAGAGCATCCCAGGCAGAGGGAAGAGCCACGGCGAAGGCCCTAACCCAGGTGAGGACAGCAAGTGGTGAGTGTGGCTGCGTCACATGAGCACAGGGAAGAGGATGAGGAGGAAATGGAATCAAAGGCAACAAGGACCAGACTCCCCCATGTGACAGACACATGAAGAGATCGTTGCAGGAGTGAGAGCGACCAGCAGCTGAGTGCTTCCCACGTGCGGGCCGCTGTCCATGACCTGCACTATCACATTCACCCTCACTGTATCCAGTGAGGTGCTAGCATGCTCCCACTTTCCAGAAGAGGAAATCGAGGCTCAGTGGAGTGAAGTAACTTGTCCAAGGTCACACACCTATGTCTGCCTGGGTCTAAAGCCCGTGCACTTCACCTTTATGCTTTCAAGTCTGTGGAGAGCGTCATAGGGAAAACGCCGGCATTAGGGGCTCTGAGAACTCGCAAGAGAGAGGAGGCTCCAGCTGGTCCTTCACAGAGGGAGAGCCGGGAGCCTCAGTCTCCTCCAGTGTGTTCTACAGTGGACCCTGGACTCAAGTTGAGTCAGCCATTCCTTGGCGTCGAAACTCATGAAAAAGATTTTTGGGCACAGCAGAGAAAACGGGCTAGAGAATCAATAGTAACCGTCACCCTGCAACAAAAAAAGAACAGATGAGACTAACTGACAGTCCCCCTCAGTCTTTACCGTGGAGAGCTGAGAAGAGAACTCCCCCATGTCCACAGCATTTCTCAGCCCTCGCTTGAGTGCCAGTGAGACAAATACCGATAAGTAGACAGCATGGACAAAAGAAGGCACCGTCTGGCCTGGAGAGACTGAAAGGGTCCAACAACCAAATGTGATATGTGGATGCTGTTTGAAGCCTTATTCAAACAGCCAAACTGTAAAAAGATATTTTTGAGACAATTAGCGGAATTTTATTATGGGCAGGTGTTAGGCAATTGGGAGGAAGAACTGTCAATTGTTTTTAGGTCTGCTCATGCCCTCATGGTTACCTAAGAAAATATCCAGTGTGTTTTGCTATCTCTGTGGCAGATGATGGTGCAGTAAAGAGGCAGGAATCAATTCGATGTCTAAAAGTGTGCTTTAAAATACTTCAGTAAAACACAATAGGTGAAGCAAATGTGACAAACTCTTGATAACCACTGAAGCTAGGTAATGGGCCTGGGTGTACATTGTGCTATTTTCTCCCCTTTGAGTACTTTTGAAATTTTTCATAATAGAAAGACTTATTTATGAATGTTTAATGGGATTGGCCAAGGGGGCAGCAAGAGTGCCCTGTGTTTGCAAGCAGAAGGCCTGGCCTTTGGTCTCAACTCTGCTACTTACCCAGCTCCCCTCCCTCCCTCCCTCTTGGTCAAGTTAGTCATTTTAACTCTTTGACTTCTGATTTTGTCATCTTTTAATTAGAAAGAAAGAATGTCTGGTTTTCAGAGGGGTTGGAAGGATTAAGTGAGAAAATGGGGGCGACCATATATATAGCCATGGGCATGACAGAAATGCAATGCAAGGAATTCCTGGTATTGGAAAACCAGCTCAAAGCCACCAGCAACCAATGATATCTATCAAAAGTATCAAAGTTACCTTTGCTTCAAGATCTGGAAATGTGGCCAAAATACTAGTTCATGTAGGCCAGAGAATGGGCTAATCACCATGTGGCTGTATACATAATTCTCAGTGAATCTCCTTCAATATTCAATGGGCTAACATGATTGCTACCAACAGGTCATCTCAGTGATTCCAGGAGGTTTTCAGGGAGGATATATACCCAAAAATCTCCTTTCAAACATAATTTAAATTTTTATTTTGAAAAATTTCAGACCTCCAGAGAAGTTGCAAGAAGAGTAAAATGAACATCCTTCTATCATTCACCTAAATGCGCAAATTGTTAACATTTTGCCACATTTCAGGCGCCATATCTTTCTAACTCTGAAAGCTTTTGACAATGTATCAACTTTCAAGGCTGTTTGGAAGGGCCAGAGGGAGGGCAGGCAGAAAGGAGGGAGAAAACCTGTCAAGGAATGCAGAACCATGTTTCATTATATGGCATATTTGTTTTCATGGAAGAAAAAAACAAAATGACATTTCAGTGGGTGGAGAGATATGAACAGCAGTTTTTTTCATTGACTGGCCTGAGGAATAGCCTTCCAGCTCGTTTGTAAAAACACTAATAAGAGGAAGTACACCCTAAAATCTTGGCTATGCCCCCCTTTTACTCCCAAAGTTAGGAAGAATCGTATTAATTCATACACACTCCGGGGCACAGAACGCAAGGAGCAGGATGCAGACAGGTGAGGTCAGCCATGTTGCACAGCGAGGCACTTGGGTGAAGCAGAAGCCCCACCTGAGTCTTGGGCAGGGGTGGCCTCTGCAGACCAGCTACGGAGGCCCCTTCCAGGAAACATTCACGCACACAGTCTTGCATTCCACAGCTTCTCCTCCCACACCTGTGCGGGTCAGACGCTGTGCCGGGCACGGCACACCCAGAGGAAACACACAGGGTCCGCTTCTGCCCGCACCTGCCCCCAGCCTCCACCTGTCATCCTCAGGCTGTTCCCTCTCTGTCCCCTCCCACCTCTTTTCAGCGCCACCTGTCCCAGGAGGAGTTCTACCAGGTCTTCGGCATGACCATCTCCGAGTTTGACCGGCTGGCCCTCTGGAAGAGGAACGAACTGAAGAAGCAGGCCCGGCTGTTCTAGGCAGGGGCTCTATAAATATATATGCATTTATATAAAGATATATGTAAAATCTCTATCCTGAAGCTCGGTATAATCCTCTCTTGTGTAACAGGACACACTGCCTGCCATGAGACTTGCTTTTCTGTACTGTCAGGCAAGCCCACGTCATCGAGATATTTTTATGCTCCTTACTTTATCTTTTCTAAGTGCTCTGGGGTTTGGGAAGGGATTTGAGGAGACTCCCATCCTTTTACTGGGGATCCTTTTTATACTGAAACATCTGTCCTAACCTGAGTCCCCCACAGTCCAACTCTCTTTCCTAAAGGAGGTGCCTGAAGAAGTGTCTCTTCTCTCTGCTTCTCGGCTCTTTCCCCAGTCTCCAGGGTGGACGCTGACCATGCAGTTTTCACACCTTACTGGCCCCAGAGGGGCCCTCACACGGGAGGATCCACAGCGATCTCCCAAAGTCACTGAGCACCTTTGAGAGCCCGTGAAGAATCTTCTCATCTCCCGCAGTTAGGAGTTCAGTGCTCTCTGGGGGGGTGATACACTTCGCCGTGGGGGCCTCGGATCTACTCAGTACAGCAGCATACAGAAGTGGCTAGGGCCTTGGCCTCTCTGAAGCTCCTCAGTCCTCCTCTTCCTGCCCTGGATCCTAACCTCTCCCTTGTCCAAGTCTCATGGTAGGAGGAGACAAGGCACTTCCCTTCCCCCCACCACTTCCAACTGGCCCCTTTGCCTGGCCCCGACATGGAGACAAGGGAAGGCATGGGAGCTGGCAGCAGGGGCCAGAGCAGGGCACCTGTTAGCACTGGAGCTGCAGGACCTCTTGCAACCCTCCGCTCGCCCTCACTGCTCCCAGCACCTCCTGACCCTTCCGCCCCACTTTGGAGGAGAGGCCCATTATTACAGCCCGTATTCTTCAGCCTTACTACGATCTACGTGCCTGACAACTCAACACACCACAGGGCTAACGTTCCCATCATAGCTCCAACAGAACAACTGGACAGACAACCTCTAACACCCCTCTAAACATAATACAGGCCACTTCCCAAAGAAAGCTTCCTGGTCTATGCCCGCTGGTCCCTGGGCTAGAAGGGCAACTGAACCAGTCCCCCACCAGTCATCAGCTCCCACTTCAAAGTTGGCCGTGTTTCATAGGGGAAACCTTTGGAAGAATGGCTGCTTATGGAATTCCGAAATGAAGCAGTGGCCAACACTGCTCATGATCACCCTGGTTTTCCCCGGTGGCTGCTTTCCTGCCCTCTTGCCTTCTTGAACAGGGATGAAAGCTTGATGTTAACTTCTCTCCTCCCTTCCCCAAACCTTTGACCCCCAGTTGGTGATGTTTGGTGGGGTCTGTTCCTTCTTGGAGATGCCTTGATGTAGATCATTTTAAGGTCATAGAGGGAAGATGAAGAAGTGGAAATATGGAAATAACCATTAGGACTCTCAAGAGGCTGGTGATGTGACGTGGCAAATAGAGAACAGATTCCAATCCAGCAAACCCTCACTAAGCACCTGCTGATGTTGAGCACCTGCTGTATCCTGAGCACTGAATGGGGGAGGGAGATGGGGACACTGAGATGATCAACACAGGATCTGGGCTGGGGGGCATGCCTGCTAACCCTGGGTGTCGTCAGGTATGGACTCACACATGATGGATGCAAGGCAGGAAGTGATGGGAGATGGCATGAGAACGTGTTTGTGAAATTACTGAGAAAGCAGATGCAAGTTGGTGCAGACCAAGGAACACTTTCTGGAAGAGATTGCATTTGAGCAAAGTTCAGGAAGGATCTTTGTAAACTGAAAGGAGACTGTAACTTGAAAGGGTGATAGGATGAGGGGCCAGAAGGAGGTCTAATATACTCTCATTTAAAACATCAACCCTCTCTGCAACTCTCTTTTTGGCCAGTGTCTTTCAACTGTCCTGACCCCTTAGAAATGTCCCCAGCCAGACGCAATCATCAAAACTGCCTCATTTTCACTGGTTGAGAACTTGGCAAGATGAAGGGCTTTTGTTATTGTTGTTGGGTATTTTTGTTTCCCATAAAAGCACATAATTTCAACCCAGACCCGTGTCCTTCTGTTGTTTCTGGTGTGAGTGGAAATGCGTGATATGGGAAGAGGCTGAACTGTGCACATTTTCCAAAATAAAAGAGTCTAGAGAGCAGCTCTCTCTTGGCCTCGGTTTCTCCTTCTGTAAATTAAGAAAATTTGACAAGGTAAGCATCACCCAGATTGTGTCCTGCAGAATGGGGTTCTGCAAGATGGTGGAGGATATTCCAACAACTATGGTTCCGTGATCCAAAAACTAACAATAATAACAATAGTTCATTATTAAGTACTGACAGTGTACCGAGGTCTACACTGAAGACTTTACACCCATCATGTCATGTCAGCCTCTGTAACAACCCAAGAGGGAGGAAATAAGAATAATTATTTATAACTCACAGATGAGAAAACAGCTTTCAAGAGGACTTATAATTACTGTGATGGAGCCAGAAGCCAATTCCAGCCTGTTTGGGCTTAGAGAGACCAGGTTAGCCCCTCTTAGCCGTCAGGATGCTTTCAGCTGCAAGTAAGGAGTGCCTTCTTAAAAGTGACTTAAACAATAAGAGTCCATATTGTCCTGCACAACTGGAAATCCGAGTGCGGGGCTAATCAGTTCAACACTTCGATGATGCCATCAGGGGCCCAGGTTCTCTACATCTCTCCACTCCACCATCCTCAGTACAGTGGCTTTTGTCCCGAGATGTGACCCCTCATGTTTACAAAAGGCTGCTGTGGCTCCAGGCATCGTGTCTTCACACCACCACATCAAAAAACAGGAAAGAAATTTCCCTTTATGTGTCTCTTTTGATCAGAAAACTATCCCAGAAGTCCTCAGTAGACTTCTCAGGTCCCACTGGCAGAACTAGGGAATAGGTTCATGCCCTTGCTGCACAGAAGGCTGGGAAGTTGAGTATTTGGCATTTTGAGCCTCGATAGTGGGTGGCAAGTGCTGTGCTGGGAAAGAAAAGAGACAGGCAGACAAGGAAGGGCCTCTGGATAAGTGAATCACAGTGTCCCTGCCACAGTCACTGTCCCTCCCCTTAGAGACCCACAGTGTACATTACCAAAATCCCACAAAGCCCTGTAGTACCTTTGTTTAATCCAACGTTTCATAAACGAATTTGACATAACTCTAAGAAATGTTAGACTTACTCTATTTCTACTGTATTTCCTATTTGTATCCTAAGATAAACACTTATCTCACTTCTGACATCTCTAAAGATGAAATATGGCTTAAAAGTATCTCCTTTCCTGACCTCTCATCAGATGATTCTTCTAAGAATTATCCCCACCATGGCCCCTCCAGACAGGTGGCTCAAATGTGCAAAAGGACACTAAAGAATGCTCCCTTGCTCCCTGCCTACACACACACACCCAGGAAATACTTACTGAGCATCTGGGGGGAGGCAGGAGCACTGAAGATTCAACAGTGAGTAAGGCAGTGTGAGCTCTCATGTAGCTCTGGTCTAGAGGAGGGAACAGACTGTAAGTAACAGGAAAAGAGATGACACACAAAGATAACTGCTGCACAGACAACAAATGGAGTACCAGAGAGAGGAGCAGAAAGGAGCTCACTTCACATACTCACTGAAGGATGAAAATGAAGTACACAAAGGAAAAGTAGGGGTGGGAGCTCTCTAAGCACAGAGACAGCATGTGCAAAGGCACCATGGTTGGTGAGAGCTCGGTGTATTTGGGGAACTGAATGTTCCAGTGAAGACAGAGAAGAGTGAGTGAAGGGGAGAATGAGATTAGAAGGGGTGGGGGGTGCCTGGGTGGCTCAGATGGTTAAGCATCCAACTCTTGATCTCAGCTCAGGTCTTGATCTTGATCTCAGGGTCATGAGTGCAAGCCCTGCATTGGGCTCCACACTGGGCATGGAGCCTACTCTAAAAAGAAGGAGAAGGAGAAAGGCAGGCAGGGTCCAGAACATGCAGGGAGACTGAATGCCTCTCATTCATTCAGGCTTTGTGGACATTGTCTGGATTGCACTGTGGTTGCTAACCTACTAGAAGCAGGGAAAATCGCTCTGGGCCTTGTTCCTTGGAGTGTGGTCCCCAACCAGCAGCACTGGAGTCACCTTGGGAGCTTATGAGATATGCCGCATCCCATGCCGCACCCCTGGCCGACTCAATCCACATCTGTATTTTAAGAAGACTGCCGGGTGATTCACACACATAGTGAGGTTAGGGAAGTTCTGCTCTAAACCATCTTCCTTTTACGGACAAACGCCACCACATTGGTGCCAGCTTTGCCGAAGTTGGAGAAGGGAAACTTTTCTCCATGCACATGACCTTTTTGAACACTGGGGGGCAACCTTACGTTAATAAAGCAGAACATAAGGGGGCGGGAGCACAGAAATCACAGAATGTGAGAGCTTAAAGTCAATACAATGGCCGCATTTTGCAGCCGCAGAAACAGGCCCACGGAGCAGCTGAGCAGAGCAGGACAAGCTGCCAGCTCGCCTGCACTGGGGCCCGTCACCCTCACCAGGCCCCTGGAGCAGAAACGGGGGACAAGCTGTGGAAGGTGTCGGCAGCCGCAGCTGGCTGCCGAAGAGCCAAACATGGAGAAGGAGGGCTTGAAATTCAAGGAGGGGAAAGCACTGCTAAAATTCATAGTAATTAACTCCACAGAACTATGCCAACTCTGTTAATACCCCATGTGGAATTAAGTTTTAAATGTTTCATTTCACATCAGACTTCAAGGCGCTCAAAAATCTTGCCTACGCAATGATAAACACCTACTTATATACACAGCCATGAGCTGCAGTCAAGCCACTCAAGAGCCCTGGAGGGAGACTCTCAATAAATAAAATCCCGAAGCTATGAAGACGAGGGCCAGCCTCTCATTACCACCCAGGATCCCCTTGCCTTTTCACCCGGCCTGGTCCAAAATGACTGGTACAGGAGCATAGGCGGGAGAAACCAAAGGCCTGCAGTCCCACACACACACACACTCACACTCACACACACTCTCACACGGTTAGTCCTCGGGGCAAATTGGGGCCAAGTGTGCAGATGAATCGAGTCAAAAGTAAGGTGACTTCTATGCCCATGACCAGAAGTGTTTCCCAAATTTCAGTCACTCAAACACAACCTTCTCAATTTTCATCAGATTCCTTATTTACATGATGCTATTTACATGGTATTTTTCTCTCAATTGACTCATACCTGACATTTCTTTTTTTTTTTTAAGATTTTATTTATTTATTTGACACAGAGAGACACAGCGAGAGAGGGAACACAAGCAGGGGGAGTGGGAGAGGGAGAAGCAGGCTTCCCGCTGAGCAGGGACCCTGACGTGGGGCTTGATCCCAGGACCCTGGGATCACGACCTGAGCCGAAGGCAGACGCTTAACGACTGAGCCACCCAGGCTCCCCATGACATTTCTATTTTAAAGCAACATCAGGGAAAGTATGGATTCATAAGGACCAGTGATACGCTTTTAATACAAATTCAAATAAATTGGTAACTCTTCAAATATGGTGGTCTGGGTAACATCTAAATCCATCCACATTTCCACCAGTAGTCTGAATTCCACACTATGGGAAGCATTGCTCTGTCTGACGGAAGTGGGAGGGGAGGAGATGTGCATTCCCCATTCGGGTGGGCCCTACTCCAATTAGCCTGGTACCCCTATAAGAAGAGGAGACTGGGACACACAGAGACACCAAGTGACAGAGGAAAGCCCATGTGAAGACGCAGCAGGAGGGTGGCCTCCAAGGACACCAACTCTGTTGGCACCTTGAGCTTGGACTTCCAGCCTCCAGGGCTGTGAGAAAATAAATTTCCATTGTTTAAGCCCCCATCCCCTCCCCCGCCCCAGTCCGTGGGATTTTGTCTGGACAGCCCTAGCACACTAATATACCATGTGAAATTAGCTTGCAAAATAGGAATGGCAGCACTTACTTCACAGGGTGGTAGGGACGGAATGATGTACTTCAGGCTCAGTACCTGGCTGCAGGGAAGGTGTCCTGTGTGCCTTTGACCGGTCAGCATCTCCCGCATGCCTCGATCTGGTGGTTTACCCAGACTACCAGTGCCGCCTCTGGCCAGTACTGGAACTGCAGGAAAAGAGGAATGACTTTCTCCACCCCCCCCCCCCACCCCCTCCCCGGGACTCTCCACCTACAGAGACCGGCAGGCCTTCAGCGGCAAATACCAGCAGGCCTTCAGCGGCCGGAACTTCTTCCCCACAGGCTGGAAGGGACCACCTGAAGATGAAGACTAAGCACAGGAAGGCAGAGTCAGGAGATGGAGACAGAGCGGTGACTGCTCTGTTTGCCAGCCTCATTCCCTTCAGCTCCCCAGTCACCTCTGAGCGAATGAATTCCTTTTTTGGTTTAAGCTGGTTTGAGTTTTGATTCTGTCACTTGCCACCAAAGGAGCCGTGACCAATATGCCTGCTCCTAGAGAAAATTAACCTTAACAGGGGAGTATCAAGTGAAGTCTCCTATGCCTTCTTGTGGATAAAGAATGTATTGTCTGTCTAACTCACAGACAGGGTCTTACCCCCCTGGACCAGGAGAAATGGTCCTGCGCAATTTGTCCTTCTGACAAAATAGCAGCACTAGTTAGCTTTTTTAAAAGATACACACAAAATTCCACCCCTTGACAGACCCTGTGGGTAACAGTAGCTGGAAGCTCTGTCAGCCTCCTATTTAAGAATATGAGGTGTTCTTGCAGGGAAGGCAAAGAATCTGGCAGAATCTATCACATTTCCAAAGGTTTGATTTACATAAACCCGCCTGCAGGGGGCAGCCTGGGTGTGTGGCTGCGATCTCAGTATCCCTTAACATTTCCACCAGCATCTCACCACCTCTGCAGAGGAAACCCATATTGATTGCGATAATAACTCACACTCTGACAATGCGTCAGGCACTGGATTGAGCACCTGACATATCTCATTTAATCCTCTAGGTACTTCTTTTACCCTCCTGTTACAGATGAGGACATTGAGCTCTCGATAAGTAATTCGTTTAAGGCTTCACAGCTATACATAGCAGAGCCTGAACCTGAACTCAGGGATGTCTCACCCCGAAGCCCATGAATTTGGCCACCATACAACAACTACCTCCCTGAAGAGAGCGCGAGCTAAATTTGGAGAACGCTTCCCCTGTGCCGGGCCAGGCACCCAAGCACGCTACATACACAGTCGCATTGAAGCCTCACAAGCCCCGTGTCAGGGGGCTGTTGTTAGCCCCCGATTTTTAGATGATTTTTAGATGAGTCATCGAGGGCTCAGAGAGGTTGAAGATCATGCCTTTGATCTTGCTCTTCCCCCAGTGTGTCCGACAAGAGAATGAGTCATGGGGGCAGGAGTGTGGCTCCGGCGACGTCAAGTCTGGAGTCGTGGACACCACTCCCGGCCCTGCCTCTTAGCCCTGTGCGCTTTGGGCTGTAGTTTCCTTACCTGACCAGTGGAGAGACCATCCCGGCTAACCTCTCCAGCTCCTCTCCGCTCTCAAGTTTTTGTGGTTCCAGGATTCCGAAATTCCCTTTGGACTGCTGCAGCCTGGTCTCATCCTGCAGCACGGAGGTGAAGATGGGGCACAGTACGCAGCCTTTCAGAAGAGAGGTAGGTAGCCCCTGCAGCCTTTGGGCATAAAAACAAAAGCTCTTTTCCTCCAGACACAACCAGCGCACTGGGCTCCGTTCACCACTGAAGCCGAGCCCGGTGGCCTGGGTACGGGTAGGAGCCCCGTGCCCTGGAACAGAAACCCGAAGGTTCAACCAAAGGAGGGGTTTTCAGCCATGAAACTCTTTCTCTTTCTCCCAGCAGCCACCACCCAGATCTCTATCTGCTTTCCGGGGCCCGGGGTGGACCAGCAGACGTGTGTCATTTCCCTGGGTAGGGGCCATAATGGCGACATTGTGCCGAGTGGAACAAGAGAAGTTTTCATCGGGCCACCAGCCCTGGGCAGCCACTAGAGCAGGGGACTCTGCAACTCACTCTGCACAAAGGAGCTTGGGAGAGGGGCCCTGAGCTGGGGAGAAGCCCAGTGGGCTGGGCTGCCTGCCCCCAGCAGCATGCAGGAAGGCTGGGACGCAGAGACATAGTGCTTGCAGAACACCTCGCTGCAATCTCATTTCTCCCTGCAAATAAGTGAGCAAGCAAACACTCCCAGAGGATAAACGGCTCCCTCCAGGACACATGCATTAGAAGAAGCCTCAGGAGCCCTTGAGCAATTACTCACGGACTCACTCCACAGTACTTAGGTCCGCTCACCGGGTGCCAGGCACTGCACTAGGCTGTAGGAGCTAGTGGGGAGTAAGACACGGCACCCAGCCTCACACTGCTTGCAATCTGGGGGGCCAGGCAGAGGCAAGGAGAGAAGCAAGTAGGAAATTGAACATTGACGACCCAACCAAAGAACTGAGATGCACAGAGCAACAGAGTCAGTTCAAGAACCCGGGTCTGAACGCCTGATCTGTGGGTTCTCTGACTCTTCCCAGGGTCCCCTGAGCTGCTTGTCTGCGCTGAGGAAGGGGGTCAGTGAAGAAGGCACCCCACACACCATAATAAGGAACTTGGACTCTACACTGAGGGCAGAGGGGGGCCATCACATATTTTTATGGGGAATCTGATTGGGGTCGTGGAATGTTCACTTTGGTGGCCATGGTGCAAACGGACCTAGAGGCAAGGTGACAAGGTAGAAGGTGAGAGGATGTTTCTTTCACTGGGACACAGAATCTTTAGCCTCCAAATTTTTCTTTCCCAGGACTTCCCAGCTCCACCTCATAAGCTGAGAATGAGACTGGGGAGTATCATTTGTTTTCACAAGACTGGGAGCACGAGGGAGTTGAAAGCTTTCTTCCTGGTATTGTTCACCGGGATCAAATTTGATATCTTTTTACAGAGCTGAACTCTTTAGACAGCACCAGACAAACCTAGTACAGAGCCAAAAAAAAAAAAAAAAAAAAAAAAAAACTTCTGTGAGGGTCGCACTCATGTAGAGACATGGCAAGGGAAGGAGGAAACAGGGCATCCACAACCTCCATCCCAGTCCTTCACCAGCGCTTACCACCCGACACCCCACAATGGCACCAAACCAAACGGCTTTGCAGGCACGTCCTGCGGTCTCCCATCTCTGTGGCTCTGTTCCCACTGTTTGCTCTGCCTGCCATGTACTCTCCCCGGGGTGGGCTCCCCCAAATGTCACTGTACTGTCTCTGTGATTGGCAAGAAATTCTTGCCTCGTCTTGATGAACTCTAAGAGTACTTTATCTCTCCTCTGGTACTTTTCACATAATAATTTGTAACTCATCTATTTTGTACACATTTATCTCCTCTACTAGACTGTGGAGTCCTTGAGGACAGAGCCCATTCCTGCTTCGTGTTAGTTCTCCCTAGGAACTTGCACAGAATGCAACACATATTCCTAAGGGAACTGATGAAACGTGGTGTTGTTTCTATAGTGACGATAGACCCCGTTAAAGAAAAGGACAGAAAAGATATATATATAGTTATTCCTCCACCGAGAGCCCACAAACAGGGTTTCTCATTCAGTGATCCTGCCGGCAACCAAGCTGTAGTCAACTTAGTCAACAGTGCCACCGAGTGGGCATTATGAGTAATCATCTAAACCAGAACCACTAGCCTCCACAGCCACATCTTTTTGTTAATGCTTAGCAGAACTGTGCACAGACTGTGTTCTCCCACTTATCCATTTTCCCCGGTCCACAGCTCAGTTAATCCCACTCCATAAATTATTCCACAGATCCATAGAAATTCTCCTTAGCCCTTTTGACTTTTCTGTTCCAATTCTCTGATGAACCTCCAAAGTCCTTAAAAGTTTCTGAAATTTCTTCTAAAAATCTACCAAAGCCTCCATCTGTCTTTACAATTGATATATTTTATATTATTTTATTCTCTCAAATGAAATATAATGTTTTTAAAAGTATTAATGGGCTAGCCTGGGAACTGAACTGCCATTTACAGCCTTGTTTCCAAGTGTTTCAGAGTTCCAACAGTGAACTTGGGGAACTTAATCCACTTGTAAATTGTTGGCTGTCTGCTTTAGAATTTAAACTGACCTTTTCAAATTGGAAAAGTAGGCAGGAACAAAGAGGAACTTGGAAAATAATAATGGCTCACATTTTTATAGCTATTTATGGTTTATAAAGTGGGTTTGTACCATCATTTGCCCTCTCAGCAGCCCTATGAGGTCAATAAGAGGTCTCCCCAAGCACAGATGAGCAAGCAAGTCTTATGTACTTCGTAGAGCAAGACCTCACACACAAGTTTGCAGACTCAGATCCTATTGTTTTCTTCAGTACCCCACATTTCCTCTGAGTGTGACTGCATACACACTACAAACAACACACGCAATTTTTTGAAGACAGCATTAATTACAACTTGCCCGTAAAAGCAACGGAGAAAAGACTCCCAGTCCAGGAAGATGCAGGATTCTCTTTCCCAAGCTGTTCCCCGTCTCTCTGCCTTTGCACAAGGTGATCCCAATGCCAGGATGTTCTAAGTCAAAGGAGTTCCCTAGTCAAAACCGAAAACAGAGACTTGGCCCATCTTGGGGAGGAAGGGTGTCTAGGAGGACAACTGAGCTTGGACTTCACTTTATAAAAGGTCTTAAATTGGGGCACCTGGGTGGCTCAGTCGTTAAGCGGCTGCCTTCGGCTCAGCTCATGATCCCCGGGTCCTGGGATCGAGCCCCACATCGGGCTCCCTGCTCCACGGGAAGCCTGCTTCTCTCTCTCCCATTCCCCCTGCTTGTGTTCCCTCTCTTGCTGTGTCTCTCTGTCAAATAAATAAATAAAACCTTAAAAAAAAAAAAAGAAGGTCTTAAATTTAGATATTTGCCATTGTCTGTAAATGAGTTGTACCTGTTTTCACAGAGACACACTAATAGGATGAAAGTTGACATTCTTCATACAACTTTAAACTTAAATCCCATTCCTGGGCCAGCCGCAGCCACAGCAGTATTTTTTCTACATGCTGCAATTATTTTGGAAAGAGCACACTCACGTTGCACTGTATTTTGTATGCCAAAAGTATTCACTTCCACTCTGTTGTATCCCTCCGTTTTGATATTTCTTCATCTGTTAATACACAAAGAATCTCCAAAGTTGGAAGTATCCCAAGCACTGCCCACCTTTTAATCGTCTCTGTCTGTCCTTGTCTTCGATGATCTTCTTTTTGGAGATCTTTATTATTATTTCACTCTCCTCTCACACCATGATTGACGGTGCACGGGTATAGCGCCCTGTCCACTATCTGCTCTAGAAGGTGCTCAGGCAAGACCTGTCGAATGGAGGCCATAAACCCAAAGTCAGAAAATGAGTGGCAGCTGCAGGGAGAAGTTTTGATTCCACTTGGGGGCGGGGGGAAACATGTTCTAACAGTCTGGGCAGTCTGCAGATGGAACGAGCTGGAAGGTGCGACAGTAAGCCCCCCATCAGCAGCCGAGTGCAAGCAAAGCGGAAGACCGCGCGGGCCGGGCCGGGGTGGGCCGCGCGGGCGCGGGAGCGAGGGCGCGTGAACCGGGCAGTGGGTCCCCGGGCCGCAGCGGGAGGGGCGCGGGGGCGTGCGCGAGGCAGGGCGTGGCGCGGGCGTGTGCGGGAGCCGGGACACCGGCCGGCCGGCCGCCCAGGGGGCCAGGCGTGCTCCGGCTCTATTCCGGGAGCGGCGTGGAGGGGCGGGCGCGCGCGGGCGGGGGCGCCGGGCGGGCATCCTGTCTGGGGGAGGGAACGCGCGCGGAGGGCGCTCCCGCGGGGCCGGGCCGGACAGCGCAGCACGGGCCGCCGCCAGCCCCGCCGGAGCCGCTGCGCCCTGCTCCGCGCGCCCGGGGACCGCCGGCGCCATGGACCGAGGCCGGGGTAAGAGGAGCCGCGGCGCCCGCGCTGGCGGCCGCGCGGGGCGGGGAGGGAGACCGGCGATCCAGGGGCTCGAGAGGAAGAGGAGGGTGGGGGGCCGAGGAGGGGTCGGAGCGGGCGCGCGGTCGGGGGTGGGAGGCCCGGGGCAGGGTGGACAGGTGTCTCCCGCGGCTGGGGCAGCCCGGGTGTAGATCAGTCCCTCGCGTCCCGGGGCCGAGTGGCCTCCTGTGTGTAAGACCAGTTTCATACACTCAGAGTCAACTTCATGAAAGAATGCCCCACAGGATTCCTGAGGACAGCGAGCTCCTCTCACCCCATTCCCCTCTGGAAGGGTAAGATGGGGTTGGCAGGTACACTCCCAAACACCGGGACGTGTGAAGCCCGCAGCGTGCGCCCCGCGAGACGCCGCGGGAGCCCCGAGTTTGCAGCTGCCTAGGGCAGTGAGAGAAGGAGGGACAGGCGTGCGTGCCAGTGTGCGCGTGGGTGTCTGAGCCCGCCTCTGCCTCCGACAAGCTGTGTGACCTTCGCCCAGTCCCTCGCCCTCTCTGGACTAGTGACAAAGTTGGATTGATGGTCTCTGTGAGGCCCCTTCTTGCTCCCATGCTTTTTCAGGAGTTGAATGTTTGATAAAAGTTTCAGAGATTAGGGAGGGCATGTGTAAATTGACGTGAGAAAAGATAGCAGCACTTGAGGGAGGCCCTGCTTAAGAAAAGGCCTAGACACTTCAAAGGCATGTGTCTGCAAAGAAGTGGCCTGCTTGGACATGCGGGCAGTGTCCAAAGCTGGGAATCAGAACACCGGGCTCCCATCCACCCACCTCTACAGGCGGAGAGATCACAGTTGTGAACGCGCTTGGTAAACTGGCCAGTGGTCTGCCAGCATGAGAAGCATTATTATTCTTGTTGTTATTATTAATGGAAAATTCCTCTGCCTCCCTAATAAGCTCACACCTTTCCTCCATCTGCCTGTTAGCTGTGCTGAGGCCCCCAAGGTGGGGGGTGGGGGCAGGAAGAGTGACCAGGGGTGTGGAAGCAGTTAGGAGGGCACCAGGGTCAGGGATGAGTGCATGAACAGATTTCAGGATAAGCTGGCTGGCACTCCCAATACGGGACAGCCAGGCTCAAGGACCCCAGCTTCCAGGTCAAGATGCTCGGGACAACTTCTCCACCCACCTGGTCCCAGCGCAAAATACCACACACACCTTCTCCTTTCAGGCTTGGAAGGGCAGGCAGGAAATAGACGGGGCTTCCGTTTGGCTCTTTGGAGACTGAGGCTGTGATTTGTAAAGCAGTTCTCACCTGTTAACTGACTGCTGGACAAGTTTACAAAGAGCACACACACTCGCCAGGGAGGAAAAACAGAGAGAAGAGGCACCTCTAATGTCCCTCAGTCCTCAGTTCCCACCTCCCATGTGGTACATCTAAAGCAAAGAGCACCCGCCCCTGAGATAAAGTTGTTAAATATCACCCTGTCTGGTCCCCAGTACAAAAATCCCTATCTAGCCTACTCAAAATTGTGGGAGGACTGTGCCCTCCTTAGACCAAGGATGACAATAATTCAGTTAGCTTAAAATGCTTAATAACTGACACCTCACTTAAGAAGGCTGTCTCTAGATCACTCCTCCTAGGAAGCCGGACTTCCTGGGACTCTGCTAGTACTCAAAACATTCTAGAGCTCTCTCCCATCCTGCAGGCTTTCCCAGCCTACTTTCCTTCTCCTTCACAGCTCTTGTCTCAATGTGCTGTTACTCGAAGGGTTAGTTATCGCACTATATGCTTTGTGCTTACCTTCCCTGCCCAAATGGAAGCTTCTGGAAGGTAGGGAGTGGATCCGTGCGGTCACTCTGCTGACACAATACCTGGCCCACAGGAGGAGCTCACTAAGAGTGGTTCACTTTGTTAACTGGGTAATATGAAACACACTTGGTAGTGCATCCCAAGTTGATTAATTGTACTGTTGGTTTTAAAAGAGAATATGCATCAGAACAGTTCTTTGTGACTTGCAAGGGCCTTCTCAAAATGTGAGTAAAGTGGTCATGTGGCCAGGGCACACAAGACCAGGCTATCTATCTAGATCCTAAGTTGTCTACCCTGATAAATCACTGCAAACATCTTAGGAATTAAAGCAAAGCACATATGAATTAGAATGTGAAACCCGTATGCATTTTCAAAATAAAACATGAGGCTTCAAAATGCATTCCAGCAGAACTTTTTTGTTGTGCTCCTGTCCCCAGGTGGATGTGTGCACTCACTTCTGTTGTCAGGGAAGGTTTAAGAAGCAGAGGTCTCATTTCAACCCCATGCCTACCACGTGGGGAGTGGGATTGTCATGCCCCAGATACTGGGGAGGAAACTACACTTCAGTGTTAATAACAATAGCAGCTGAAATCATCATAGGAGAGCAGGCTTGGCAGGTGTATTAGTCTGGGAGGGCTGCAATAACAAAATACCACAGACCAGGTGGCTTAAACAACAAATTTATTTTCTCAGTGTTTGGGATGCTAGAAGTCCAAGATCAAGGTGCTGTCCAGGTTGGTTCCTGGTGTGGCCTTTCTTACAGGCTTGTAGACATCCACCTTCTTGCCGTGTCCTCACCTGACCTCTTTCTTCTCTGTGCACATGTGAAGAGAGAGAGCTCTCTGGTGTCTCTTCCTGTTCTTATAAGGACATGGGTCCTATCAGATTAGGGCCCACCCCTTATGACCTCATTTCACCTTCATTACCTCCCTAAAGGCCCTGTCTCCAAATACAGTCCCATAGGAAGGTTAGGGCTTCAACATATGAATTTCAGGGGGTTGCACTCCTGTCCAGAGCAGCAGGGTTGGGTCACTGACGTGAACTTGCCCAGTCATTTGCTGTGTAAGGGACAGAGCTAGGTTTGAACCAAAGTTCTGATCTTAAGCTGACTACTGCTGCTTCCGCTGTGGCCGGTGACCTGCGCACACCCTGGAGCAAGGCCTGGACGCCAGGCTGTCCCGCTCCAGCTCCAGGTGCCTCCTCCACACCTCAGCTGTGCTGCTCAGATCTTCAGCAGCGATGGCAGCGCAAACGCTCAGCACCAAAGTCAACCGACTTGAGAATGAAAACAAACCTGGGAATTAGGATTTCTCTCCTAACACGGTATGTGTCTTCCCATGAGGAAAGCAAGATTTATATGATGTCAGAACAGACAGAGAAACCACTTATAATGAAATCCCTTCCAGGGCGCCTGGGTGGCTCAGTCGTTAAGCGTCTGCCTTCGGCTCAGGTCATGATCCCAGGGTCCTGGGATCGAGTCCCGCATCGGGCTCCCTGCTCAGCAGGAAGCCTGCTTCTCCCTCTCCCACTCCCCTCTCCTTGTTTTCCTGCTCTCACTATCTCTCTCTCTGTGTCAAATAAATAAATAAAATCTTTAGAAAAAATAATGAAATCCCTTCCAGTAGGATTTCCTGATTCATGAATATCGTACAAAAAGAATCATAGACTGATGGCCGCAGACACCACCTTCTACAGGACAAATTAACTAACTCTCTGTCTTCATATGAGGATAAAAAATATGGATACTGATAATACCTATTTCTTGGGGTTGTTGTAAATATTAAGTGCATGGAAGATACTTCAAACAATGCCTAGCATGTGGGACCCACTCAATCAATACAATTGTAATTACAGTCTTTTTTATCAGACTCCACATAATAAAATTGCTTTATAAAGCTTCACTTGGTCCTTCCACAAGCTGGTCTGACTCAGATGACAGATTTTTTAGTCCCTACTCTGTTTTAAGGACTGAGCTAGACAGCTTTGTGTACAACTCAAGGACAGGGTGTGTGTCAAAACTTCTCTGTATCCTGGAGCTCCTTTGTGGTACTTATCCGTTGAAAACCCATCTCTGACCTTCAATAATTGGACCACTGTCCAACTAACATCTCTGAGTGACTGATAAAATATTAATACATATGCCAATGTGTCCATTTTCTCTTATTTATCCTATTTATTAGTGCCTACTGACTGGCTGTGTCTTCATAATTTTGCCTCTGCAAACTTTCCAGTCTTCTCAAGCCATCCTCTCTTTGAAGCCTTTGGTCTAAATTTTTTCTGATTTTGTCATGTGCCTTCTTAATATCCGAGGTGATGTCTGATCTGCCTGCCTCATGTGAAGTCACTGATTTCCCCCGAGGTTCCTTTCCTTTCCACTTGACTGCTAGTTCTTCTTCAATGACTTGAATTCAACCCAAGATGGAATTTCTTTCGCAGTCGGTACTCTTTGGGAGATCATATTGTCTGCTGGGCAACTTAAGAAATAATCTGAAACTGTGCTTTTAATTAAATGAGATTTTTATTGTTCAAGAGATGGTAGAAGAACCCATTCTAACTGTTGTGCGTCTGTTGGACCAGCTTTGAGACCCATGTTAGGAAAGCCACATTTCCTTACCCAGCTGGGCCAAGCAACCTGTAGCTACTTCTAGAGTGAGCTCTCTACAGTGACTCACCACCCAACTTCCACCACCAAGGCCATGAATTCCCATTCGGGCATACCTCTTCCCTGGCATCCAAGTTCATTCTCTACTCCTATCCATTACTGGCCTTCTGAAAGGAACACTCAACCATATTCATCTTTTCCATCCACATATGTCTTGTGCCATCATCTTTGTCAGCCTGGAGACTCGGGAAAGCAGAAAAGGTTCAGAGAACGGATAAGTGTGGGTTTGAGGTGTTTTGTTTTTTTAAGTAGGCTCCGTGCCCAACATGGGGCTTGAACTCATGACCTTGGGATCAAGAATTGCATGCTCTACCGACTGAACCAACCAGATGCCCCAAGGGTTTGAGTTTGGGCTGTAACTTTTTAGCTGTATGATCTTGTATGAATTGGATAAATTAATTTCTCTGAACTTCAGTCTCATTTCATTTACAATGTCATGGGGAAAGGTAATACATGGATGCTGGCTCTTAGGAAACATTCAGGAGTGATAGCTATTATATTTATCAAATATAATTGCTTGGATTTCAGCCACTCTCTGTAATGGGTGTATGTGGTCACATGGGACCATGAGATTTGAACTTCCTCTCTTCCCTGTAGAGAGAAGTGTACTACTGTCACTGGGCACTGCTTCCAAATCCTTATCCCACTCAGCCTCCATGGTGTTTGCCTTCCCCATTGTAGTCAAGGTTTTTTCTGCCTCTCCCTCAAATATCAGTTTCAAACCCCCCTTCTCACATGGGTGAGCACCCTGCCAAGTAAGTTCCTCCCTCCCTAACCCCTGCCAGAAGCCTATCATTACTCCATTCTGATCTTTGCTTGGGAAAAACAAGCCTGTGTTTGGATACCATCAGCTTCTCATACTTTTCTTACCCTTCTAAAAAAAACATGCAACTGAACAAAAAAGTAAAGTCCCTGCTCGCGGGCATGCGCATGTGCACGTGTGTGCACGCACATACTCTCTACCCCTAAGCATTTTCCTCCTTCCTCTCCTGGCCAAACTTCTCAAGTACAGAGTCAGCACGTCAACCTCCAGCTCCGTCCCCCCAAACCCCTTGCGCTGCCTGCATTCTCCCTTCCAATCACACCTTCTGCAGAAAGCCCACTCATCTGAGTCACAAATGGTTCCATGCTGTCTCATCTTTCACCTCCTCTGAGTCCCATCTCCTGGACTTCTCTGTTGCGCTGTTGACCCGCTATTGACTCCTCTAATATATTCTGCTACTTGGTGGAGATGAGGAAAGCATGGATTTTGGAATCAAATAACTCTCCCTTAAATAACCACTGCTCCATCCCTCCCAGAAGTCTTTCCTGCCTCTCCTCCTGTCCCCCAATCCCACTGTTATCAGTGCTCACAGCCTCTGGGCTTCTCCCGCCATCAGGCAAGTTACCCAACTAAGCCTTGTCCCCTAAGTCTGCAAAGCAGGAAGAATGACACCCGGAACTGGACTGTGGTAATATTTGCCCAGCACCCAGCGCCAGGCCCATAGCAGGTGCTCACGAATGGTTATTCTCCATCTTCCCCTCTGGCTCACTCACTTTTTCTTCTTTAAGGACTCTTGCCCCTCTTTCCCCACCCTCTCAGCCCTCTCTCTATACTCACTCGTGTAGAGAGCCATGCCCACATGAGGGTGACGCTCAGTGTCCATCTTCAGCCATGAGTTGGGTCCATTCCTGCATTATTTACCTCCTGCCTGTGGTGTATCTTCATCCGGAGGTCAACTCAACCTCCGAGTGACCCAGTTTTGAACTCCTCTTATTCACCACCAAATCAGATCCCCCTTCCTGTTTCTCTTTTTCTGTTAACAACACAACCACGTGAGGAGCAATTGGAGGAAATGGGGCTGTTTGTGAACAAGACCGAATTTGAAAGGGGGACACGGTATCAGTCCTGTAGAAGAGATAATAGAACGACTGTCCAGAGGCTGTAGAAGAGCTCAAACAGAGGCTGATTTGGCCTTGATCTAGGAGAAGCACACAAATGAAAAGAATTATCCACTACAAGAACTGGAGTTGCCCAAGGACATCAGGAAGCAGAGGCTGAATGGCCACAGATCAGGGAACCACAGAATGCCTCCTATGGGGACCACAGTAATATATAGGCTAAGAACAACTGTCACATAATATTCAAGTGGCTTCTATAGGCATGGCCCTTTTGCGAACCATATAGAGCGGGACTTCTGCCTGAAGTATCCATCTTTTATTTAAATGTACACTTTGTCATAACTTTTAATGGGTCTTATAAATTACACTTAAGGATAGAATTTGGGAAGAGGACCTGATGCCATTAAAGATGGTCATTTAAACTATAGATCTGGGGGCGCCTGGGTGGCTCAGTGGTTAAGTGTCTGCTTACTCTCAGGTCATGATATTGAGCCCCACGTCGTGCTCCCTGCTCAGCAGGAAGCCTGCTTCTCCTTCTCCCACTCCCCCTGCTTGTGTTCCCTCTCTCGCTATGTCTCTCTCTGTCAAATAAATAAATAAAATCTTTTAAAAAATTTAAAAAAAAAAAACAAACTATAGATCTGATCATGCTTAAACCCTTCAGTGGATTCTCAGTGTTCTTAAGATATAAACTATAATCCCCGTGGCGGCCCTCAAGGCCCTGCCCTGTCTGTCACCAGCGTACTTTGGGCCCCTGTCCATCTCTTGCTGCGGGGTCTCCACACACTGGTCTTTGTACCTCCACCTGCTTAATCCTGCTCATCCTTTGCAGTCCGCTCAAACCTTTCTTCCTCAAGGCCATCTTTCCCAATCTCCCAAGCTCCGGCTCCCTTCTGCAGGGGCCCCTGCACCCTGCACTTCTTCCTCCTTGGCTGCTATTTTCATAATTATAATCAGTCGTGGGATTGAATTGGCTGTGAACGTGAGCTCTGTGGGGGCAGGGCCCTTCTTGCCTCTGTCCACAGCTCTTTCCCTAGCACCTAGTCATGCTTGGCAAGAAAGACGTCTGTTGAGATGAGTAAATGAAAGAAAAAATACAAAATTCATAGAGTAGAAGCTGGATATGGCCACTTTCAACTCCAGGATTCTCCATTTCAATGAGTCTCACTTTAGGGATACAGAAACGTAGACTCCATCATTAGTCGTTGCTTCCTTTGCTTTCATCCTTCATCCAGTAAGACCTTAAATCCTGTTGACTATGATTGAAAAATGTCTCTTGGATGGCTTCTTCTTCTCCACCCTATGGGAGCTTCCTGTTTCTGCTCTCACCTTCTCCACCTGCCCTGAGGACCACTCTCGATTTGTCTGTTTGACTCCAGCTGGGCTCAGGATCGTCTCCTGTGGAGCCTACTGAAAATATGCCCCCAGAGATCTGATCAGTGGGTCTGGAGTGGGGTTTGGGTATGTGTGCCTTTTGCACAGCTCCCAGCTGAGTCTGATGTGCTCACTGTTGTAAGCAGTGACCTGCTTTTATCATGCCCCTTGACCCTGCCCAAACACATGCCAGGATTCCCTGTTGCTGTCTCCAGCACTGACTTTTATACTTTTCAGTCGAGTGGGACTCTAGGGTCTGGATCTTTTACCCAAAGTAGTCTTCTGAAATGTCTCATTTTATCTTTTAAAAAGCCAAGCCATTTTATTCTATTGTAGTCTATAATATATCTGAACACATTCTCCCCCCCCCCCCCCCCCCCCCCCCCCCCCCCCGTCCAGCCCAACAAGAAAAATCTTTGCCCAGTGGACCTCTAGAGATGCCAGTGTTCATCTTGGGGCTTCTCCTTCCCTACCCCATCCTGCCCTCTGCTGTGAGCTCCCAGGGTGTGTGAACTTTAGCCTGAGAAGACCGATCTCCCAGAAATGGCCCAGCACACAGTGCTAGAGTGGACATGGGTCTGGCCATGGAAGCAGGATCCCACAGCCTAGCCCTGGCTCAGCCACTCGCTCTGCAACACGAGAACATACATTTTTATAACACATCTAACTTTTAGAAACATTTCCACATTTACTGGTTGTGTCCGTTGGAGCATAATGTTGGGATGGTGAGCGCTGTGAAGGCTTCGTTCAGAGCCCGTGCAGCCTCTGGTAATTAATTATACCCGCTCTCACTCCACAGTCATACACTCGGGGGTTGCTATGGGCAAGAAGGAACCTGCATCATAGGGATATTCAGACAGAGAATTGACCACTAAAATCCTTTCTCTCTGAACCCTTCCAGCCTGAGTTTCTCTTCTGTGGTTTCTCTCAACTCTGGCAAAAGCCCTGTGAAGTGGACAGCTGAGTCATCTCCCCATTGGACGGATGCAAAAACTTGAGTCTCAGAGAGATGTCTCTGCTGTTCCCTCTCCCGGAAAGAGACCAGCTCAGCATCACCCCGCTGTGTAAACATCCCTGCCACATCCCCCTTCTACCTCCTTTCTGACTTGGGGTGACCACCACCCTCCTCAGTCTTGGCCTTTAGAAGATTTTATTGCACTAACTGAAATACCCCTTCTATGTATCTGTGAGTCCCGTGGTCTGAGACAGTCTTGTCTTCTCATGCCC
The DNA here is from genome assembly GCF_004348235.1 of Phoca vitulina. Lineage (NCBI taxonomy): Eukaryota > Metazoa > Chordata > Mammalia > Carnivora > Phocidae > Phoca > Phoca vitulina. The sequence goes on from NW_022589786.1 coordinate 2,538,406, forward strand.
AGTGTCTCACACATAGCAGATGTTCAATAAGAAGAGCCCACTGAGTGCTCGCCGGGAGTCAGGGAGTCTACATCTGTACACGGGGTCCTCTAATGCTCGCACGACCATGAGCTGGATGCCTTTTGGCCTTCCTGTACATAAAATATGCCGTTTGTTTCATTGGGGGAACATTCCATCCAAAACTGCTGCCTACAGCTATGAGTTAATAGTGTCTGTCTGTACCATGTGTAGCCAGGGCATGTATGTGAATTATAAAAATATGACTATCATTTTGTATTAAAAGTTTATGACAGGGGCAGCTGGGTGGCTCATTCGGTTAAGCGTCTGCCTTTGGCTCAGATCATGATCTCAGGGTCTTGGGATCGAGCCCTGCGTTGGGCTCCCTGCTCAACGGGGAGCCTGCTTCTCTCTCTCTTCTTCTGCTGCTCCCCCTGCTTGTGACTCTCTCTGTCAAATAAATAAATAAAATCTTAAAAAAAAAAAAAAGTTTATGGCAAAATCCAGTTCTGCAGTAGGCCATTAAGTATGTTCCCTGTGAAGGAATGTGGCTCATGTCAGTGTGTGAATGCCTAGCCAATTTTAGATATATTTGTGATACTTATCTTGTTTGAGCACTGCCATCTCACCTCCCAAGGGAATTCACTAAGAATGTTTATTGTGACTTTGCCCTCTGTTGGATTTTAAAGTTAGTTCCTGTAATTTACTTTCACTAGATAACTAAGAGTTTGTTGTACATATTTTTAAAGTATCCCCATTTTACAGATGAAGAAACTGAGGCTTAGAAAGGTCCATCTATTTACACAGCCCTGCCCACCTCCAAACCTCAGTTTTTCACTGAATGCTGGAGGGTCATCCCCGAGTCAGTTATAGGAAGGACTTGCTTGGTAAGCTACAAGGATGTACTAGGTCCAGATTTCAAGGTGGGGACAGAGAGGGTGTGGGGAAGCAGGGGAGGGAAAGGGGACACCCTCCGTCAGTGAGTGATATGGCCAGGCAGCTGGCATGAAGTTTTCTCTCTTACCCTTTCCACTCCTCCCGCCGTGGCCCTCACAGTTCTGGTGTTTCGGATTCGAGAAGCACTCATCCTCCCAGAACTAAGAAAGAGGGCCCAGGCAGGGCTTGTCCTCCATCTAAAATTCCATCTGGGGAATCCCAGCGTCGCCCCAAGTGAGGGCGGAGGCACAGAGCCGGCCGGGCATGATTCTTCTCCCGGGGAACAGCTGTCAGGCCTTGGCAGGGGCAGAGTGTGGCACCACATTGCAGTCATTCCAGCTCCGGGGGATTTAGCGACAGCATGTCCCGCAGGAGGCAAGCTCAGGGGCTTTTTATAGCCCTCTAAGAACCTCGGGGAAAACTGATCTCTTGGGAGAGAGAAGTGGGGCACGTGTCTTTTCCAGGCACCATTCCCTCAAGCGTGTAGTCCCAGCTGCCCGCAGTTCAAATCAGGCTTCGCGTCACGGCTAAGTGGGCCGTGTGGAGCCGTGGAAGCACATCTGCTGTGTGGGGACAGGGATCCCAACCAAACCCAGTTCCTAGAGCCCCCTCCGTAGCCTTCAGTTCCTTCACCTGTCTGGTCGAAGTATGATAAGGCAGGGATCTGCACACCTCGGCCTGCGGACACTGCGGCCGCCACCAGCTTTTGTAAATAAAGTTTTTTTGGAACACAGACGCATCCATTCCTTATGTACTGTCTGTGGCTTTCTCACTGCCACAGCAGAGTTGAGTAGTTGTAACAGAGGCCGTAGGTGGTTGGCAAAGTCTAAAATACGTACTATTTGGTCCTTTATAGAAAAAGTGTGCCAACCCTTGGATTAGACTAGAGAGAGTTTGGGACTATCTACCTAGAGCACTGTGGGAAGAAGGATTCTGAGAGTGTCCAGACTAAGAAAGGTAGCTCTATCCTTTAGACCATACAAGAGTATGTATTCACGAGTAGTATTGGAAGGACCCCAGAATGCCATTTCCTCATGTTTTTCAAACTACTTTTAGTCCCAGAACCCTTTTGCAAACAAAATCTTAAGCAATAGAGCTGCTCAGAGTGAAGTGGGAATGAGAACACGGTACAGTCCATTCCATCCCTCCTGTGCCCAAGGCAGCCCCTAAGGAAGCTACACAGTTCCCATAACCCCATTAGAAGAGCATTTGAAAACCACCTAGCTAATCCTATGACTCTTGTTTTACAACTGGGGAAACTGAGGTTCAAGGGGCAGCGTCTTGTCTAGGGCCACACGATGGACTCCCAGTTGGCTTTCCATGGAGCTACTGACATGGTCGTGAGGCATCTGCAGAGCTTAGACATAATCTCTGCTGGGGAGAAGATGTCCATTGGCTTCGGGGGCCTCAGAACTGCCATAAGTACATGGGTGACTATGACATGCCCATGCTGACCCCGCAGCCCCCAGGGTTGGCCGAGATACCTGCCGATACCCGCCATGCTTCACAGTAGTTAAGCAAGGCTTGGGAGCTGTTTCTTTTTTCTGAGAACAACAGAGACAAAAAAATAAAATAAAAATTGAATTGGACCATATTTAAAAAAAAATTTAATTGATACCGAGACACATTTTCAAAAAAATAGAACATGTCTCACAACTGATCTATCAATTAGATCATTTTTCTGTTTTTCCCCCCAAAAGCTGTTATTAGGCAGATAAGACATCTTTAAATCAATGCCATCTTAGAATGGGGAAATTATGATAATTTATGCTGCAGCTTTCTTTTGAAGATGGAATCAGATTTATTCATTTGTAGAGTAAATATTTATTCTTCCTGCCCATTCTTGTTGAAGGGTTTGCTGAGAGCAGATGCAGCTGATATGAAACCATGGGCAATTTTTTTTTAGCTCCACTTGAACCCAGAAGAAAACTGATCTAGGAGCGTGCTGGGCAGCCAAAGAGACCGATCGTGTTTCCTCACAGCCAGCCGGCAACCAGGTGCAGCTCTGAGGGGTGACGAGGGGAAGCTCAGCGTCCCTGCTCCCGAGTCTCCTAGAGAGGCACCCATGCCTGTGACATGAGGTCATATCTGCTCTGTGTCCCTCAGAGAATACATTAAAAGGACCAGAGGGTTCAAGGGACATTTTCTAGCCAGGAACCTCAGAAATACCGGGGAGGCAGCATCTAGGTAGAGAAAACGCCAGAGTGAAAAGAAGAAAGTCCCAGAAGTGTGCTCAGTGTGCAATGGGGTGGGCGTGCCTACAGCCCAGAGAAGCAGGTAGAGGTCATCCTTCGATTGAGTAAGGCTTTCTCCTCCAGGTCCCCAGCGGGGCGTGTCCCAGTCCCTGAGAAGCTGGGTTGCTGGGATTTGTAACTAATAATAGAGGCAGCATGATGCGGGAGCTCCGTGCGCTGGTCAGGTTGCCCCAGGTTTGAATCCTAGCTCTACTCATCCACTGAATCCCCCAAGTCTCAGTTTCTTCAACTAAAAACAGAGATCACAATCTCCTGTCTCCCTACAGGGATCATTGGATTCATACAAGGAAAGCACTCAGCACATAGGAAGCATTCAGTTAAAAAAAAACAAAAACCCTAATACTTAAAATACAGGTTTGTAAATGATCGCCTCTCTTAGTGAATTAGAATGGAATCCAAGTTCCCTTTGTGCTGCTTTCCCTCTGGCTTCTGGCTTCTGGCCTGCCCATCGTGGGAAGGGATGGAATGACAGAAGAATTGGTGATAAGCCACAGGGAGCGCATATAAAGGTCTTTCGTCATCCATGTCACAGAGAAAACTGGCGTCGGGGCCCTGGGGAGCTATCGACTGGCCAGGTGTGAACAGGAGGGGGTTCTCGTAAGTGTTGCCATTGGGGGAAATTGTTAGAGAGAGCAGTGAGCCCATGTGACAGTGGGAAGGGAGAGACTGGAAGGAGGTGACCAGTTAGGAGGTGCACGCGAGCAGCAGACTGGATAACATTAACTCACCTCCGTGTATCAGTTAAGAACAGAGAAACAAAACTTCAGAGTCTATCCATTTTCAAATAGAGTTAATTGTTGGTCTAATGTGGAAGCAGAGGAGACGTTTATCTGGAGCTCTCCGCAATTCAAGACCCTCATCCCCAAGACCTTCTGCCATCACTTTCTTGGAGCCTCGCCCCAGCCCCTGGGGCAGGAATCAGCCCGAGGGTCTCGCAGAGCCTGCCCCAGGATGGCTGGGCTCCCTGTGGACTGGAGTCCTGGGCACCTGGTCGGCACCCAATCCAGAGTTGGCAATGGGAGATTTCTGCAGGCAGGGGAGGGAAAGAAGGGAGGGAGGGAGGGAGGGAGAAGGGGCTTCCCATCTGGGCCGTAGTCAAGGAGGGCATTGTGGGCCTGACCTTTAGCCCCCCACCCAGAATGACTAGGCTGACCTCTCTTTCTCACCAGAACCTCTGAGGGGAGTACTCTCATAATCTTTGTGTCACAAGATGACAAAACTAAGGTGACGTCACCTACATGGGGTCTCTAGGCTAGGGAAGGCAAATCCCAGGTTTGACTCTGGGTGTTTCTCACCCCACTTGCCCAGTGTCTCACTTCCCCACTATACTGACTCTCTCCCCACCTCCCTGCCAAAGGGCTGTCCCACTGGGGCTCAGCCCCTCTTGGAAGAGATATCTGCCTCTCTTCTTAGTTCAGATTTCTGTAAGTTAGTGTGGTCTTGAGCTACCACCCACTGATCCAGTGCCCTCCAGTGCCCCCAGTACCCCAGGGGACAAAGTTGCTCCCCCCTTCTTCCCCCCCACCCCCGCTGAGCCCTTCTTCTCTTGGAGACAAGTTGTCCTAGGTAGGATTTACAGCCTTCTGCCTAGTCTGTGGTCCTTCTCTGAGTTCTAGGTTGTCAGTTAATCTGTCCCCAGTGCACCTGCCATGTACCCATTACTGTGCTGGGCACTGGGCAACAGGGGCAGACACTGAATCGGGCACCATCTCTACCCTCATGGTTCACAGTTTAATGAAGAAGGATATTGAACAAGTGATCTGCTCTGGAGGGTGTAACAGGATGACCTCACCTGTCCAGGAAAGCAGGACAGCCCTCCTGGAGGAAGTGGCATCTCAACGAACCCTCAAAGGATGAGTGGGCACTATCTGGGGAGTATGAGAGATTTTAAATAACAATGAGTCAACTTGGTATGCATCAGGAATTGTTCTAAGACTGTACAATACTCCACTGGGTCCACACAACAACCTGTAAGGGGTGGGTATTACCATTATCCCCATTTTGCAGATGAGGATACACAGAGAAGTTAGGTAACTTACCCAAGGTCACACAGTCAGTACTTGGCAGCAGAGAATAAGCCATGCAGAGGAAATACCATGAACAAAGGTATGGGGTGGGGGGGGGGGCATCTCAGATAGTGAAAATAGGTAAGAAATAGTAAAAAGCAACTTTAAAAAAAAACCATTGAACATAACAAAGATAAATACACAGTATGTTCCTAATAGTGCAACCTGAGGCATCTACTGATGATTTTCTGGTTCTTTTATCACACTGAGGTTTCTGTGGGCTCACTGTCAATCTAGTCCTTTGCCTTCTGAATGGGAATGCTGTTCTTCAGTCTCCTCTCTTGAATCCTACAGAGGTTCTGTTGCTCATTTGGGGAGAAGGAGGAACAGGTAGCATATATACTAATAATCACAATTTACTGATTTATAAAACTTCAGTGCTCTCACTTTTCCCAGACTTTGTGAGATTTGAGTCTCACGAGAGGCCTGAGAGGTAGGCAGGACAGCCGTCATCACTCTACCTTAATGTTACAGAAATTGAGGCTCAGAGACACGGAGCAACTAGTCCAAGGTCACACAGCCAGTAAGTGTGGAGCTGGGGCTTGAGCCCTGAGCTTTTGGTTCTAGATCCTGTGTTTTTTCCTCTACACCAAAACACAGTGGAGAGTGGGAATCTGGAACGTTTCAAACGTGGCACTTGGGACCTCCAGAAAGTTTGTTAGCCTCTCTAGGCCTCAGTTTCCTGTCAGTAGAACCGGGATAAGAAGAGCTCCTACAGGGCTCCTGCAAAGATTAAATGAAGTAATAGACACAGAGTGGTGGCCACAGAGAATATTCCAGTAATGGAATATCATACAGCACTATGAATGAACACAATGCCAGCCAACAATATGGGTAGATCTTAGCAGGATAATAGTAAAGAAAAAGTCACAAAGGATTACCTACAGCATTATATACCCTTTTAATAAAGTTAGAAACAACTACAGATTTTTAAAAAGTTTCTGTGGCTATGTGTAGTTGCAATAGCACTATATATAAGGGAAAGCAAGGATGTGACAAATACAGCATTCAGGATGGCTGTGAGGCTAGGTATCGGAGGCAAGAAGCCTGGGATCGTAGTTAGAGGTAAGATATCGTCTGAACCCCGGCTTTTGCTTTGAATGGTAGATTTGTGGGTCCTTACTACATTAGCAAAAATAACTGATTCCATAACTAAGTAAATAAAAGTGGAGCATGCTTGAACCAGTGAAGACAGTGTCTCATGAAGCAAGGGTCAGGATTACCTCAATTCTTACCCACCTGAAGTTCTATTTATTTATTTTTTAAAGATTTTATTTATTTTAGAGGGGCAGGGGAGCATGTGTGAATGGGGGAAGAGACAGAGGGAGAGAATCTTCAAGCAGACTCCCTACCGAGCCTGAAGCCTAGAGCCTGATGGTGAGCTCGATTCAGGGCTTGATCCCACAACCCATGAGATCATGACCTGAGCAGAAACCGAGGGTCGGATGCCTGCCTGAGCCACCCAGGCACCCCCTGAAGTTCTATTTATAAAAAGAAATAAAAGTGGCAGGCACGGTGCCCAGCTTGTGGGAAGCAGTCAATAAATGCTCACTGTCATGCTTGGATATCTTTATTATTATCTGCATTTTCTGCCCACCCCTAGCCAGATGTCCTCAGCGTCTGCCCTAGGCTAACTGGTGGGATGGGTCCTCAAACTCAAACTTCTCAGAAGCAGAAAGCCCCGTCCCATCTAGGCCTCAGGCCAGGTACCCCATCCTGTGAATGGACATCAGTGGGAAAAGTCCTGAGGGGCTCACTGCTGGTTCCAGCAAGCTTTGGGGGTAGAGCGCCCCCACCCCCGTTAGAAGAAGAAGGCCAGCAGCTATTACAATGCAGCAATTGGAAGCTTAGGCTCTAGAGTTAGGTCTGGGTTTGGATCTGGGTTCTGCTGGTGTGTGCCTTTAGGCAAACGACCCAGCATCCCTGAGCCTCACTTGGTTCATGTGTGAAAACAGTATCTACCTCACAGGGTCATTATGAGAATTAAGTGAGGTCATCTAGACAAAATGCTTAGCACAACATCTGGAACATCACTTAAGAGCTTAAAAATACTACCTGCTTTTATCATTGGGTATCCCAGGCCACTCCCAGGATGGCTTCTGCCCCCCTCTGATGAAGGAGATGGTGCAGACTGCCTCGGACGGCAGCCACTGCCATCTTGTGCGGGGGGGGGGGGGGGGGTGAGCATGTGTGGGTCACAGTTTTCCACTTCCTCCTGAACCCTTTCCTTTGTGAGCTAAACAGGGAGGAATCTGCAGACAAAGGAACAATTCTGGGAGAGCCCAGTCCCACAGCCAAAAGCTATTTCCTCGGAAGTCAGTGGCTTGCCCCACCCCCTCCTGTCTGGAAATGGCTTCCCTGGTGGCCCAGGGCTGGGACACCAGGTGCCCAGAGCGAGAGCTGTGCTGGTGGATGGCGGGGCCTGGGCAGAGCTGCTGCTAGAAAGGCCATTTAAGATGTGGGGCTTCCCTGAGCTTGTCACCCTGGCCTGACTCCTACCAAGAGAGTCCCATAAAAGGCCCCCATGACCTGCTTCCCAACTGACCTGTGACCTCCCTGTCTTCCTGAAATAACAGATCAGAGAAGTGTGCTACCCTAACATCCTTAATAATGATCCATGGTTTACAAACCCTTCCCCTCCTCACATGAACTGACACATGGGCCTCCTGAGCCCCTCCTCACAGAAGCAGAAGGGGACGCTCAGAGGGGTTGAGCGCCTTAACCCAGATTCCACACTAGCAGATGGGAGGCATGGCCCCAAACCAGTCCTCTCAGACCAAACCCCGAGGCCTCCCCCTCCTCCTTCCCACCTCCCTCCCTTAGGAGTCTGCGCTTAGGGCCTGCAGAGTCAAACCTGCACTGCTCTCTTCAGCATAAAGGATATTGAGTTTCCTGCACCAGCTGTAATGAACACACACCAAAGCCTTCCAAGGTGACCTCCCCCGGCCCTCCCTCACACAGGGGCTATATTTAACTCCTGGAAAGCAGTCAGCACCAAGGCACGGGCTTTGCAGCTGGGCTTCTCTGCTGCTCCTTTTTCATTCTTTTCCTGCCCACATGAGCCGTGGTCTTCCCCAAACACTCTGGGACAACAGGAAGTGTTTGTTTTAGTGACCAACAATGTTGGTCCCACCAGCACGGTTCCCTCTGCCATTGTGCCCACTGTTTGGCCTTCACTTGGGCTCCAAGAGAAGTGCTTAAGAATTCGGAGGAAGTGAGATGTTCACGTGGCCCCCAATAGGTAGATTTGCTGCAACTTGGAAGAGACTGTGAGCAAGGGAAGGAGAGATGTCTGCACCCACAAAGTGAAGGGGCAGTTCTGCAGGCCTTCTGTGTGGCATTAGCCCAGATCTGGGTAGCTAGGAGTAGTGCAGTGAGGGACCACTGGGGCGGGCACCCCTGAAGAGCTCCTCCCTGTTCTTCCCGTTCTGCAATCTGCAGTTCCCACCCCTGTAAAATGGGGCTGGCCCACCTTGTCATAAGTATTAAATTGTGTAGGGGCACCTGGGTGGCTCAGTTGATTAAGCGTCTGCCTTCAGCTCAGGTCATGATCCCAGGGTCCTGGGATCGAGCCCCCTACGTCGGGCTCCCTGCTCAGCAGAGAGCCTGCTTCTCCCTCTGCCTCTCCCTCTGCTGCTCCCCCTCCTTGTGCTCTCTCTCTGTCAAATAAATAAAATCTTTTAAAAAAAGAATTAAATTGTGTAAATAATACATGTAAATCTCTTAAAGCAAAGGGTGACACAGAAAAACAATGTAAGAGTAGTATAAACAGCCAACATTTATTGAGACCCTACTATGTGCCAGGCACTGTTTTTCATGCATTAGGGCTCGTTCCCACTGATGAGGTACATAGGCTCATAGGTCACTAGTGATGTACATGAGGCCCGGGGTGGTAATGTGAGTGTCCCAAAGGTGCACAGCTAGGCAATGGGGGGTCGTGGAGGAGACAGGACTTGAACTCAAGTAGTTTGGGTGGCTTATTATATGTTAGTCTTATTATTTCCCAGTTTCTATGTTAGGATTAAAACCCACCAACTACAAAATGGGCATCACTGAATTTGTTGGCAGCCGTATTCACACGAGGGATACAAGCTCAACCAAATAGGGCTTGGGGACCTTAGCCAAGTCGGAAATTGGACTTCTGCTTCCTTCTGTTCCCCCGGACTATTGTTACATATTTTTTTTTCTTTTTTTAAGCATCTTTTTACGATGCTGATCCACTATTATAGACATGGTTTTTAAATCACATTAACTAGCTGCTAGACGGGCGCCTGGGTGGCTCAGTTGGTTAAGCGACTGCCTTCGGCTCGGGTCATGATCCTGGAGTCCCTGGATCGAGTCCCGCATCGGGCTCCCTGCTCGGCAGGGAGTCTGCTTCTCCCTCTGACCCTCCCTCCTCTCATGTGCTTGCTCTCTCATTCTCTCTCTCTCTCAAATAAATAAATAAATAAATCTTAAAAAAAAAAAAAAAAAAAAAAAAAAAAAAAAAAAAAAAAAAAAAAAACTAGCTGCTAGACTATGAACTCTTAAGTTTGCTTCAAGAATTCATTCATTCCACAAATAACTTAAGCATGTACGCTGTGTCAGGTACTAACAAAAGCTGGTGCTATTCCTGCCCTCGAGTTCAGGCTCAAGTGGGGGAAGTTGATCTTAATTGAAGAAATGCATCGTTAAATGTAACATTTCACCAGGGCACATACCACAGGGAGAGTGATGTGTAAAATAGGGGGAAAGATGTGATGGAGAAGACAGGGGAAACTTCCCTGAGGCAGTCATGAGTGAGCAGAGAGCTGAAGAGGGCATCACTGGTTGGCAGGAGAAGGGAGTTCTGACAAGCAGAAGGAACAGCATATGCAAAGGCCCTGGGTTAAGAGGCTGAGGAAAGGAGCATGAAGGCAACCTGGCAGGAAGTCTCTCTGGAAGGGTCTGCAGAGTTGGAGGGCCACAGGAAAGGGTTCCTCTTCCTTCCCTACCCCCCCCCCCCACCCAAACATTGAGGTCACACCTGCTAAGTGGACTGCTTTCCTTTCCAGGATGCCTTGCCTCTCCACCCTCCCAATGGGGTCATACCTCATTAATGTGCTAGCTTGTTAAAGCACAGGATACAGAAAGTCATCTCTCAAATCATGATCAAAAATTTTTAAAGTAACACATTGGCACTTTACCCAGCTCAGGAGCCTTTATGGGCTGGAAATTGGGTTATTTTGCTGTTTGGAAAATGAGAAAGAAAATTTGAGTAAACAAACAAAACATGTAAGCCCTTTTGTAAGCACCACATACTGACAACTTTCCTATTTTCCATTCTTGAATCATGCTTGTTGCATATTCTCTTACTTTGAAAACAAAGAAGGATGAGTTATCTTTGTCCTAAAGAGGCTTGTCAAATAAGGAGATGGGGGAAAGAGAAATTGTATTTCCTCCCACTGCTTTGCATTTAATGACATTGTAACTTGCAAGCTATTTCCAAGCATTTTCGTAAATTCCAGAGTCTGGAAGTTGCCCAGGAATGAGATCACAAATCAGGGCGCCCACTAGGCTGACCAAGTAGGTGCCAAAACAGGGGTTATTATTCCTGTGGTTTGCAGAAGGTTAATTATTCACTTCTCTTTTGTTATGGAAATTAGACTCTTTACCTTTGAGATCTCTAAATAAATCCAGCTAGAACCCATACCGGCTATGATAAAGAACTTTGGCTTGAAAGCTTCATTCATGCTGCATGGGGGTATGCAGTCCTGGGAGCAAGTAATAGTGCTTTTTGCCTGTGGCTTATTTTCTGCTCCGTGCCATCTCATTTTGATTTAAATTAAGTGGGGAGGGTGGAGGAGCAGAGAGAAAATTGATCTTCGTCTTCGTTGGGTATTCACCAGTAACAAGCAGTTAGTGGTCTAATCTTAAATATATTTTAAAATAGGTTTCTAATTTTATTTGGCAAACTTTTTGCATCCCAAAGAACAATTATCACCCATCTTGGGTTTCCGAGCCTGTCTGTCCCACTTAGGGAAAGATTGAAGTTTCATAAACAATGATTAAACCATTTCTTCCTGTGGTTTTTTTTTCCTCACTGGAATTCACTGTACCTCCCTAAGGCTCAGCTAAACCAAACAAGATCAATGAAATGTATTCGTGGTTCTAAATAAACTTTAGACATAAAAGATAATGCTGTCCCGATGCCCCAGTCTGTCCTCAGAAAGCAGACAGGACCTGGAACAGGAGTGAAGGTGGGAGGGGGCGGGTTAGGAATTGGTGAAGGAAATCCTTCCCCACTGGGGACAGCAGGGACAGGTTTCCCCTCCAACTGAAAGATGTCCCCTCATCTGGTATGGGGGGGTCCTTGGGGTATGAGCCCCCTGAGGAAAGGGGCTACACCACCTTCTACTGCCATAGCTACCCTAAGCTCAGTGTCAGGCCCAGATCTATGAACTGTCAATGTGGTGAGGCTTGCAGAGTCCCCGTGGCCCCAAACACCCCCTCCCTGCCCTCCTTTGTGCCCCAGCACCCGAAACTCTCTGGAGGTCACACGTGAATGGCGAGGCACCTGTCCAGTGCACTGAGCCCCCTATGCGTGGCTTCCTTTCATCTTTACAATCACCGTGTGAAGCAGTTACTGTGATTACCCCCACGGTCCAGAAGCTTGGACGAGTTAGGAAATTTCGCCAGGGCCACAGCTGGAAACCGGCCGAGCGAGGAGGGGCCAGATGGTGCACAGCCTGTTCTCTTGGCCACTCTTTGATGACTCTGCTAAGTAGCAAGCTTTGTGTGAATTTAATGCTAGGGACTTGGATTTTCAACTGGTTGTGTGACTTATAGCTAAGTCAGAGAAGCTCTTGGACCTCCACTTCTCACGTCTTTAAAATGAGAAGGTTGGACTAGGTCATCAAAATACCATGTTCACTAAATAAATGCTTATCGGACAGTTACAATGACTGAGACATGGTCCCTGTCCTCATGGAGCTTGTTGCGAAACTACGGCAGACCTGTCGCCAAACAGTACCTGAGTGGTGCTCGGGAGTCGGCGCAGTTCCGAGGAGGATCAGGAGATAGCAGCCCTCACGGTACTACGGCCCTGACTGAGTGAGTGCAGGCTCCAGGCCCCGAGGACCGAGTGCTTCGCAGACATGGCTGCCTCGCTCTGCCTCGTCGGGGCTGGCCTCCCCTCGCTCTCACGTGACAGACCAGAAGGCCAGGGCGCAGAGCTCTCCAGCATGCCATCTTGCTACAGCTCGGAAGGCTCGAGAACTGCAGTGCGACGGGTCTGACCCCAAGGACCCAAGCACCGTGCTCTTCTCAGCAAGCTTCCAGGCTCTGGCTATTTATAATCTGTGGGAGCTCTTATTCCCACCTGGACTTGCAGTTCTTTCAAAGGTGAGGTCTAATGATAACTTGTGAGCAAACGAGAAAGGTCTTCCCACATTCCTTATGTTCACAGATGTGCCTTGTAGTATGGGTTTTCTGGCAGAGTAGCTTTCAAAGTTTGAACCTTGGAATCACCTGGAGTACTTATTAAAATGCAGCTTCTGGGGCGCCTGGGTGGCTCAGTCAGTTAATCGTCTGCCTTCGGCTCAGGTCATGATCTCAGGGTCCTGGGATCGAGCCCCACATCAGGTTCCCTGCTCAGTGGGGAGCCTGCTTTTCCCTCTGCCTGCCACTCCCTCTGCTTGTGCTCTCTCTCTCTCTCTGGCAAATAAATAAAATCTTTTAAATAAAAAAAATAAAAAATAAAATGCAGTTTCTTGGGTCTCAGTAGAGGGTCTATGGAATCAGAAGGCCCGGGTAGGAGGTCCAGGAATCGGCCTTTCCAACAACCCCCACTGGGAGAATCTTATTCTTGCTAAAATTTGAGGCTGCTGTCCTGGCGGTCTGTCTGAGGCCTGGCAGAACCACCTCGCCATATGCACTATACACATATGATTTCTCTCCAAATTAAATTCTGCGATCGTTTAAATCCCTGTGGTTTCAGTTCTCTGGCATTAAAGACAAAGCTGCCACGGAAGGCATTGCCACATTAATTGCCCCTGAAAGCCAGTTTTTGGGGGGAGAGCTCAAAGGTACTACCTTTGAAGAGCCGAGCACTGGCTGAAAGCCTTCTTGTACCATGAGGTATAAGGGGCCCTCTGGGATGAGATCCTGCTGTTAAGTCAGGTTGATGCTCTGAGCCGCTTGTTTTCCTTCTCTGGATCTTTACCGTTAGGCTCTGAAGTTCACAAACAGTCCCAGTGCAGAGAGACCCACTGAGCAAGAATTTTAGCCCCCCAATAAGAGCCTTCCACCCATCCGGTGCGGGGACCCCAGGTCAGGAGCCCTGATGAAGTCATGGCCCAGAGCCCCCAGCAGGAGGGTTTTGAGGGGCTACTTGCCTCCTCCCTGCCTCAGCCTGGCCTCCACTGCTCTGAAACCATGTTTTCTGATGGAAGATTCTGGCACAGGGTGTACACTGTGAAGTCAGACCTGGGCTCAAGGCCTGGCCTTACCATTTACCAGCTGGGTGGCGTCACTTTTCTGAGCCTCCATTCCCTCCCTCATGGGACACAGAGCACAACCTACATCCCTCCTGTGCAGTTTATGAGCCTGAAATGAGAGGGTGCACCCTAATTGCCCAGCACACAGTCACTGCTCTGCCCTGGGGAAGGGTTCTCGCCCATTTGCTGAGAAGTCCCCTGTGGCTCACGCTCCCTTCGCTAACCAACTTTGGAAATGCTGTGGGACTCCCCCTTGGCCACCTGCTGACTGCCGGGTCCTTCCAGGCCACAGATGCTGCCACGGGCATCTGCTTCTCCCAGGTTCCCTCAGTTCCCTCTTTCTCCTTTGCTCTGTTTGGACTTTTGTGATCACGTCTCCATTCAACAAAAACACTTAGAAGTCAGGGTCCCATGTTAGGAATCCCATTAACAATCAGGGAAAAAATAAAGAGTTGTTAACAAAGCTTGGGTATTAAAACTCCCATCTGTCAATGCAGAGAACTCACTCAGAACCTAACTGTTCTTACTTTAGAAACAATTGCAACAAACCTCAAATTAGAAGCAGGAGAGCTTTTAGAAGCAGGAATGCTGCCGACATAAGCACTGGCTGATAACAGCAAGAATAAATCTTTGGGACCTCAGACCGAAATGAGAGACAGAGAGGGTGGGAGGGAGGTGGGGAGAGAAGGAAGGAGGAATGGACACAGGGACAAGACTTAGCAATCCCAGGTCATTCATTGAAGGACGGCGATTCTCCGAAAGGTGTGGTTGGGGATGCTTCCTGGGAGTCCACAAGGTCAAAACTATTATATAGTACTCAGACCCAATATGCCTTTTTTCACTCCCATTCTTTCTATGTTTACAGTGGAGTTTTCCAGAGGTTGTGTTGCATGATGACACAGTAGCTCTGAAGGCCAATGGGATATGTGCCTGTGTGTTCTTGTGGTTTAAAATTTTCTCAGCTTTGTTAATACAGTCAATATTGATAACTATGATCCCCATAAAACAAAAGTTATGTGGAGTCCTTGATAATTTTCTAATGTGCAAAGGAATCCCAAAGCCAAAAAGTTTCAGAGGGATAAAAGTCACTGTACCCCATAGCCTTGACATTCCCACATGATACCAGAGCAATGTCATGAATTTTCAAATAGGAACCATGGCTGCAGGCCACAAGAAAGCTCCCATGGTCCCCTGCGGTGCCTTCCCAGTAGCATTTACCATGGCCTCCCTCGTGAGTTATTACACGTGTGTGTGTGTGTGGTATGTGTGAGAGAGAGAGACAGAGAGACAGAGAGACAGAGACAGAGAGGGAGGGAGCATACCCACTGAAACAATATCTTATTCATTTTCTAATCCCCTGAGTGGCACATAATTAGGGCTCAGTCAATATCTTAGAACTGAGTTACTGACTTTCAGTGTATCTGGTGAGGGTGCCGGAGAGGTTTGTGATTCCATTTATAAAGATTTCCTTTGCAACAGCTAAAATTTACCTAAGATGCTTTTATGATTTTAAGTGGTTTCCTACTTCAAGGAGGGAAATCTACCCACCCAGAAGCCTTGCTCAGGTGGCATTGCCAGGGCTGGGGCTATGGAGGCAGGAGGGCCTCCAGGTCCCTTGCACTTGGGCCGTGAGGTGAGTCGCGCCCCCTGGCATTGTGCGACTCGACAGCTCTAGGAATCACACAACGTGGAATTAGCCTGGCTCCACCTCTTTCACGCTGTGCAAACATCCCACAGCCTCCCTCGGCCTCAGTCCTCTTCTGGAACACAGGTATCCCAGCAGGACCTGCTCACAGATGAGGCGGGGCATACACAGCCCCTATCTCAGTGCCCAGCAGCAGAGAGAGCTCATGAGGTGGTAGCTGACGGGATCAGCCTTTAGCTCATTTCCAACAGATTTCAGGTGATGATGGAATGCCACAGAGAGACGGCCACATCACATTTTTTCCAACAAGTGCCACTATCTGTACATACGATTCTATTTTTTTAAAAGTCCTGGCGTGGTCATCTGCTCATGCCCTCTCTCATCAAATACATATGGAGCACCAGCACCGAGCAGGCCCCAGACTAGATGCAAAGGAAGTTGAGATTCCAAGGGCAGTCTACCCTGCCTAGAGCCTCACAGCCTGCTGTGGGAGCAGACACTCCTGGAGACTCGCACAGCACAGATCAGCAAGGTAAATACAATGACAGCCGCAACAGCTGACTTGGGATGAGCATTTACTCTGTTTGGGGAAAGGCACTTCTCATGCATGACCTAATTAATCTTCACAGCAACCCTCTAAGGCAGGTGTTATTATGACCCCCTGTATAGAGGTGGAAACTGAGTCATAGGCTAAGTAACTTTCGAAGGTCCCACAATTAATGAATGGAGCGTGAACGTGAACCTAGGCAGTCTGGCTCCGGGGCTGGTTCTCTTATGCACAATGTTATAGCCCCTCTACCACACGCAGACCTTGTAACTGTAAGTCAGAGTCTGGTTGTTTCCTTAGGAGGGCCCAGGGTGGAGAGAAGCACATGGGGCTGGGAGTCCAGAGACTATAAGCCAAAGGCCTGGCTCTTCTGTGGCCTCTGTGTGATTGCAAGCAAGACACTTCTCTTCTCTGAGCCTTGGTTTCTTCCTCTAAAAAATAGGTGTGAACATGGGACCTATCTCAAAACTTGTTGGTGGGGTTGTATAAAATACTGCAAGGCAATCTAGTGAGTGAGGGAGCCAGGGCCAGTCGAGGCTTCACTGGCTGTGTGACCCTGGAAGAGTTACTTAACCACTCTGAGCCATAAAATGCTTGGTAGTATATTTAAATGAAATTATAAGTATGAAGGGCTTAGCAAAGCTCACAAGAATCGTTTGACATGGTTAGCTTTTAGTATTCTGCACAAGTGACTAGCAAGTCACAAAGCAGGATAGTACTACTACTGTAACAAAGCTAGTCTAAGGCGAACCAAGTCCCAAGTTACTGTTTGGGACAGGGACACATCAATGACCTCATGGTTGTGGCATGCTCCAGTCTTTAAAAGACCATGTGCTGTAGGGTTTTGCAACTCCCGTGTGGCCTCAACCAGCGGGATCAGCATCACCGGGGAGCTCACTGGAAATGCAGAATCTCAGGTCCCGCCCCAGACCTGAGCCAGCCTCTGCATTTCGATGAGATCCCCAGGTAATTCCTCTACACACTCAAGTTTGGAAAACGCTGGTAGAGCATGGAAAGACTGGTGGTAACGGTTTGGGGCCTGGGGTAGGAAGGGTTAATGTTTAGTTTGGCTCCCACCAAGGCACCGGAAACAGAAGGTTCCAGAGATTGAAGTGTATGAACTGATGGGACAGGAAGGCTCCCTTCCTGCCTGTGTCCTGGATGGCGGGGGGCTCCAGCCTGGGACCTGCACTGAGCCTCGAGCCGCGGTGGGAAAGGACCCCTGGACCTGGACAGCCGAGGGCATGCTGGGACAAAGGCAGGCCTAAGAGCCTCTGCTCGGGCTGCCTGGGCTCACAGTTGCCAGGCTGAAGCCCGGGGTGTCCGTCCTCAGGCCGAGGCCGTATGACGTCTGAGGCAGAGTGGGGAGGCCCAGAGGAACGTCATGGCTAACTGAGCAGGGCTCTCCCTCCGGAGCGGGTGGCCAGCCCTGGGACAGCTGTGGGAGGGCTGCTGAGGTCTCCGTGTTGCACCCGCCCTGCCCTCTGCCCACCGCGCTGCCCTGGCCTCTGGTGGGTGGGGGCGGGGCCGGATCCTGACCCCGGCCCCGCTGTGCTTCCTCCTCAGTGCTCGAGCAGCTGCTCCCTGAGCTCACGGGGCTGCTCAGCCTCCTGGACCATGAGTACCTCAGTGACACTGCCCTGGAGAAGAAGATGGCGGTGGCCTCCATCCTGCAGAGCCTGCAGCCCCTCCCAGGTCAGCCATCGGCACTCCGCCCCCAGCTCCTCAAGAACCTTCAGGAACTCCCCAGGGCCCGCGGCGCACGGAGGCCGGAGTCTCACAGCGTGGGCACCAAACACTTCCATGGCCTGGCCGGCGTCCCCGTCCCCTTTGTCGTTCTCCACCCTGGCCGGGCTCTTCAGCCCCCTCCATCCGCAGCCCACTGAAGCCCATGTCCACAGCTGCCACACCCACTCACACGCACAGCCCACACTCGTGCACAATACTCCTGTGACGCACTGGGCACACTCGCCAACAGCGCGCTCGCGCAGCTCACGTGACCAGGACGCACAGCGCACCGCTCCCACGCCCCACACCCTCCCACGCGGCACACTCGCCAACAGCGCGCTCGCGCA